>NC_064416.1:41848333-42167500 GCF_023375975.1 Astyanax mexicanus | reverse complement strand
CCTCTTTTTGTGTCTCTCTATGTCTGTCTGTTTCCCTCTTTGTGTGTGTGTGTTTCTCTCTCTATCTCTGTCTCTCTCTCTTTCTCCCTGTGTGTGTCTGTGTGTGTGTGTGTGTGTGTGTCTCTCTCTCTCTCTGCCTGTGTGTCTCTGCCTGTGTGTGTGTCTCTCTCTTTGTGTCTCTCTCTTTGTGTCTCTGTCTTTGTGTCTCTCTCTTTGTGTCTCTGTGTCTGTGTGTGTTTCTGCCTGTGTGTCTCTCTCTCTCTGCCTGTGTGTGTCTCTCTCTTTGTGTCTCTCTCTTTGTGTCTCTGTGTCTGTGTGTCTCTCTCTCTCTGCCTGTGTGTGTCTCTCTCTTTGTGTCTCTGTGTCTGTGTGTGTTTCTGCCTGTGTGTGTCTCTCTCTCTCTCTCTGCCTGTGTGTGTCTCTCTCTCTGTGTCTGTGTGTGTTTCTGCCTGTGTGTGTCTCTCTCTCTCTGCCTGTGTGTGTGTCTCTCTCTCTCTCTGTGTGTGTTTCTGCGTGTGTCTCTCTCTTTGTGTCTCTCTCTTTGTGTCTCTCTCTTTGTGTCTCTCTCTTTGTGTTTCTGCCTGTGTGTGTCTCTCTCTTTGTGTCTCTCTCTTTGTGTCTCTCTCTTTGTGTTTCTGCCTGTGTGTGTCTCTCTCTTTGTGTCTCTCTCTTTGTGTCTCTCTCTTTGTGTCTCTCTCTTTGTGTCTCTCTCTTTGTGTCTCTCTCTTTGTGTCTCTGTGTCTGTGAGTGTTTCTGCCTGTGTGTGTCTCTCTCTCTGCCTGTGTGTGTCTCTCTCTCTATGTGTCTCTCTTTGTGTCTCTGTGTCTGTGTGTCTCTCTCTCTCTGCCTGTGTGTGTGTGTGTCTCTGTGTCTCTCTTATTGTGTTTCTGCCTCTCTTTGTGTCTCTCTCTTTGTGTTTGTGTCTGTGTGTGTGTGTCTCTTTCGGTGTCTGTCTGTGTGTTTCGCTCTTTGTGTGTGTCTCTCTATCTCTGTCTCTCTCTTTCTCCCTGTGCGTGTCTGTCTGTGTATCTGTGTGTGTCTCTCTGCCTGTGTGTGTGTCTCTCTGCCTGTGTGTGTGTCTCTCTCTCTTTGTGTCTCTTTCTGCCTGTGTTTCTCTGCCTGTGCCTCTGTCTGTGTGCCTCTGTCTGTGTGCCTCTGTCTGTGTTCATCTCTGTGCGCGTCTGTGTTCGTCTGTGTGTGTGTGTGTGTGTGTGTCTGTCTGTGTGTCTCTGTGTGTCTGTCTGTGTGTCTGTGTGTCTCTGTCTGTGTGTGTGTGTGTGTGTGTGCGCGCCTGTGTGTGTCCACTCTCTCACAGGCTCTGATGTTCTCACTGTGTCTGCCTAGCAATGAGAATATAAGGTCACGTAGTCAGCTGGCCTCTCGCCTTGGACACACACACACACACACACACACACACACACACACAGAGTGTGTCTTTTTAAACACACTCCGACACAATCTACACTATACATCCAAATAATTATGGACCTATTCTAATAAATGCATTCAGCTATTTTAGGTTGCACTCATTGCTTCTGATTGTAATAATAAAATAATTATGGTGGTGATGGTGCAGAGGATGATTATGATGATGGTATTGAAGATAATAGTGGTGGGGCACTAATGAACATGATAATGATAATGCAGATGATGATAGTAATAAAGATAATGCTGGAGGGTATTTTGCCAAAAGTATTCGCTCACTTATGCAATCACTTCCATAGCCACATGTGTGATGATGGTAAAAAGTAAAGCTGATACTTTATGGATTATTTGCCATTTTGGGCTTCATAATAAAAGTCCCTAAGGCCAGATCATATGAATTAAAAGATGTATACAAAAACAATTAAGAACATCCACTTTGTTATTGTATCTGGATTTTACTAAGTAGACTTTATTAATGTAAGAAATGCATTAGTGTGTAGTAACACTTTAAGGTGTATTTGATTAGTTTAGAATCTCCTAAATAGTTATTTTTTGCATGTGTGAGCATCTTCAATAGTTGTTTTGTCATTTTTAAGGGAGAAACAGAACAGCCAAAATAAACTGGTTTAGTGTTGTAAGAGATATACAGTATTTACAGCATCTGTTACTAACTGATTTTCTTTATTGGGAAATTTGAAGTCTGAGTGCCACGTATTTATTCACTCAATAATTTGCTTTCCAGCTAAAATTCCTGTGAATAATATAGTACATACAGTATTTAATTAGCTCAAGTTCCTAATAGAGGAAATATCTATTAAAACTAGGACTTTGAACCAAATAAAAAATAAGGGCTGGGAGATTCATCAAATTAATTTCATTAATAGAACTACTGTTTTAATGCAATTTTATATATATATATATATATATATATATATATATATATATATATATATATATATATCCTTACATATAGAAGCTGCCAAAGTGAATCTAAGAAGAAGGCTGGACTTTTTCCTGGGCTGAAATGCAAGGATGTTTAATATACAGTGGTATAAAAAAATATGGGCACCACTGATAATGTTCATGATTTTCCTTTATAAATCATTGGTTGTTCAGATCAGCAATTTCAGTTAAATATATCATAAAGCAGATCATGGACACAGTGATATTTGAGAAAAAAAAATCAATATTTAGTACATCCTCCTTTTGCATAAAGAACAGAATTCTCACAGAAATGCTCCAAAATGTAGAAGAAAAGTCTTCCCTGGACAGTAGAGACGTTACTTTAAACTAAATCTTTTTAATATTTAAAATTTCAGATTAAACACTGAATGAACCACAGTTGTCCTGAATCAACCTGTTTTATATTTTCTCTCTCTCTCTCTTTCTCTCTCTCTCCCTCTCTGTCTTGTGATTATGTAAAGTGGTTCCTTGGGTTTCTCTGTGTTCTCTTTTAGAAATGAACAAACCTCTTTACCTCACACACACACACACACACACACACACACACACACACACTTTCACACACTGCCTTTTACGTAAGCACTGAAAAGTACAGTTAGTACAGCATGTTGCCAGGGTATCACACACACACACACACAGTCGGGTAATTATTGTGTGGAGGTGATGTCCTGGCTCATCTTTGCTGGTGCTGAGGCTGATCTAGCCCCTCCCCCTCTCTATCTCTCCCTTCATCTCTCACACCTTCTTTTCTTACTCTTCATCACTCACTCTCTTCACACATCATTCTTACTTTTTCTCTTTTAATCCTGTCCACCTCACTCTCTTTCTTTCTTTTCTTTACCTCCAACTTTTTCTCTTCCCCTTCTTTCTCCCTTATCTCTCCTTTACTCTTCCTTCCCCTTAACTCTCACTCTGTTCCCCTTCTCTTCATCACTTCTATCTGTTCATCATTCTTTCTTACTCTCTTCCTTTTTCTCTCTCTTCCCCTCCATCTCTCACTCTCTTCCTGTCTCGTTCCTTCCCCTCCATCTCTCACTCTCTTCCTTCATCTCTTTCTTCACCTCCATCTCTCACTCTCTTCCTTCATCTCTTTCTTCACCTCCATCTCTCACTCTCTTTCTCTCTCTTCCCTCCAACTCTCTCTCTCTCTTCCACTTGATCTCACTCTCTTCCTTTCTCTCCTCCCCTCCTCCACCCCTCAGTCTCTCTTCCCCTCCATCTCTCACTCTCTTCCTTTCTCTCTCTCCCTCCAACTATATCTCTCTCTTCCCCTTCATCTCTCACTTTATTCCTTTCTCTCTCCCCTCAATCTCTTACTCTCTTCCTTTATCTCTCAACCTCCTCCACCTCTCAGTCTCTCTTCCCCTCCATCTCTTACTCTCTTCCTTTCTCTCCCTCCCCTCCATCTCTTACTCTTTTCCTTTATTTTTGTCCCTCCACCTCTCAGTCTCTCTCTCCCCTCCATCTCTCACTCTCTTCCTTTCTCTCTCTCCCCTCCATTTCTTACTCTCTTCTTTTATTTCTCTCCCTCCACCTCTCAGTCTCTCTCCCCCTCCATCTCTTCCTTTCTCTCTCCCCCTCCATATATCTCTCTCTTCCCCTCCATCTCCCCCTCTCTTCCTTTCTCTCTCCCCTCCATCTCTTACTCTCTTCCTTTCTCTCCCTCCCCCCATCCCTCACTCTCTTCCCTCTTCTCTTTCCCCTCCATCTCTCACTCTCTTCCTTTCTCTCTTCCCTTCATCTCTCACTCTCTTCCTTTCTCTCTCCCCTCCATCTCTCATTCTTTTCATTTCTCTCTCCCCTCCATCTCTCACTCTCTTCCTTTCTCTCCCTCCCCTCCATCTCTCACTCTCTTCCCTCTTCTCTTTCCCCTCCATCTCTCACTCTCTTCCTTTCTCTCTCCCCTCCATCTCTCATTCTCTTCATTTCTCTCTCCCCTCCATCTCTCACTCTCTTCCTTTCTCTCTCCCCTCCATCTCTCTCTCATTTCCCCTCCATCTCTCACTCTCTTCCTTTCTCTCTCCCCTCCATCTCTCATTCTCTTTCTTTCTCTCTCCCCTCCATCTCTCACTCTTTTCCTTTCTCTCTCCCCTCCATCCCTCACTCTCTTCCTTTCTCTCTCCCCTCCATCTCTCACTCTCTTCCTTTCTCTCTCCCCTCCATCTCTCATTCTCTTCCTTTCTCTCTCCCCTCCATCTCTCACTCTCTTCCCTCTTCTCTTTCCCCTCCATCTCTCACTCTCTTCCTTTCTCTCTCCCCTCCATCTCTCATTCTCTTCATTTCTCTCTCCCCTCCATCTCTCACTCTCTTCCTTTCTCTCTCCCCTCCATCTCTCATTCTCTTCATTTCTCTCTCCCCTCCATCTCTCATTCTCTTCCTTTCTCTCTCCCCTCCATCTCTCATTCTCTTCATTTCTCTCTCCCCTCCATCTCTCGCTCTCTTCCTTTCTCTCTCTCCCCCTCCACCTCTCTCTCATTTCCCCTCCATCTCTCATTCTCTTCCTTTCTCTCTCCCCTCCATCTCTCCATATTTCTCTTCCCTCTCTTCTCTCATTCTCTCTCTTTCTGTCCCCATCTACCGCAACCCCTCACACCCCCCTCTGCAGCGTTATTATGTAACTGTGTGTGTGTGTGTGTGTGTGTGCGACAGACACTGTGCTAGCCCCAGACACAGGGGGTGGGTGTGGGTGGTGTCGGGGGGAGACGGGGTGAAAGACTGCAGTATTTCATCACTACTCCTCCTCCTCCTCCTTCATCCCTCCAGCCGTATTGCAGAAGCCACATTCCATCCATAGATCACAGTTTTACATTTAGCGGCGTGTTCACATCACTGCAGTCTCCCTCCCTCCCTCCCTCCCTCCCTCCCTCCCTCCCTCCCTCCATCTTCCCACCAGCTCTTCAGGCGAAAAGGCATGCTGGGTCCCCTAATTAGTCTCATCAAACCAATCAGATCAATACACACACACACACACTCTTTAGACACTTTGTTCAGTGTGTGTATCCCTATTGTGTTGGTTTGCAATTAGACTGTATTAACATCTGATTTGTCTGATCAGACTGGATCTTATTAGTTCACAATCATTGTTTTATCGTTTTTTTGGATACAATCCGGGTTAGCATCCGAACATCCCTTTCAGACAGCTTCCTCTTACAGCATCCACAGTTAATCCTGTTGGATGTGGTTGGTCCTTCTTGGTGGTATGCTGACATTACCCTGGATACCGTGGCTCTTGATACATCACAAAGACTTGCTGTCTTGTTCACAGATGCTCCAGCAAGACGTGCACCAACAATTTGTCCTCTTTTAAACTCTGGTAGGTCACCCGTAATGTTGTGTGCATTGCAATATTTAGAGCAGAACTGTGCTCTTACTCTGCTAATTGAACCTTCACACTCTGCTCTTACTGGTGCAATGTGCAATTAATGAAGATTGGCCACCAGGCTGCTCCAATTTAGCCATGAAACCTCCCACACTAAAATGACAGGTGTTTCAGTTTCATTGTCCAACCCCTGTACTTCTCAAATGGACCCTTCACTGGTTCCATCACTAACATCCATACAGGGGGCTAACATGGAACCCAGAGCTTAGATCGAGCCAAAAAAATCCGAACTGACCCGGCCCAAGCCCGACTCGACCCACCCCATAAACTGTCATTATAAGCCCAAGCCCGACCCACCCCTCCCCATACATTGGCTGGTTTCAGTCTGTTTGAATGAGCGAAATCTGTTAAGAATTATGCTAATAAACGTTGTAACACTAAAGATGCTTAGACCTATTATTTAATAAAAATGTTTAAGAACAGCTACACAAACTTGTGAGCCTCAGGGCTGCGTGATTATAACATTCTAACTGGTTCATTTTTTTTTGGTGCACGTTTTATTTGTTACTTACTTAGCTAAATTGTGATTATCATGCAATAGCTTTATACATAATAAAAATAGCATTAAAAAAAAACAGATGCCTACATCTCAGACTCTTTTCGGGTTGGGTTCGGGCAGAGAATCTAAGCTTTAATACAGGCCCCACATTGCCCCACATAAGCTTCTGCAAGTAGAACTGAGAGATATGTTTAATAGTGAAAGTAAGAGCATTTCCACATTAACAATGCGAAGGGAACTTTGGGGCTAAACTGCTGTTTAAGCTTAAGAAAACCACTTATTAGTGAGGCTAACTGGACAGTACAGCTTTAATTTGCTAGAAAGCATAAAGATTGGACTCTGGAGCAATAAAAGAAGGCCACGTGAATGTACCTTGTTCCAGAGTGATGGAGCATCAAGGTAAGAAGAGAAAAGTGCCGAGCACTTGGTGTGGGCTTGATGCTGCAGTTGGTCTGCAGGTTTAGGTTCAGCAACAGTATGTGCTGAAAGAATGAGGTCAGTTGACTACCTGAATATACTGTATATAGACCAGGTTATTCCATCAATGGAGTTTTTCTTCCCTGATGATCACGGACATATTCCAAGATGACAATGTCAGGATTCATGGGGCTGGAATTGTGAAAGAGTTCAGGGTTCAGGGAGCATGAGATCATCATTTTCACACATGGATTGTGAGAGTTCACCACAGAGTCCAGATCTTAACCTCATTGAGAATCTTTGGGATAAAGTGCTGGATGGAGAAGAGCTGCTTTGTGCAGTGGACAGACTCTACCATCATCAATGCTGCTGCAAGATCTTGGTGAAAAATTAATGCAAAACTGGATTGAAATAAATCTTTCGACATTGCAGAAGCTTATTCAAACAATTCCAAAGAGAATGTGTCTCATAATCAAAGCTAAAGATGTTTCAACTTTCCAAATATTAGATTGTGTGACTTTTTTGGCCAGGCAGTGTATTATACAGTACCAGTAAAACGTGTGGACACATGTTCTCTTTCTATACTTTATTTGTTTCTTTTGTAAATGTTTCTACATTGTAAATGATTACTGGAGTCATCCAGACTGTAAAGAAATGCACAAGGAATCATGCAGTAAATTAAAAGTGTTAAACAAACCAAAATACTCTGTGAAGAAGTATTAAGGTGCTCTTATCTGAGGTGATGTTAACTTTTCAGGTTTTAAGGCTGGTAGTTACCATCTGATGAGCGTATCCTGTGCAACCAAGGAAACTCTTGATCTTCCTTTCCTGGGGTGGACCTAAGGAGAGCCAGTTCTATCATAATGTTTTTGGATGGTCTTTGGGACTGCACTCGAGGATACTTTGCAAGTTTTTCCTATATTTTTTTTTTCGGATTGAATGTTCTGGCCATAATATGGATTAGAACATTACTCAAATATAGCTATTTTTGCACAAGGAGTGGCATCCAAAAGCAGTGTGTAAGACTGGTGGAGATCTTACACACTGGGAAAAAAAATAAGAGACCACTTAAAATTATGAGTTTCTTTGATTTTACCAAAGTGAAAACCTCTGGAATATAATCAAGAGGAAGATGTATGATCACAAGCTATCAGACCAAACTGAACTGCTTGAATTTTTTGCAGTGGGAGTAAAGGCATAAAGTTATCCAAAAGCAGTGTGTAAGACTGGTGGAGGAGAACTTGATGCCAAGATGCATAAAAACTGTGATTATAAACCAGGGTTATTCCACCAAATATTGATTTCTGAACTCTTAAAACTTTATGAATATGAACTTGTTTTCTTTGCATTATTTGAGGTCTGAAAGCTCTGCATCTTTTTTGTTATTTCAGCCATTTCTCATTTTCTGCAAATAAATGCTCTAAATGACATTTGGGACAAATGTTGTCTGTAATAAAACAACAATGTTCATTTTACTCAAACATTTACCTATACATAGCAAAATCAGAGAAACTGAAGTGGTATCTTAATTATATGAAGCGTTGCATGAAGCAATAAGTGTATCTCCAACATTACAGCACTTAACCCCCTTTCAGTTTATTATATGACACACTTTAACACTTTAACAGTATTTGGCCCAGACCCTTGACAAATACTTGTCCCCCTGCGGACAAATAACCCCCTTCTAGCTGATTCATGACTCCCCCCAGAGCAACGACAATACAATCCACTTCCTGGAAGGTCACACAAGCAGAGAGAGAATCTTCTGCCAAAATTCCCAACACCCCAGCAGCAGCAGCAGCACACCAAAATAGTGCGCCCCGGACCTTCATCTGCGTCACCGTCGCCTCAGCCAGGCCTGTAAACCCTGGGATCTGACCACCCTGCAGAAAGGCACTCTGTGTTCAGAGTCTGCCGATACACAGCACTTACGTAATAAAGTACATTAATAAACAGACAAGAGCTTCTGCTCGGTCTAGTGGAGTTCATGACACAATTATGATATATAATACAGTAGCAGTTCACACATTGGACTGGCAGCCTGAACCCAAGATATTTCACTTTTGGCTCAACCTAATTTCATTTGTTGCTTCCTTTTAGTCCTGCAAGACATTCCATAAAAGTTGGATTAGTGATTTAATTTCCACTGTAATGTTGTCATACACAAGACAGTACCCTCTTGTTCCACAGTTATTTTCCAGCCCCGCCTTAAAGGCTAAGCACTAGCTAATATGAATTGTCAAACACATAAGTACAGCCTAAGCTAAGTTCCAAACTTGTGATTATTGATGGTTAGAAAACATTTTCCCCCCAAATTTAAGGAATACAGATAAAAAAAAAACTTTTATTTGGCAATACCCGCGGTACCTTCGGAGTCTGTCACACACATTATATTTGACGTATGGTGGAAAACAACTCAAGAAGTTGAACCAGATGTACTGAAAATTATGCTAAATCACAAGGGGTTGTTTTTGGCTGCAGTAATTTGATATACAGTGGGACACCCATGCGCAAATGGCCCAAAGACCCCAAATATCGAAAAAGTGGACAAGGGCTCACTGAAAAGGACCTTCCTACACTCCGTTACCTGTAGTGCTCACTTTCCTCCTGAAGATTAATACAACTATAGGATGTGGAAAGCACCCTCTCACTGGTTATTGTTTAGTGAAATGAGATGTATTTTAAGTAAGTTTATTTAGTCCAAATAAACAAACTAATGTCAGCGGATCGCCTCAGCTTTTGATTAAAGTGACAGCATGCAATCCTGAGAGGGGGTGCTTTTCCTGGCGGGGATGGCAACTACTGCATCTTAAAACTGGCACTTTTCCAACATTATGGGCACGTAAAGAAGTTAGTACCTAGTACCTAGCTGCTACAGTACCTAGATGCTCTCTTGGATAGCTCACTGCGAAGTTTATAATCTTCTTTTTTTAACAACTTAGTTAGCGTTAGCTAGCTAACATAGGTTAGCTAAATAGACGCCTGGCTAGCTCACCTAGATATCTGATTGGTTTACATTCTGCTCTTGTGCGTGTGGTTGGACTAAAATATCAGGAACTAATTATATCAAAAAAAAAAAAAATCTGGAAAACTGATTAACTTGACCACAATACACCAAATCCACTTATGTCCATTCACACAATCATCCTAGTTCCACTTTATACAGCTCTGGAAAAATTTAAGAGACTACTTCAGTTTCTAAATCAGTTTATCTGATTTTGCTATTTATAGGTTTATGTTTGAGTAAAATGAACATTGTTGTTTTATTCTATAAACTACAGACAACATTTCTCTCAAATTCCAAATAAAAATATTGTCATTTAGAGCATTTCAATCAATATTTGGTGGAATAATCACATGGTGTTTAATCACAGTTTTTATGCATCTTGGCATCATGTTCTCCTCCACCAGTCTTACACACTGCTTTTGGATAACTTTATGCTGCTTTAGTCCTGGTGCAAAAACTCAAGCAGTTCAGTTTGGTGGTTTGATGGCTTGTGATCATCCATCTTCCTCTTGATTATATTCCAGAGGTTTTACATTTGGTAAAATCAAAGAAACTCATCATTTTTAACAGATCTCTTATTTTTTTTCCAGAGCTGTATGCAATACAATATACAATATTCACACAATCACTCTAGTTCCACCTTAAATGCTACCGCTCTATTCACACAGTCACACTAACACTGGGGTATTTGTCGTTTTCCTTTCACCTTAAAGAGTAAAGCAGTCACAGGTACATGGACTAAACTGCTGCACCATTTAAGGTGGTAAAAGTTGAAAGCTAGAGAATAAACAGCCCTGCTGGCTTATTTTCCTTCAATTCCACCTTAAGTGCTACAGCTGTTACATATTTGGTGTTCACCAGCTGCTTATTTGATTGTTCTTTTCCATATATAGTAATGGGTTAAAATCCAAGCACTACAACTTGTTTTTTTAATCCACTATATTTATTCCACCTTAAATTCTACATGTGCACCATTGAATGTGCTTATATTCGTTTGAATCTGCAGTAGGGGTGTGCCATATCATATAGTACGTGATAATATCGCCAAAAAACGATATTATACCCTGAAATATCGTGCCCTATCACTCACCCCTAATTATCACATCAGGGTTCTACTTTTTTGCTGTTTTTACCAAAAGAAAAATTCACACTGTTCTCATTTCCCATTATATATCTACTAGAGACAGATCATATAAATTTAATCCTGGATATATGGAGATATATATATGGAGTGCATTACTAGAATCATGACATTCTGAATCATTCTGTAGCAAATCTGATAAAATTCTTTTTTTAAATATCTCAGTTAGCCATATCATATTGCATGCAGTATTAATTTTTTTTTCTAATTTAGTGTTTTAACATATCGCCAAAAGTATCGCTATCGTGAAAATACCATGAAATATCGTGATATTATTTTAGAGCCATATCGCCCACCCCTAATCTGCAGCATGAAATGACTATCTGGCAGTTTTAAAGCGGTAAGTCTGTGAGGAGCAGTGTAGAGACAGTATATGGATGTAGTTGGTGATTTATACGCCCATTTTATATCATTTTAATCTCATTTAAACGTCTATATCCGCTTCAAAAGTGGTTAGATTTTGTCTCACAGAGTTCAGGTAGGAGGACTCTTTTTTAAAATCTTGTTTAGAAGTCAAGACAGCTCTGAATGGATGATGTATAATAAGTCAAAGTACATATAATCAAAGTATATACATTTTATTTCTGTTTTTTTCTTCATTTTAATGTTACATACTGTCCCAACTTTTAAAATTAAAATTAGTCTTAAATGGAAGTTTGTGGAAAGTCCTTTATTTTACCACAATATAAACAGCAGTAATGTTGTGAATTGCAGAATGACTAATGAAAAAACCCCTCAGGAGTAGGCGTGTCCAGATTATTGATGTTTTTACTGTACGTGGCTTTAGATGATCATATTGATACAGTATGTGCAGAATGGAAACAGCAGGCATTGTGCTGAGGCATGTCACCACTTGATTTTCACAAGAGCTGCAGGAATCTCTGGAATGAAGTTTGAAGTATCTGGCTAGAGGTTTTGGAACATTCCTCATAAAACACACTGTCATGCTGAATCAGCAGCGTTTATGCCCTAAAGCCTTTTCTAAAAATCGAGAGTATTAATAAAATAGTTTATTGTGGTTAGATAGAGATAGATAGATACTTTATTGATCCCGAAGGAAATTTAGCAGCCAGTAGCAATTACACAACACAGTCGAAACAAAAACAATACACAGTAGAAACAAACAATAAGTGTAGTACAATACACTTATTGAGGGATAAAATTCTAAATTGAGACTTAAAAAAATATATACATAAATATATAAATACAAAAAAACTATAGAAAGTGTGGAAGTAAACAGTCGTAGATATGAGGTAGTGCAGTAAAAGAATAAACTAAGTATAGGAGGTATTAGTAGATATGACTATTAAACATAAACATAAACATGTGCAAGTATTATATTTAAGTTAGGTGCGTAGTGTAGTGTCCCGGAGTGCAAAAGTACAGGATGTACAGTAAAGTGTCCCGGAGTGCAAATGTACAGGATGTACAGTAAAGTGTCCAGGAGTGCAAGTGTACAGGATGTACAGTAAAGTGTCCAGGAGTGCAAGTGTACAGGATGTACAGTAGAGTGTCCAGGATTGCAAGTGTACAGGATGTACAGTAAAGTGACAAGTGTCCAGGAGTGCAAATAAACAGTATATACAGTAAAGAGGCAAAAGAGTCTCAGGGTGTAGATGTGTATGGTGTTTTTCCAGTACAGATAAAAAAAAAAAAGGCTGTGATTAAGAAAGCACATATGAGCCTTGTTTCTCATTTGTCTTCTCTCTTCCGGCTCCACTGGGAGGAGTTGAAGAGTCTGATGGCTCTCGGGACGAACAATCTTCTCAGTCTGTCCGTAGAGCAGCTCTGTGACAAGAACCTGCCACTGAAACTGCTCCTATGATCCATGATGATGGAATGTAATGGGTGACCATCATCATCCATGATGGAGAGTAGTTTGTGCAGTGTCCTCCTCTCTGCCACCGTTACCACAGAGTCCAGCTCCACGCCAACCACGGACCCCGCCCGCCTGACCAACTTGTTCAGACGCATCTCGTCCCTCTTCTTCATGCTTCCTCCCCAGCACACCACAGCATAGAAAAGACAGCTGGACACCACAGTCTGATAAAACATCAGCAGGAGCTTCCGACAGATGTTAAAAGACCCCAGCCAGTTACTGTCTCTACTGTCCAGGAAACGCTTTCTAATTTAATTTTTTTTTTAAGCATTGCTGTTAGGATTTGATTGCAGTTTGTGCGAAGAACATTAGTGATTAGGTCAGGCTTTCTGATAGCAAAAGGATAGGGGACCACTAACAACAAAGCTAGCAGCCCACTGGCATTCTGCTCAACTTTTTTCTGGGCCATCCACTGGTGGTTAGGTACAGTTATAGACAAAAAAAGGCATCTTCTAAAACTTGTGTTTTTCTTCATATCACTCTGATGTTTTACATTTTTTCTTCATATCAAGTTGTTGTTTGTAATATTTGTCTTCATTATTTAAATTTTTTCCCTTTTCCTATTTTTAACTAGGCAAATTGTCCCACCCACTAGTCAGCTGTTTATCCCCCATCACTAGTGATGCCACAACACAGGAGGGTAAAGACTAACACATGCCTCCTCTGATACATGTGAAGTCAAACTCCGCCTCTTTTTGAGCTGCTGCTGATGCAGCGTTACCGAGTAGCATCACACCGCACTCGGAGGAAAGTGCAGCAACTCGGTTCTGATGCATCAGCTCACAGGCGCAGCCTTGTGCTGATCGACATCACCCTAGGAGTGATGAGGGGAAAGAGCAAGGCCAATTGTGCTCTCTCAGGGCTCCGGCAGCTGATGGCAAGCTGCATGACCAGGATTAGAACCAGTGATCTCTCGATCATAGTGGCAGTGCTTTAGATTGCTGGACCACTCTGTGCCCATTTAGTTTCTATAATAAAGGTCTATCCGCATTTAAAGTCTGAAAATATTTTAAAACTAAGTTTTTTTTGTATGCTTGATATTGATATGAATTTGGGTCTTCCAAAGGTGGACCAACAGTCAGTGGGATGCTGATGCTGATATGTGACCATCGAATGGAGCCCTGGAAAAAATTAAGAAAGCACTTCAGTTTCTGAATCAGTTTATCTGATTTTGCTTTTTATAGGTTTATATTTGAGTAAAATGAACATTGTTGTTTTATTCTATAAACTACAGACAACATTTCTCCCAAATTACAAATAAAAATATTGTCATTTAGAGCATTTATTTGCAGAAAATGAGAAATGGCTGAAATAACAAAAAAGATGCAGAACTTTCAGACCTCAAATAATGCAAAGAAAACAAGTTCATATTCATAAAGTTTTAAGAGTTCAGAAATCAATATTTGGTAGCATAACCCTGGTTTTTAATCACGGTTTTTATGCATCTTGGCCTCATGTTCTCCTCCACCAGTCTTACACACTGCTTTTGGATAACTTTATGCTGCTTTACTCCTGGTGCAAAAATTCAAGCAGTTCACTTTGGTTTGATGGCTTGTGATCCTCCATCTTCCTCTTGATTATATTCCAGAGGTTTTCAATTAGGTAAAATGAAAGAAAGAAATGAATTTGTTTCATTAAATATTGTGATTTTAGGAAGGAATACATTTTAAGATTTGATCATCACGTTACTCAGACGTTTGATCAGGACCGTACTCTTTTGAAAAGGATTTGATTGCATTCGGCTTAACGGGAGCATCAGTGAGGTCAGGTATATGTGATGGAAGATTAGTTCTGCCACTCCAACCCATTCCAGAGATATTGGATGGAGCTACATTACTGCGAAGAATGCAGTTCTTTTCCACTGCTCTACAGCCCAGCGCTTAACATTGGGCATGGTGACCTTAGGCCCATGTGCAGCTGCTCCAGAACATCCCATTCTATTGGTTTAGTGTTTTTCTATTGCTGTTATTGAAGCTATGTGTGCACCTGAGTCAGATAAAGGTAGTCAGTAAAGGTCTGTTGGGGCTCAGGACACACCCGTACACATCAGCATTATGTTAAAAATCTGACACCAAGAAATGTATTATACACTCTCCGGCCACTTTATTAGGTACATATTAGGTGAGGAAATGGAAGAATCACAAACACAGTTCTAGTTAAGACCTGAAGTGACAGAACGAGAAAAATATCAGATAATCAGAGGAGAAGGATGGTGAGAACAGTTATAGTGAACCCACAGACCTCCAGACCAGCTCCAAACACCTACATCATCATCTTACTGCAGACGGAGTCACTGTGCATTGTTCACTATTCACTATTCAGTGCACTTTACACAAGGAGAGGCTGTATGGGAGAGAAATTAATGCAGAAGAAGCCTTTTCTGAGCACATGCCACAAACAGAGTCGCTTGAGGTATGCTAAAACTAAAGCACATTTAGACAAGTCAGCTTCATTTTGGAATAAGGTGCTGTAGGTATTTATGAGCGCCTATATTTAAGTGTTCTTTTTTTCAGCTCAGTTATGCTAAATCAGAGCAGAACTGCTCAGAAAAGCTTCCTCTGAGACTTTCAGTAGAACAGCTCCGTCTCGCACAACTGCACTGCCATGGTTACTATCACTGACGCAAGAGCGAGAGTCGCGCCGGATCTCGACAAATTGGAATGAGTTCTGCTTCACAGTTACACTCCTCTACAGAAACACCAGGCTCTAAAGGAGAGTGTGTACAGACACCACACCTGCTCATTCATACTTTTGTTTCATTTTTGTTTTGTTTTTTTTAATTTGCTGTGAAAATTTGATTGCAATCAGTGATGAGAGCATTAGTGAGGTGCTTTATCCCAGCAGTACACTAACAAAGAAATGTAGAAAAGCATTACATGAAGTTCTTTATTGTTCTCTACTGTTCTTGAGTTAATCTGAAGCTACATGAAGCTACGTTTAGAGGTCTGTAGTGATTGACTCTGCAGAAGGAAAAGCAGATGACATGTCTCTCCAAACCATCACTGATCATCAGTAAATTTTACATTTCATTTGTAAATTAAGGGATCAAAGTCTGGAAGAAGAGTGGAGAGACACACAGTCCAAACTGCTTGAGGTCTAGTGTGAAGTTTCCACCAATCAGTGATGGTTTGGAGAGACATGTCATCTGCTGGTGTTGATCCACTGTGTTTTATTATCAAGTCTAAAGTCAGTGCAGTTTTGTTTTCCCACAAAATCTTACAGCACTTCCCTCTTTCATTTTCCAGCAGGACTTTCCCACCCTGATACCAAAAGTGCCAATTGGTCTTACTTAATGTTCTAATTTTCTAAGACACTGATTTCTGGCTTTTCATTGGCTGTAAGCCATAATTATCAACATCAACAAAAAGAAACGCTTAAAATAGATCACACCTATATAATATATGAGTTTCATATTTTTAACTGAATTACTGAAATATCTACTGCTCCCTAGTCCCATGCTGGGGGTCTTTATACCTCTCTGGTCCACAGCTAGCATTAGTCATGAACTTCTCCACCGGAACTAGAAAAGCTGAATGTATTTGTTAGAAGATGTGTGTGAATGTGTACTTGTGTGTTTGTGTTAGGTCTGACTACCTGCTGATATATAAGTGCTATTAAATAATACAGATTTAATCCTGTGGTGAAAACAACATACCACATGTACCCCCGACCTTCTGATAGGACAGTAGAACAGGGACAATAAATCCCACCTGGGACTGAAATATCATATATCATATAATACCCAGTAGCTCAACACTGTCAGCACTTCTGATTTCTCTCGCTGTCCTGACACCCCTTTACTTTAACCCCTGTTGTTCCTCTAGACCGGTGTAGTTTATACAGATATCCTTAGATATAACTCCACCAACAAAAAGGTTTTGAATATGTGAATATTGGTTGAAAGTATCATGTTTAAGTACATGTGACAGATTTCTTTTGTTTTTGCCTTTTTGTCATCCATTTTTCAGATTATCAAACAAATTTTATTAGACAAATATAACCTGGGTAAATACAAAAAGCACTTTTCAAATGATGATTTCATTTAACTCTTTGTGAAAAAGTGTTTTACCCCCAATATATGAACTGTGATTAATCACACTTTTTGTAAAGCTGAGTTCAATTTCACTACTAACCACAATCAGGCCTGATTACTGCCAGACCCGTAGAATCAAGAAATCACTTAAATAGAACCAGTCTGACAACATGAAGCAGATTCAAAAACAGATCCAAAAACAGATCTGAAAAAGTCATTGATCATCTATTAGTCTGGAAAATGTTACAAAGTCATTTCTAAAGCTTCCAGCTGCTCACAGTGAGAGCTAATATTAACTAATGGAGAAAAAGTTTTGGACACTGGTGAACCTTCTCAAGAGTGACTGGCCAACCAAAATTACTCCAAGAGGGCATAAACAACTCATCCAGGAGGTCACAAAAGAACTCAAAACAACATATAAAGAACTGCAGGTCTCACTTGCCTCTGTTAAGGTCAGTGTTAATGATTCAATAACAAGAAAGAGAGACTGGTTGAAAATGATCTCCATGGGAGAATTCCAAGATAAAAAACACTTCTGAACAAAAAGAACACAACAACCCATCTCACCAACAAACATCTTGATGATCTCCAGGATTTTGAGAAAATGTTCTTTAGACTGACAAAACAAAAGTGAAACTTTCTATAAGGTGTGTAACTAACTAACACACAATTTCAGAAAAAGAGCATCGTACTGAATGTAAAACATGGGGGTGGTAGTGTGATGATCTGGGGCTGCTTTGCTGATTCAGGGACCTGAACAACTTGCTGTAATACTGTAGATGGAAGCAGGAATTCTGCTGTTTACCAGACAATCCTGAAGGAGAATATCTGACCATCAGTTTGTGACCTCGAGCTCAGGTGTACTTGGGTTCTGCAGCAGGACAATGACCCAAAGAACACAAACAAGTTCATCTCTGAATGGATTTTCAAATAAAGGGTTTATAGTGGTCTAGTCAAAGTCTGATTGAGATGCTGTGGATGATCTTAAACAGGACGCGTACAGGTTTGAAAATCTTCCACTTTGGCTAAATTAAAACAAGTCAGACCAAAATTCCTCCACAGAGATGTGAAAGACTCGTTGCCGTTTATCGGTAAAGCTTGATTGCATGTGTTGCCGCCAAGGGTGCCCAACCGACTCATTAGGTTTAGGGTATTTATTTCCTTTTCACAAAGGCCTAAATTGGTTTGGATAGTTTTTTCCTTTAAAAAAGAAAATCATCAATTAAAAAGTGATTTTTAGTTCTTTAATATTAAGAAATGTAAATGAATGGTCCTGTGTTGAAACTCCAATACCGGTTAAAGCCTTATTTCCCTTTTTTGATGTACTGTTGCTTGTTAGGACGTTCAGCTGTTTACCTACTTCAGTGAAAGTGTGGTAATCAGCTCTGAAAAAAGACCCACATAAATGAATTAGAGGTGGATGGACTGACTTTCACTCTGCTTCCAAAGAATGTCTTTTTTTGTGACATTTGTCCCCTTCCACCCCTCAACACACACACACACACACACTGAATGACGCATCTGTCACAGTGCCAATGAGCAATATTGATCCAAAAAGCCCCCAGGACACACACACACACACAAGCATACTCTAAATTGTTTCAGATCGTCAAATAAATGTAAATATAGTCAAAGACAACACAAGCAAACACAAAATACACTTTTTAAATTATTATTATTTTTTATTAAGACAGAAAAAAATGGTCAAGCAGCAACAACTGCAGTCATACGTTTCACAGCGCTGTGAGGGAATTCTGTCTTTGTTTTGATTGGAGGATCAAACAACAGCATCTCAATAGGATTCAGGTCAGGACTTTGACTAGGCCACTCCAAAGTCTTCACTTTGTTTTTCTTCAGTCATTCAGAGGTGAACTTGCTGGTGTGTTTTGGGTCATTGTCCTGCTGCAGAACCCAAGTTCATTTCAGCTTGAGGTCACAAACAGATGGCCAGACATCCTCCTAATGTTTTCCCTAAAGTCTCGAGGATCATGAAGATGTTTTATGGCAAAATTGAGACGAACTTTAATGTTCTTTTTGCTCAGCAGTGGTTTTCGTCTAAGAACTATAGACGTACGCCATTTTTGCCCAGTCTCTTTCTGATGGTGGAGGCATGAACACTGAACTTAACTTAGGAAAATGAGTTCTTGGATGTTGTTTTAGGGTCTTTTGTATGAGTCGTCGCTGCGCTCTTGGGTTAACTTTGTCAGCCGGCCACTCTTGGGAAGGTTCACCACTGTTTAATGGCTTTCATTGTGGAGTCCCAAAACTTTAGAAATGGCTTTAGAACCTTTTTTCTTTCTTTCTTATTTATTCCTTTATTCATCTTTGGATACTGTCATGATGTCTAACTTTTGATTGAGTATCGTTTGGTCTACTTCACTTTGTCAGGCAGGTTCTATTTGTTAATTAATAATCAGGCCTGGGTGAGGCCAGAAACTTTGATCTCAGGTGTGATAAACCAATGCTACGTTTTGAACTGTGGGGCAAACACTTTTTTACACAGGGCCATGTAGATTTGGATTTTTTTTCTTCCTTGATTTAAAAACATTACATGCATTTCATGTTTAATTGTCTTTGACTAATATTTAAATTTGCTTGATGTTCTGAAGCACTTAAAAATAAAAAAATCACTAAGGGGGTTAGCACTTTTTTCACACCACTGTATGTATAGGCCTGTCAAGATAAGAATTGTTTGTGGATGATATATCACAAATTCGTTGTGATATATGATATTATTGTCATTTGAAGACAATTAAATGCCTGCCACTGCCACTGATGTAATGACAATAAACCAGAGAAACAAAGCAATGATACACTTTTAAGGACAGCAAAAAAAATATTAATCATAGTCCAAGTACTGTTCATTGAAGCACAGCTGTCTAAAACACTGTTTACTGTTCTACAGGGGTTGGACAATTAAACTGAAACACCTGGTTTTAGACCACAATAAATTAGTGTGGTGACGGACAGTTCTGGTGGAAACAGGAGAGTTGAGGTGCACATTGAATTCTGCCGTGATTTGATCAGCCGTGATTTTATGTTTTTTGGATACAATCCGGGTTAGCACCGAACATTCCTTTCAGACTGCTTCCTCTTACAGCGTCCACAGTTAATCCTGTTGGATGTGGTCGGTCCTTCTTGGTGGTATACTGACGTTACCCTGGATACCGTGGCTCTTGATGCATCACAAAGACTTGCTGTCTTGGTCACAGATGCGCCAGCAAGACGTGCACCAACAATTTGTGCTCTTTTGAACTCTGGTATGTCACCCATAATGTTGTGTGCATTGCAATATTTTGAGTAAAACTGTGCTTTTACCCTGCTAATTGAACCTTCACACTCTGCTCTTACTGGTGCAATAATGTGGAATTAATGAAGATTGGACACCAGGCTGCTCCAATTTGTGAACAAACATACATTATTGAATTTATGTTCAATCCATTTATTGTAAGATATGTCGATATTTTAATTACAGTGACAGGCCTGTATATGCATAAATGTGTGTTTGTGTGTATTCGGAGTCAAGTAAAGGCACAGACACCTAGGGGAACGCAGTGGAATCTCAGAGCCATCTGTGACGCAGAGCATTTTACTTTTATCTTTCTATTACCTAACAATCCTCACATCAAACACTCTATCTCTCTCTCTCTCTCTCTCTCTCTCTCTCTCTTCCTCTCTGCCCCCTCCCCTCTCTCTTTCTCTGTACAGGACACCCAGCTGAACAGTGATTAAGTAACTGCAGAGACTGCAGAGTGAGAGGAGTTACACAAGAACAGGGTCACACAAGTGTGAGTGTGTGTGAGTGTGTGTGTCCTTCTACTGCATCAGTCTGATTCCAGTTCTGTCCAGTTCAGAGACCCTCCAACCAAATGTCAACAAATGTCAGCAAAAAGGGTCAATTTAGACCCTGTGTGTGTGTGTGTGTGTGTGTGTGTGTGTGTGTGTGTGTGTGTGTGTGTGAGTGTGTCTCTGAGTGACCGTGCTAAAGTGTATAGCAGTCAATGGTGATTTGTGTGTTCAGTTAGAGGGTCAGTTTGGGATAATGAGGGCAGATCATTTACAGACTATTAACTGTGCTGAGAAGGACACACACACACACACACACACACACACACATAATAACACTTTTGTAATAACACTAAATGAAAGGTTATTTTAAAAGGAACATACAGGGGTTGGACAATGAAACTAAAACAGCTGAGGTTTTAATGCGAAATTGGAGCAGTCTGGTGGCCAATCTTCATTAATTGCACATTGCACCAGTAAGAGCAGAGTGTGAAGGTTCAATTAGCAGGGTAAGAGCACAGTTCTGCTCTAAATATTGCAATGCACACAACATTATGGGTGACATACCAGAGTTCAAAAGAGGACAAATTGTTGGTGCACGTCTTGCTGGAGCATCTGTGACCAAGACAGCAAGTCTTTGTGATGTATCAAGAGCCACGGTATCCAGGGTAATGTCAGCATACCACTAAGAAGGACCAACCACATCCAACAGGATTAACTGTGGACGCTGTAAGAGGAAGCTGTCTGAAAGGGATGTGCGGGTGCTAACCCGGATTGTATCCAAAAAACATAAAATCACAGCAGAATTCAATGTGCACCTCAACTCTCCTGTTTCCACCAGAACTGTCCGTCACCACACTAATTTATTGTGGTCTAAAAACAGGTGTTTCAGTTTCATTGTCCAACCCCTGTATTTTACCTCTTTTTACACAAGTTAGAATGGGTATATAGGATATGGTTCCAAACATGTTCATGAAGTTCTTTACACAGAATAACCAGCTCTTTTCCTGACAGTTTCAGTCTGAAGTTTCAGAATGAGCCGTTTAAGGGCTCTGTCACTTTTATGCACATAAGCTGTGGTGGTGGGTGGTTCTGTGCAGGTTTTCTTATTGATGTCACAATAATTGGGCATCTAAACAGCTCAAATCCTTTAGCTGATTCACAGAAAATGGGTGGATGTATTTTTTTGGAGCTTTTTTGGAGTGTTCGTAGAGGGCAGTTAAAACCCGAATGAAATTACAAAAGTCTGCAAAAAGTGAGTTTTGCATAAGAGCATGTCCCTTTTAAAGCTGATGTCATATGTTCAGTCAGAAAAAGGAAGCGCATGTTCAGTCAGAAACTTCATTCCTTTGTTTCTTTGGTTTTACTATGAGTGAATGAGCTACTGAGCTCTGAGTTTCCTCTTCTGAAGTCTCCATTGCTCCACCAGCCACTCGCATTCAATAAAACTGAGCCGGATCCTCTTTTAGAGGCTGTACGTGTGATACAATTTGTAAAGACATGTGACGTGGCCAGAAGAAGAACTCCCGTGAAAAGCGACCCGACATCCAAGTTTTTATAATATATATATTAGGCTTATCCATGTTCTTCTCCACTCATAAATGCTTCTGCTTTCAGTTTAGAAACAAAATAATACTGACTGCCACTTTAAAAAAAATATATATATATATTTATTATTTATTGGAGTCCAAGCACTTCCTCCTCTTCTTCATCTTTTCAATATCATTAATCTTTTTTTCTTTTTGTTATTTTGTCACAGATAAGGGGGAGGACGCGGAGAGCAGACACAAATGTGAGTTTTTTTAAATTTGTTAAACATGAAATAAACGAAAATAAACATATAACAAGGCAAATAAAAAGACTGCGTAACTATGGGAACTACAGAATACACAAAGACAAAAATAAATAAATAAATAAATAAAACCCTAACAGCTGTAAAACGTACAAGAACCAACAAACTAACACTGAAAACACAGCGGCTTTAACTAACATGGAGGGAACAGGAAACAGAAAACGCATGCGGGCAGGTAACAAGGGGGCAGAGCTAAAGATGAACACAGGTGGGAGCACTGAAGACATGGGCGGAGACGAACAGAGATGGCCATGTGCTTAGGAAAGGCAAATAAACAAAAACAGGAGGGCAGGAAAAACACAGAGACAGAAAGAAGAGACACAGAACAGGACAAGAATATGACATATTTGCATTTTTTATTTTCTTTTTTTGTCATTTTAATTTTTCATATTTCCTTTTCTTTTTTAATCTTTCTGTCATTCTAATTTTTCCTTTTCATGTATTTTTAATTTTTTTTGCTTCTGTCTTTTAAATGTTTTTTCTCTTTTATCTTATCTTTAGCTTTTGTTTTTTATTATTGTTGCCTTTCTTTTTTCTTCCTTTTTCACCATCATTTGTCCCTCTTTTTTCTCTTTTAACCTTTTTTCTTCTTCTTTTTTATTTGTTTATTTATAGTTGGTCCCATATTCTTCTTCTTCTTGTTTTAAATAGATGATATAAGGATCATATCAGATATCAGAAATCATCCGTGAACCACGAGAAAAACAGTCGGACCCTCTCGGACCCCTGGTGTTACTTTGGATTTTAGAGCCTGAGGCAGAGTTAAGCTCCTCCCACATGATCCGGGGATATTGTTTATTATTATGTTATGATGAGATCAGATGGATGTGAGAGAGAACAGTTAGCTCATTATAGTGTAACTGACCACTAAACCTCTGACCTCTGATATTAACTTCACCCAGTGTGATCAGAGTGATACCAAACACCAATAAACTTCATCTCTCTCTCTCTCTCTTGCTCTCGCTGTCTTTCTCTCTGTCTCTATCTATCCCTCTTTCTCTCTTTCTGTCTCAATCTGTTTCTCTCTCTCCTCTTCCACACTTTCTTTTGTCTTATATGCTCTCTAGTGTCTCTATGTCTCTCTCTCTATCTCTTTCTGTCTATCTCTCTGTTCCGACTCTTTTCTTTCTGTCTCTCACTCTACTCTTACTCTCTCTGTCTATCTCTTTCTGTCTCTCTCTCTGCTCCTACTCTCTTCTCTCTGGCTCTCTCTTTGCTCCTACTCTCTCTCTTTCTCTCTATTTTTGTCTCTCTCTACTTAAACTCTCCCTTTCTGTCTATCGTTTTCTGTCTCTCTCTCTCTGCTCCTACTCTCTCTCTCTCTCTTTTTGTCTCTCTTTCTACTCTTACCTCCTCTCTGTCTATCGCTCTACTCTTACTCTCTCTCTCTTTCAGTCACTCTCCCTACTCTGACTGTCTATCTTTTTCTGTCTGTCTCTCTATTCTTACTCTCTTTCTCTATCTGTCTATCTATTTCCCTTTCTCTCTCTATCTCTCCCTCTCTCTCTTTGTATATTTAATTCTGTTTCTCTCTGTTCTCTCTGTTTCTCTCCCTCTCTGTTTCTGTCTCTCTCTCTCTCATTCTGTCTCTCTCTTACTTTCCGACTTTCTTCTTTCTGTCTTAATTGTCTTTTTTGAACTGTGTATTTGTATTGACTTTATAACTGACAACATACATACATATATACATACCTTTTATGGACAAAAGTAATGGGATACCTGCTCTCTCAAGTGACTTTTTTAAAAGAGAACATCTATCACTTCTATCACTCCTCTCTATTAATGCTTTTTATATTACTGTGGACATACAATAAAAAAGGTTCTATATAAATAAAGCTGAGTTGTTATGTAACATATTTTGATTTCATAGAAATGACGCGAGTGGCCTTTTCTTTTAGTGAGTGAATGTAAAATCTCACAAGAGCGCGAGAGAAAGAGAGAGAGAGAGAGAGAGAGAAGGGGAGAGAGAGAGAGAGAGAGAGAGAGAGAGAGAGAGAGAGAGAGAGATTCACAACTCTGTACAAATCACTGTAACACAAGGACTATTTCTTTCAGAATCTTCCTCCTGAGATCAGACATGGTGATCAGAGACTGGAACACCAGAACAGCAACACAACGATATCAACAACACCACCAATGACCCTGCACAAACAGAGAGTCCTGAACATGTCCTGAACACGTCCTGAACAAAGTCAAAGTCAAAGTCAAAGTGGTTTTTATTGTCATTTCAGCTATATACAGAGTACACAGTGAAACGAAACAACGTTCCTCCAAGGACCATGGTGCACATAAACACAGTGTAGACAGAACAATAGTGCAACAGTACAAAAGTGCAGACAGACAATACAACACAATACAGACAAAGAATAATAAATAACAAGACAGTGTGCAAATTTTGCAGTGTGTAAAAAAGACCAGGTGAGGTAGTAATTACTCTATTACACAGTGTGCAATAGAGTCCAGTGAGGTAGTAGGGTTTTTAGTGCTTTCCATTTTCTGGGGTAAGTGGGGTAAGAGTGTGTGTGCATGTACAGAAAAACCATCAGTTCAGTCTCTGCAGTTAAGGAGTCTGATGGCTTGGGGCTGTTGCAGAATCTGTTGAAGCTGTTGCAGAATCTGGTCGTGCTGGACCAGATGCTGCGGTACCTTCTTCCCGAATGCAGGAGGGAGAATAGTTCGTGTGAGGGATGAGTGGGGTCATTCACAATGCTGGTTGCTTTGCGGATGCTGCGGGTGGTGTAAATGTCCATGATGGAGGGGAGAGAGACGCCGATGATCCTCTCAGCTGTCCTCACAATACGCTGGAGGGTCTTGCGGTCAGAGACGGTGCAGGTCCCAAACCAGGCAGTGATGCAGCTGCTCAAGATGCTCTCAATGGTCCCTCTATAGAAGAGTGTGAGGATGGGTGGAGGGAGACGGGCCTTTCTCAGCTTCCGGAGGAAGTAGAGACGCTGCTGGGCTTTCTTGGCTGTAGAGCTGGTGTTCAGGGTCCAGGTGAGGTTATCTGCTAAGTGGACACCAAGGAACTTGGTGCTCTTAACAATCTCCACAGAGGACCCGTCGATGTTGAGTGGAGAGTGGGTGTGTTGTGCTCTCCTGAAGTCAACAACCATTTCCTTTGTCTTGTCCACATTCAGGTGAAGGTTGTTGACTGTACACCAGTCTGTCAGCCGCTGCACCTCCTCTCTGTATTCTGACTCGTCGCCTTTGGTGATGAGACCCAGCACGGTTGTATCATCGGCGAACTTGATAAAGCTGTTAGAACTGTGTTTTGCAGCACAGTCATGAGTCAGCAGGGTGAACAGCAGAGGACTCAGGACACTGCCCTGGGGGGCCCCGTTTTCAGTGTGATGGTGCTGGAGGTGCTGCCCCCGAACCGGACTGACTGGGGTCTCCCCGTCAGAAAGTCCAGGATCCAGTTGCAGAGGGGGGTGTTGAGGCCGAGCGAGCTTAGCTTCCTGGTGAGGTTCTGTGGAATGATGGTGTTGAATGCTGAACTGAAGTCTATAAACAGCATTCTGACGTAAGTGTCCTTCTTCTCCAGGTGGGTGAGGGAGAGATGAAGGGTGGTGGTGATGGCATCGTCCGTGGAGCGATTGGGACGATACGCAAACTGCAGGGGGTCCAGTGAAGAGGGCAGTTGTGTCTTGATGTTCCTCATGACTAGCCTCTCGAAGCACTTCATGATGATGGGTGTAAGTGCAACGGGACGGTAGTCATTGAGGCAGGACACTGTGGACTTCTTCGGCACGGGGACGATGGTGGTGGACTTGAGGCACATTGGGACAGTGGCGTTGCACAGGGAGATGTTGAAGATGTCCGTGAGAACATCTGTCAGCTGGTCTGCGCACTCCCTGAGCACTCTGCCGGGAAGTTGTCTGGTCCTGCAGCTTTTTGTGGGTTGACTCTGCGCAGAGTGTTCCTCACATCCACTGCAGTTAGGCACAACACCTGCTCGTCCGGCTTGGGCATGGTCTTTCTCGCCATCGTGTTGTTTTGTGCCTCAAACCGTGCATAAAAGTTGTTTAGGGCATCAGGGAGGGAGGCATCACGTTCACAGGATGGTGGCATTGTCCTGTAGTTGGTGATTGCCTGGATGCCCTGCCACATGCGCCACGCGTCACCCGTGTCCTTGAAGTGGCTGTGGATTCTCTGGGCGTGTGCACGCTTTGCCACTCTGATAGCTCTTGACAGGTCGGCTCTCGCTTTCCTCAGGGCCACCTTGTCACCCACTCTGAAGGCGGAGTCGCGGGTCCTCAGCAGCGCACGTACCTCAGCAGTCATCCAAGGCTTCTGGTTTGGGCGTGTGGTGATGGTCTTGGAGACAGTGACTTCATCAATACACTTGCTGATATAGCCAGTGACTGATGCTGCATACTCCTCCAAATCAACAGAATCGCCTTCAGTAGCAGCCTCCCTAAACATGTCCCATGCAGTGCACTCAAAACAGTCCTGAAGGGCAGAGATGGAGCCTGCCGGCCAGGTTTTCACCTGCTTCTGAACTGGTCTGCAGCGTCTGATGAGTGGTGTGAATGTTGGAGTCAGCCACACACACATGTGATCCGAGAAAGCGAGGTGGGGGCGGGGCTCCGCCCGGTATGCGCTGGGGATGTTTGTGTAAACAAGATCCAACGCGCTCGCTCCTCTCGTTGCAAAGTTCACATGTTGGTGGAATTTAGGGAGCACTGACTTGAGATTTGCGTGGTTGAAATCTCCGGCGATAATAAACAGTCCGTCTGGGTGTTTGTTTTGCAGATCGCTGATAGTCCGATAGAGTTCACACAGAGCCTCTTTAGCATTAGCACCAATGCTAGCGCTGGGTGGAATGTAGACAGCAGCTATTAGCACGGCGGAGAACTCCCGTACTAAATAAAAAGGTCTGCACTTGACTATCAGGAACTCCACCAGCGGAGAGCAGTGTTTGGCGACAGTCACAGCGTTGTTACACCATTCCGTGTTGATGTAAACACACAGCAGTCTCTGAACTCACGCTGGGTAGTTCGCTGGAGTCGGATGTAGTCCAGTTTATTGTCAAGGGAACAGACATTTGCAAGAAAGAGCGATGGTATAGCCGGCCGGCTAGGACTAGCCTTTAGCCTCGCGCGGATCCCGGCTCTCTTTCAGCGCTTCCGCTTACGCTCGCACCGCTTGCGATGGCACTTCCGCTGGGCTCCGGCGTCAGGAAACACCGCGGGCTGGCGGCCTGGGTCTCTTAGCAGGCTAAGCTCAAGTAGCGTCTGCAGAACCTCGTCCGGTAGCGTGTTTTCTGGCTGGTTTCTCCACTGTAGCAGGGTCTGGCGGTGGTAGAACATGTGCACGGGTGTTCCGATGCACATATTTGCAGGAAATAAACGGAAAAAACGACAAATAGTAACACAAAAGCACCATTTAACGGACCCGGAGCGGCCGCTGCGTGTTAACGCGCCGCCATCTTGGGTGGGTCTGTCCTGAACACATCCTAAACTGGAACAGTCGAGACCCAGCGCACCTCTGTTCAGATCATTAGGTCTGTCAGATCACTGTCACATCAACGTCCATCAAAAAAGATCCAACAGGGAAAAACAGCATCCAGATGCGGTATGAGGGACAGTGAGTGAACACACACACACACACACACTGCACACAATGATATTTAATGTAATTATGTATAAAATCATAAAACATATCTATTTTTAATAAAATATGTATTTTTCATTATTTTTTATAGTCTTAAAGTAGCACCTCTTGCTTAGAAGACAGTTTTGCACATCTTGACTTTATGAGGTAGAGTCACCTGGAATTCAGGAACAGCTGTGCTAAACTCATCAAGAGTTAATTACTTGAATTTCTTGTCTATTAAGGTGTTTGAGAGCATCAGTTGTAAAGTAGTGAAGAGGTAGAGTTACAGGTATACAGTGAATAACTCTATTTGAGTAATGTTGAGTAATGAATAATCTATATTATGGCAAGAACTACTCAACTAAATAAATAAAAAAAATCCTTTCAGAAATGAAGGTCAGTCAGTCCTCAGTATCCTCAAGTTCAGTCGCGAAGAAAATCAAAAACATAATGATAAAACTGGCTCTCATCAGGACCGCCCCAAGAGAGGAAGAGCAAGAGTTCCCTCTGCTGCACAGTATAAGTTCATCAGAGTTACCAACCTCAAGAAAAGCAAGTTAAAAGGATTTTGGTTTGTTTAACAGTTTTATGTTACTAGATGAATCATTATTTGTTCCTTTATAGTCTGGCTGACTTCAGTATTCATTTATAGTATAGGAAAAAAATAATAAAAGGAAAACTTTATACAAGGGAATGACTGTATATGTATTTTTGCAAAAGTACTTAAAATAAAAAATCACTAACATTTAATTGCTGAATATGGAGAACCCTGACCAATCTTCAAGTCTGAGCAACCAGAACTGGTGAGCTGGTCGCTTAGCAACCATCTTAATGAGCTAACAAGCTCTAGAAAGATATTAAAATATTCATCAAAATATATTTTACTGTATCTTGCGTGGAATGATGCCACAATTCAAAGACCTCACAGGGGCATGTTGTCTGGGAGAGCTAAGAATTAACAAAAACATTTTAACAATGGCAAAAAAATTATGAGTTATAAGGGTCATACATGGTAGAAATACAAACAGAAGAAAATTTCAGTATGCTGTGACAAAGAGTTGGCAATACTTTGCAAAGGGGCAGAGGTGCAAACAGGGTTTTAATACAAACTGAGTAAATAAACACAGGTGCATAACATCAGCACTCAGGGGAAGGCAAGCAGGAAAACTGTTCATAATTGGCATAATTGGTTCATAAGTCCTTGTTTGAGCTGTTGAAGAAAAGAGGGGGAGCTGAAAATGTGACATATATGTATTTATACAACAGTTAGTTCCAACCTCACAATAATAGTAGAGAAGTGTTGCAAATGTGCTGAAATTTATGATAACATCACAGACTTTTCACACTAAATCTGTATCACTTCCTGGACGCGTTGCTGAGTTACGGCATATACACACACGGGACATTTTTGTATCATTGCCTCCATGAGCACCAGCAGCACCAGCAGCATCAGCATTAGCTTAGCACAGGCTAGCACCCAGCCAAGGCACCCTTTCCCAAAGCTCGCAGTGCTCTGTGCTGGCTCGTCTTTTGTGGAAAAAAGAGCACAAAAATCATTCACCTCTGCCGCAGTCTCACAGCTGGAACAGTAACTAGCAAAGCTAGGCTAAGCTAAGCTAATGCTAAGGTAAAGCAACCTACGCTAACCTAACCACAGTCCTCCAGGCACAGCTAGCTAACCAAAACCACCCAGCAAAACAGGCAGAAATGCTTGCAAACGTGTAGCTTTCACATGAAGACGACTCCCCGGAGCAGAAGAGGAGATTATAATTATATAATTATAGCGTTATTATAAGGTCCTAAAGTTTACTAACCCCCTTAATTTACAAATTTATTTCAAGATAACGTATAAACCATACGCCACTTTGTAGTAACAGTTCTGTTATTTTCTTTTCTTTATTCATTTTGTAAAAAAAACTGCTGTATAAAAGCAATAGAACGATCAAGGTCGTGTGTTATCGTGAATAATATCATGACTCTGATTTGGTCGTAGGCACAAGCCTGAAGGAGAGCTTTGAGATAAATCATTATTTAATTGTTATTTCGATATGAGTTTTATACAATAAACACATTGTAAGACCTGTAAAAACATAAATAGAGGAAAGCCTAAATTGCATCACTCATTTTCTACCCATATTTGACATGTCAATTAGCAAACTGAAATAAAAATTGTGAAGGTTAAGAAATAAAAATAGAATAAAGAAAGAAATAAAGAGATAAACAGAGATAGAAACATAGAGAGAAAGAGAGAGGGTTGGTGGTAATGCTCCTCTGCTCTATGGAGACACTTTGGCTTTCATTATTTTCTCTTAAATTCCACCTCCATCTTTCTCTCTCTCTCTCTTTTTCTGTCTCTCTCTCTCTCTCTCTCTCTCTCTCTTTCTCCAGCCCACTCTCTTTGGCTATATATATAGTAATACAAAAGTGAGTACACTCTTCCCATATTTAGAAATACTTCATTAGATCTTTTCATAGGACAACACTGAAGATATGACACTTTGATATAATGTAAAGTAGTCAGTGTACAGCTTCTATAACTGTGTAAATATGTTGTGCCCTCAAAATAATTAATCAATCAATCAATCAATCAACCAACCTTTTTTCTGACTCGGATGTACATTGACAGAAACAGGAATTGACATGACAGAGAAAATAATAGCTAAATTTAATTATTTTAAAATAACAGTAAATAAAATATAAAAATAGATAAAAAATAAAAATAGAATAAAAAAAATAAATAAAGCTTGGTTTAATTGATAAAAAAATAAGATCAAAAGAAAATAAGATTAATACAGAAATTAGTTAAGATGAGCTAAAACATAAAAGCAAAAATAATAATAAAAATAATAGTAATAATAATAAAAGAAAATCAAAAGTTAAATAAGTTAAAAAGCAATAATACACAACTATTACAAATAATAATAATAATAAAAACATAAGAAAACAAATAAAAAGGAAATAAAAATCTAAAAGAAGAACCAAAATAAAAATAAAAGTTAGGAATAAATAAGATTAAGTAAAACACACAACCATTAATATCTAAACCTCAGGCAACAAAAGCGAGTACATCTCTAAGTAAAAATAGCCATTTTTCCTTCCCAAGGTCATGTGACTCATTAGAGTTACAAGGTTTCCGGTGTGAATGAAAAGCAGGGCTGTTAAATTTGGTGTTTTGGGTAGAAAATCTATCATACTGGCCACTGGATATTCAACATGGCACTTCATGGTCAGAAAACTCTCTGAGGATGTGAGAAACAGAACTGCTGCTCTACATAAAGAGTCCATGTGTTCAGTGTCATATCCAGAGGTTGGCTTTCAAAAATAGATGCATGTGTGCTGCCAGCATTGCTGCAGAGCTTGAAAAAGTGGGAGGTCAGCCGGCAGTGCTCAAACCATACACCACACAGTGCATCAACTCGGTCTGCATGGCACTTTACTAGAAGAAAGCCTCTTCTGAAGCCGACACACAAGAAAGCCCTCAAAAAAAGCAGTTTGCTGAAGACAAGCAGTTCAAGAGCATGGCTTACTGGAACAAGAAAGTCAGAAAGTTACCCAATTGTTACTCTGAAGTTCCTGGTTGTCCTCATTTCTTTATTTTTATCTACATTTAAGTACAAATAAGACCTGGTAAATATTTTGTTTGTACTTACACCTACACAGTCTGTATTATTATAAAGTCTTACAATTTTGCCTTATTTTTGCTGATTGTTTTGCAGTGTACATAATGTAAGCTCTAGGCATTGCACAGCTCTATAGTCGAATCTGAAAAGAGACTCAGGAATCATAGGGATGGCTTCTCTAAGCTCTCTAGGTGGAAAAGTTCAGCAGAAACAGCTGCAATCAAACGTTTCTGATGACTTGCGATGAGTGTTTTACATCACTGTGGAGGAATTTAGGCTCGCTCCACAAAAGCCAAAGCAAATATTCTTCCCCTGCACTGTAGAAATATGCCCCATATGTATGGTGGGTGTGTTGTGTGGGGGTTGACAGGGGGGTTCGAGTGAGGGCGGGGGGGTTCACTGACTGTACTCAGCTCTGTCTGGGTCACTGAGAGCAGATGTGAACATTTACTGACTCCTTCAAGCAAAGGCAAATGAAAGCCAGTCCTTCTGTTTAACACAGAGACGCTCCTGACCTACTTTCAGCAATTTCATCACAGCACGAACGAACGAGCGCACACACACACTCACACACACACACACACACACTCAAGCACACACACACACACTCGTGTGGCTGTCATTAGACTTGGCCGGCTGTCTGGGCGGATTCATAATTTAGGCTTCATTACTGACAGCCATAATTACACACTCCACATGCAACCAGCAGCGAAAAAGATGGTCAGCAACTTTTATATGTGTGTGTGTGTGCTTATGTAATGTATATTTAACACTTAGGTGTTTAAGTTCAGTTGTTAAGGTATAAAGTATTTATCACCACGGTGTACAATAGGAATGTGTGTGTGTGTTTAGTCCAATAAAGGTCTTTTACAGTGTGTGTGTGTGCTTATTCCTATAAAGGTGGTTCACAGTTGCATGTGTGTGTGTGTGTGTGTGTGTGCTTATGTAATGTATATTTTACACTATGGTGTGTAAGTTCAGTTAACATATAAAACATTTAAAGCCACTGTGTATATGTTATGAATGCGTGTGTGTGTATGTGTGCTTATTCCTATAAAGTTATTTTACATTTGTGTGTGTGTGTGTGTGTGTGTGTGTGTGTTTATGTAATGTATATGTAACACTATGGTGTGTAAGTTTATTTGTTAAGGTGTATAGCATTTAACACCATTGTGTGTAAAGTATCAGTCTGCGTGTGTATGTGTGTGTGTGTCTGTGTGTGTGTGTGCTTATGTAATGTATATTTGACACTATAGTGTGTAAGTTCAGTTGTTAAGGTATAAGACATTTATCACCACTGTGTACAATAGGAATGTGTGTGTGTGTTTAGTCCAATAAAGGTCTTTTACAGTGTGTGTGTGTGTGTGTGTGTGCTTATGTAATGTATAGTTGACACAATGGTGTGTAAGTTCAGTTAACATATAAAACATTTAAAGCCACTGTATATACGTTTTGAATGTGTGTGTGTGTGCTTATTCCTATAAAGGTCTTTTACAGTTGTGTGTGTGTGTGTGTGTGTGTGTGTGTGCTTATGTAATGTATATTTGACACTATGGTGTGTAAGTTCATTTGTTAACGTATAAGGCATTTAACACCACTGTGTATATGTTATGAATGCATGTGTGTGTATGTGTGTTTATTCCTATAAAGTTATTTTACATTTGTGTGTGTGTGTGTGTTTTTGTGTGTGTGTGCTTATGTAATGTAGTTTTAACACTATGGTGTGTAAGTTCAGGCATTTATTACCGCTTGTGTACAATATGAATGTGTGTTTGTTTAGTCCAATAAAGGTCTTTTACAGTTGTGTGTGTGTGTGTGTGTGTGTGTGTGTGCTTATGTAATGTATATTTGACACAAAGGTGTGTAAGTTCAGTTGTTAACGTATAAGGCATTTTATACCACTGTGTGTACATTATGTATGTGTGTGTGTGTGTGTGCTTATTCCCATACAGGTATTTTACACTTATATGAGGGAGTGGGGGTGTCTGAGTTCATAAATATGGTAATTTTGAGAAAGGTGTGTGAGCATTTATGCTTTATTTGTCTAGCTGTGTGTGTTTGTCTCTATTACATTGTGGGCTCCAGAACCTGTTAGCACAGTCAGTATGGGTGTGTGTGTGTGTGAATGCATTCAGTTCAATAAGAACTGTATATTTAATACAGTGATGTTTTTGTGTGCTCATTTATATAACGGTATTATAGTGTGTACGCTTATACAGTGTATTTATACAGCGTGTACACATGTGTGTGTGTAAATATGTGTGTGTGTGGAGCCCTGTATTGGAACAGTTTCATAACCTGTGGCCTGTAGGTGGGCGGTGACCTGACACTGGACTTTAGCTGTGTTAAGCAGCTAAAGAAGCTTTAGGGGCTCCAGCAGTTTAACAATACACTCACACTATTACACACATACTTGTATTGTGTGCATGTCTTAGTATGTATTTGTGTGTGTGTGTGTGTGTGTGTGTCCTGTCCCCCTCTGTCTCTCAGATAATGGAGCACTAAAAGCACACGGTGGTTATATATATATATAGCAGTGTGTGTTTATAGATGCTGCCGCTGTTCTTTTTTTAAAGGAAGTGTGAATAAATAGCCTGGACTCTGCTCTCTTCTCTGCGTTTCCTCCGCTGACCTCACTCAGCTCACCATCACACCACGCTGGAGTGTGTGAGGACCTGAGACCACAGGGTCAGCCTCTGAACTTTGGTCACTGAGTGATGTGGACGGTCAGTGAGGGAGTGAATGTGGTGACAGAACTAAAGGTGGTCAGATGATTCAGCAACACTGCAGCTGGAATTCCCTCAAAGGGCAAAAGCAGGGGAAAAGTTTTTATTACAAACACCTGTCTTGTGCTTCTAATCATTTGGCCCCTTTATTATAGGGTGACCAGACGTCCTCTTTTTCCCGCACATGTCCCTAAAAAATGTCCGGTGGGAATTTCATTTGGTTTGACTGCCTCAAACATAATACATGTACAGTTAGTGATGGGACGATACACTTTTTTCAGCTCCGATCCGATACCGATATAAAACTGATATAAGATTGCCGATACCAATACAAATACCGATACTTTTAGTTTATTAATAGTACTATGATTAAGGTTAAATAATGAGGCTGAAACAGACCACAGAGCACTTTTAAGAGTAACCACAGGTGCATTTAATGTAAATGCATTCAAAAGTCATTTAATTGACACACTTCATATGCAATTACACAATAGTTTCCTTTCAAATAAAATGTTTGAATTTTTATTAAATATAAAAAAAAAGTAAAATATTAAATACGTTAAACATTAAATTCAGGGCATTTTTTGCAACGGTTGTGCAGGAGACTTTTATTTTGACAGGTAGCATAGAGGATTAGCTGCAATAGCTAACGGCTAACTGGCGATGCTAACTGTATTTCCGAGCTAAATTAATCACTGTTTTTTAATAACAGATTGATTTCTTAGTGCTGGTTAGGGTTGGTAGGATCTGTGGTTTGATATTAGATGTGGATTATGGCTGTAGTTCACTTAAGATAGTTATTTATTACATTCACAATGCCGGAATGATTTTGCTAGCTAGGCTAACAGACTGCAGATCTTAATGGAGATGGCTAATGGCTAAGTGGCAACGCTAACTGTATTTCTGAACTAAATTAATGACTGTTTTTTAATAACAGATGGGTGTGTTTGTGCTGGTTAGTGTTTGTAGATGCTGTGGTTTTATAGGATATGTGGATTATGAATATAGTTTACTCCAGTCTGTAGTTATAATACCTTCACAACACCGGAATGCAGCTGCTGTCAGTTCAGTGCTAGCTAGGCTAACAGACTGCTGGTGTTAATCTGTTTACCTCTCAGACGCTGACTTTACGTGTACCGTTCTGCTGTACAGCGTTTCCAAAGTGAAAACTCTCCAGATAATGGACTTTTTTGTAGATAAACAGCTAAAGTTACTCAGTCAGCCGCAGACTGAAGCTGCTGGGGGTTCAGGGTAAACTGTTAAACTGGAATCCTGATCAGGGATGCGTTTTGTGTTAACGTTATGGCGGGTTTATTGTTCAGCTCAAGCTTTGGACTGGAATATGGATCGGTAAGTGGATCGGCAGCGCCCGCCCGATATCCGATTCGTCGGATTACGTCAATATCGGCCCCGATACCGATATTGTATCAGATCGGTCCCATCTCTATGTACAGTGCATTGTGATTAGAATCGCCACTTGGTTCCATTCCACTCCACTGCAGGTTCTCGGAATCCTCCGTAGGTGAAGACCGCAGCAGCAGACTGGGAGAGCAGGCTTGTGACGGAGAAATCGAGGGACAGACTCAGCAGGGATGTGTAGCACATAAACAGGTAGTAATGTTAGTAAAGTAAGGATTACACAGGGACTTTGAGGTGATGGAGGTAACATTAGCTCTATTACATGAGAATGATGAGCAATGGCTGATAAAGTAGCAAACGGTTAAGACTGAGAAGTGTTGGATGAGCAGCAAGTGTATATTTTAGGCTACATCATTTTATTTTAGATATTTAGGTTAAAGTTGTGTTGAAAGGCTGCATAGTTTGAGTTTGTAGCCTCTATGCTGTGGATCAACATGTTTTAAAAAGCACTAAAACAAGTGAAATAACAGATTTAAAAACTGATAAATGATCAGTTAACTTAAAAAGTAAGTGTAAAAAATATAAAAGTAATATTAGCAAAAGGTATGCCCACACTGAATAAGAGTAAAACAGTGTCAAATGCTTTTTAGACAGAGTTGTGTTGCGTGAATTCATAAAGCAGCCTTGTTTGTAGCCTGATACAAATACATGCTATTGCTGTTTAAAGGGATTATCAGAGAAATACCAAAAAAGGTATCCTCCTTTTCAGAAACCTATAAACTATTTATTAGAAACACCCACCTAGTACTTCAGTTTATTGGCCACTTTATGAGAAATACACACTTTGTTAGAAAACCCCTCATTAACACAACCCCAATTAAAAAAAGCTGTGAAACATAACCCTTGTAAATAAATGCGTGACACATACATTAAAACAGAAAATGATGATTTACAAATCTTCAATTCAACCTGTATTCAATGGAATACAAAACAAACACAATACATTTAATTGTCAGATAAACACATAAACTTTATTGTTTTTTGCAAATATTTACTCATTTTGAATTTGATGCTGCAACACGCTCCAAAAAAAGTTGGGACAGGGTCAACAAAAGACTGGGAAAGTTGAGGAATGTTTAAAAAAACACCTGTTTGGAACATTTCACGTGTGAACAGGTTAATTGGAAGCAGATGAGTGCCATTATTGGGTACAAAGGGAGCATCACTGAATTAGAATTAGAGCATCCACTGCATTAAAACCCAACAAAGGTTAAGTCAAAACTCATATCAACAATATATAAAGCCATATATCAACAATACCTAGAAATGCCACTGGCTTCTCTGAGCAGGAGCTTCTCTGAGATGGACTGACACAAAGTGGGAAAGTGTCCTGTGGTCTGACGAGTCCACGTTTCACATTGTTTTTGGAAAACGTTGAAGTCATGTCGTGACCAAAGAGGAAAAGGACTGTCCGGATTGTTCTTAGCGCAGTTCTAAAGCAGCCTCTCTGACGGTATGAGGGTTTGATAGTGATCATGGCATGGGGAACTGCACCATTAATGCTAAAAGGTACATACAGGTTTTGGAGCAACATATGCTGCTGTCCAAGCGACATCTTTTTCAGGGATGCCCTGCTTATTTCAGCAAGACAATGCCAACTAAAAAAGAATTCCACCTACAAAGCTTCAACAATTAGTGTCCTCAGTTCCAAAACGCTTATTGAGTGATGTTGAAAGGAATGGTGTTGTAACTCAGTGATAAACCTTGTCCCAAGTTCTTTCCCAAGTTCTTTCAACAAGTAAAATTTTTCAAAAATCTTTATCTATTTGATCTTGTGTTTTTAGTATATTCAACTGAATATAGATTATAAAGGATTTGCACATCATTGTATTCTGTCTTATTTATGTTACACACAATGTCCCAACTTTATTGGAATTGGAATTAAATCAGAAAGCAATGATCTCATAGATCTATATTTTTGTATTCACAATGGAAAACAGAACACATATTAGAAGTTGAAGGAGAACATTTAGAATTTTATGGCAGAAATGCATCAAATGCAAGGGCCATGTCCACAATAGTGTAGCATCCCTTTTTTATCAACATCTGGGAAGTGAGGGGAGCAGCTGTTGGAGTTTTGGTGGAGACATTTTGTCCATTCTGTAACGAGGGACCAGACGGAGGCGGACGCAAAAACAGGTAAGACCGAAGAATTTATTAATAAACAAATAAATATATAAACAAACAAACAGGGAAAGAACTAGAAAATGTATAAACATAAACAACAGGGAAAAACACAAAGAGCTATGCTAAACAGAAAATGAATAAACAGGGCTTGGGAATATATACAAGGATAAATACGTAAATAATATACAAAATAAACAAAGAAACAAACAGGAAATAAACGTGACTAGAAATAACGTGACTGACAATAAACAAGAGCGAGTAAGTAAGAAACATGGAGAAAGCAATAACGTGACGTGACAGACAACGGAGGAAGGTGCAAAGACCGACAGCAAACATAGACTAACAGGTACTATTTATAGTAACGTGAAACACTGAACACCTGGGGAAGGGGCGGAGCTACAAATAACACACACTGTAGAAACACACTGGGAAAAGCAGAAACACAGGGGAACAGAGTGAGGCCGTGACAGAAGCCCCTCCCTAAACGCGCAGCTCCCGAGGCGCGTAAAAACGAACCCCGGGGGCCGGCGGCGGGGAGAGGCCGGGAAAAACAAGAGACGAGACCGGGGACTTAACATGGGGCAGAAAAGGAGACTGAACTGAAGACTGGACAGGTGACTGGACAAAGAAAGGAGACTGGACCGGGGACGTGACTGTAGACTGGACATTGGACATGAACGGAGACTGGACATTAGACTGTACACTGGACGAGACAGAAGACTGGACAGGACTGGACATGGGAACAGGAGCAAAAACATTAACAGGAACAGACACGAACACGGTGACAGGTACAAGCACAGAAAAACCAGACAAGACAGGAACAGGAACACAGACAGACACAGGGACCAAAACAGGTCCTGTGGCGGTGCGGCAACTCTGGCAGCGGGTGCTGGCGGCGCGGCGACTCTGGCAGCGGGTGCTGGCACGGAGTCTTGAACTGCTGGAGCAGACACGGAGACTTGAACTGAAAGAACAGCAGCGTATGCTGATTCCGGGGCAGCGAGAGCTGTGGAGTGTAGCGCCGTTGCCATGGAAACCGTGGAGCGGAGAGCTGCTGCTGCCGCGAGTGACTCGAAAATCCGGACTGGATCAGCTGATTTGCTGGACGAGTCTTGTGCGTGCTGCGCAGGGCCGCCGGTAGAGTCCGCCGCAGGGGACGTGTCGGAGCGCGGCTGGGCTGCCGCCGTGGAAGCTGGATCTGCAGCCCTCGGAGAGGTGAGCGCCGTTGCAGCCGGAGATGAAAGCGCTGGAGCAGCCGAAGAGGATAGCGTCGTGGTAGCAGGGGATGCTAACTGAGTTAGCCGCGCCGCCGAATAGAAGGCTGGAGCTGCAGCCGCAGGAAACGCTAGCAGGTTCGACGTTGAAGCTAGCTGAGGAGCCGCTGAAACGGAGCGCGCCATGGGAGGCGAGCAGACAGAAGAAGGCGTCTTGAGGACCGACACTGCTGGAGATCGGTCCGGGGCGAGGGTGGCCTCCTCCAGGAGATAGAGTGGACATCGGGAAGCCGGGTGCAGAACAGACCTCGGAGAAAGCGGCAGACGGGCTCGCGTCGGAGGGTAATCCTCATCCTCCGAACTGGACGCGGCAGCTACATAGCTCCAAAAGTCCTCATCGCCAGCGTCTCTGACCACCTCGCCTCCCCCGCGGTTCAAAGCAAGGCCCATAGCCCCAACGGGGATGCCCCCCCAAGAAAATCCTCCAGAATTCGGGATCCCTTACAGCACCTAGACCGAGGCCCTCTCCTGCCTCGAGGCCTCGGATTTTCCTGCGCCGGGATCCCGAAAGGGGGGCGGCGGATGGCCGGCCCGGACCCAGACAGAGATTTACCTGCTACGTCCATTTTTAAAGGTCGGTCTTTATGTAACGAGGGACCAGACGGAGGCGGACGTAAAAACAGGTAAGACCGAAGAACTTATTAATAAACAAATAAATATATAAACAAACAAACAGGGAAAGAACTAGAAAATGTATAAACATAAACAAACAGGGAAAAACACAAAGAGCTATGCTAAACAGAAAATGAATAAACAGGGCTCGCGTATTGTAAAATTCTAACTAGTGTTAAATGAACTGTTACAACATCATATTGATATTAACTCTTTTAATTCTCATTAATACATTTTAGTCATCAAATACAACAAGTCTCAAAAGTGTTAATTATTTTTTATTTAGTTTGTATATTTCTGTGTATTTGTATGTATTCTTTTCTGAATCTTTTGTTCTTTCCATTGTGTTTCTTTATTAAAACTATACATCAGAACATCTTAATAAGATTATTAAATCTTAGCTATATTTGATAAAGTATCTCTTTACCCTGGGTAAGCTTTGTTCCACACAGGAGAGAAAATGAAAGACAATCAACAATCAACAGCAGTGATTCTCTTATAATACACCAACTCTCCAGTGGAGACCCTTTTCCACCATCCAACCTAGCACCAATAGGCTGAATGATTCTCTACCAGTGGAATCAGAACTAAATCTCACTTATCTAAACAGGCATATAAACACACACCACCAATACAAATAACATAAAAGCCCTTCAGAACTCAGCAAATAAAGTTTAACATTGGCTGCTGAGCACACTGTCTGGGAGCAAAGCAAAATAAAGAGGCGGAGCCTCTGAGGGCAGTTGAATTTTGGTTAAAAACTCCAACTTTAGCACTAAGGGTTATTAGGAAAACTCCAAGGGAGTCAAGAGATGTTAACTTTGTAATTTTAACACTGTGGATTTTACTATGGACTTCTTCCCAGGGGCGTCGCCTGGCCTGGGCTTCCGGGGCTTTAGCCCTGAATAATTTTCCAGCAGCCCCGAATCGTTTCGCTCGGCTCACCTGTATTAATAATGAGGAGAAATCTCTTAACGCTAATCACGGTGACAGATCGAGGATAAAGTTCTGCCTTTAAGGAGCGGCCAATCAGATTGCTGATTTTGCAGAGTGCGGTGGGCTAGTAGGGAAGCTATTCATGGTTTGTTAGATAGATAGTTAGATAGATAGTCATGGTTTGTCAGTCTGTCTATTTCATTTTCAAATTGCTTTTTATTAATTAAGGATTGCAGGACTTGCTGTAAGCTATAATTAACGAAAATGTATTTAGCTAAGCAGTTAGCTAGAAGCTGGATGTTGTGGATAGCCAGAATTTAGTTCTATACTTTAATGAGTTTAAATGAGTTTCTTAACCCTGGTCTCTGTCCTAAAATTGTATGTTTTCCACCAGATCCAACTGATCAGCTAATAAACTACACATTATAGTGTTAAACATTATATATCAGGATACTTATTATAATAGAGCGGCCTATGCCAGTTTTAGATTAGTCTATGGTCAGTCATTGTTTTGATTCATCAAATTTACAATATCTTATTTCAAAAGGTGGGCTTGATATAAGTGATGCAAAGTGATACAAGTGATCTGTAATACACCACATTAGGCACTAATGGTCAAATTTATATAATTTAAATAAAATATCTATGTAATGCCATCTAGTGGCTTTTTTTGGTAGGAGCAGTGTGCACTATTAAAACAGCAATGTGCAACATAACATAAATAATACAAAAGATACAGGAACAGACATGTTCAAAATAATAGAACAATTAGAGCCTTAACAAACTGAACTCTATCCTACTATAACAGTTAAACATGAAAAATAAGACTTTAAGACTTTTTCGGTCCCTGAGAATGACAAGTTTTTATCTTTGACAAAGATATATTATTAACTTTATCTGAGAGAAGGATGCTCCTTAAGGTACCAAAACTATTAACATATTTGAAGCTAGACAAGTGTCCGTGGCATCTGCTACAGTGTGCTGCGCCATTTGCGTCGCGTGTGCATGCTTGCGTAACCTAGAGGGAGGGATCGTAGACCCTCTTTTTGACTTCGAGGCTCGAGACCATGACATAATTTCGATCGATTTCGATGAAATATCGAAATCGTGACACCCCTAATATATACATATTTATAATTAACTGAACTGAGCCCCGGATCTTTACACACCCAGGCATCGGCCCTGCTTCTACTCACTGGCCACTTTTTTTTAGAAACACCCGCTTTGTGCTTTCATATACTGGCCAGTTTATTAGAAGCGTCTACCTATAAGAACCACTATATATCAGTACAGTGAACAGAGAGAATACTGAACTACTGCCTAAACCAGTACACAGCTTTCAACATTAGGTCGATTGCACAAAGGAATATTATTGTCATGCTAATCGTGTTAATTGTTTTATTTTCCTTCTGGCTATTAGCTCATGTTCAGCATGATTTATTTAAACCGTTATACAACGTTTATTTGGCTGCTACAGGGATATCTGGATCACTGAACTCTAACCCGGGTTTAGAGATTGCCAAAAAGAAACTGAATCAATGGGCCGTGTATTCCTGAGCTGTACAGGGACTTATTTTAGGTACGACCACAAGCGCACCCAGAATCTTAGATCAGAATATGATAATATGTGTTATGATGTGTTTCTAAATTTCTAATTGAACCTAATGTATGCTGGCAGTTCATTCACAGCATCATCCGGCATCATTTACTCATGTAAATGCCTTCTTCTAAAGCAGGCAAAAACCCATGTGGCCCAATTTGAATTATTATTTAAATGACAGCAATGCAGCAGTTGGTTGGAAGCTCGGTCTATAATTCAGGCCATGCATGTTAAAAGGCTACGTTCACATTAATAGGCTGAAGTGACTCAAATCTGATTTTTTTCATGGCTGTGTGAACGTGCCATATTATTTTTTTTTTTCAAAGCAGATTTGAGCCACTTGTACATATGTGGTCCTAAATCAGATACATATCCGATCCATGGACATGCAGAGACATGAATGTGAATGGTCAAATTGAAATTCATGCGTTTTTTTTTTTGCTTTTACGCATTAGGATTAGCTTTAGCACTACGTGCTTCTCTCTCGTACCCTCGGTGCAGCTGTGCAGCTATAGCTGCAAAAAAACAGCAAAACCTCCTCAACCTGAGCATGAACTTCAGACCAGCTGTTTACTGTTTCTTCACTCCAGCAAAAGCTGCTAACAAATTCATCCATTTCACCTTTAAAACCTACACATTTGACATTCAGCTTAAAAAAATACACTATATTAACTTGAAAATATATACACATAAGCTTTTAGTAATAACAACTCTTAACCTGATATTGGTGGCTGATAATGTGTGCAATAATGCATATTTTTGAATCGCTGGGCTCATTTATTTGAGGGACCGCATCTTTGTCTGGCGTTTCTGCACTGTTCCTCTATGGGATCCAGCGGCTCCCAGTGGTGTATAATGAAATTGCATTTGGTTTGTATTTGATTTGTAAATGCTGCATCGTCGCTATGTTACTAGCGAGCTTCGGTTACTTAAGAGCTTCAGTTACAGTCCATTACCGGCTGATAATGTCACTCATAAAACGCCTCTCAGCCAATCGCAGGGTCAGAACTAACTGTGGTACAATAAGAAATATTCAAGCATCACCGGTTATTTATGCTAAGCTTCCTCCTATGCTAAGCTGCAGTTAAAAACAGAATAAGCCTTAAATAGTAGGGGGAAGTAAGTGTTTTTTAACATTCATTTACACTCTTTTACAGTAAAAAAGCCAGACGGAATGTCCAGTCTTTGTTCTTTGCTAACAATTCTGCTGCTTAACAATTTCCTCAGGGGAATAGCCTTTACCTTAGCTAATTACATTTTTAGAGCAGCTTCCCCTGCCCTGGTATTTAGGCTAAAGGTTGTGTGTGTATGTGTGTGCATGTGTGAAGCTGTAACAGGAGAGGAACTTGAAGGCTTCCTCAGATTTTCCCACCAGAGCTTTACTCTGCCCACTCACACCACTTTTTTCACACCAGTGAGCACTGGTTTAATGAGAGCAGTGGACGTGACGGCCTTTGGTTGTTCATCTTTTACAATTTGTTAATCATTTAAACTATTTACTTGATATTATATTTATAAATGGCAGTTAGCTGATGCTCTTATCCAGGATATTCCTACTACAGGGTTGGGCCAATGTAGTGTTAGTAAGTCTTGCCCAAGGACTCTTATTGGTGTAGAGCAGCATAGTCACCCAGATTGGGGATTGAACCCTCCAGTCTCCCACATGATGTGCTAGCGTGATGTGTATTGCTGTGTAAATAGGCCTGTCACGATAAAATTTTTTTGCAAACAATATTTTGTCCCAGAACGATATTGTTGCCTTTTTTTAGACCATTAATTTGGCACTAATAAAATAATAACACAATATTGTAACAAATGTATTAACCCTTTTAAAGACTATAAACTTTCCATTCCTGTTCACCCACCTAGCTTGAACCACATTTGTTATAACTTGTTATAGTAGGTTCTATATATGTGTGTACTATATATACATACACATTGCAAAGTGCGGAGGCAGGGGAACAAAAAGGGGACAAAAAGCACTGGCAACTCCCCCATCAGTTTTACCTAAAACATAATAAAGTCTGCTACAGTAATAATATTAAATAAAATAAAACTGCTATTTTTAAACAAAGCTGATATTCTGGCCAAGTTCAGCAAACATTTCTCCATATATTGTACTAAATCTAATTTAAATACAATCAAAGCATTTTGAAACAAAGTTGACATACAGATTCACAATAATAGACTCGATTATTTAAATTATTGAGTTTCCATTTATTTAATGATGGGTTGATAATGAAATTATTGTGACAGGACTGTTTAAAACAATACATATTCTTGAAATATTCTGAATATTATTTGTATTTGTTTTGTCTTTCAGTTGTTGATGACATTAATAAAACACTGACAGAACCGCTAGTCATCTTCAGTATACAGGATATAATATTGGATCATAACACAAGTTAAAAATGGTGACGTTCCGAACCTTGGCCTGACGAAATTTTCTCTAACTGGACGGAACTGAATTCTAATTTAATCCCCCTGTTATAAGCAGTGATGGGAGTAACGGCGTTACTAATGCAGTTACTTTTTTCAGTAAGGAGTAATGTAACTAATTACTCTGACTGTAACTATAACGCCATTACCATTTCCAACACCCCGTTACTGCGCGTTACTTTAGCTGCTCATTTAACTTTTTTTGTTGTCTGTGTGAGTCGCAAGGGAGGGGAGGATGAGATAACCGCCTAAGCAATGATTGGCTAAGGTATACTAAGATTACGTCTTCAGCCAATCAGAGAAAATAGGTGGCTGGGTGTTTAGAGCAGAGGCGATTGCTCTAAGACTGGGAAGCTCAAGGGAAGCTCAGCTTCCCCTAAAATGTCAAAAATTAAGTGATTAAATATATACTACCGTGTGTACATGTCACTGATTAAATATGCGCTACACCGCGCTGAACTTAGTTCAGAATCAGCTTCTTATCACTGGTAACGCCGCGGCTTTCCTCTCACTCATTCCCGCAGCTTCACAGCGCTGCTTTAAACAGTGCACAGACTTCAATAGCGGAGCAAAGCGTGCGGCGAAACGAGACGAGTCATTGGATAAATGCTGGGCTTTGTCCCGCCCATCGGACGCTCAGCGTCTCTGGGGGTCTATGGGGCAGTGGACTGGCCTCGGCCCCTCGGACACTCAGCTTCTGCATGATGATTGGATGATCTGTTTGAGGCTGAATCCCTTTTTGATTGACAGCGAAATGAGCGAATCAGTGATCTTTTAGTGTAAACATGCGCGCTGGGAGCATTTAATTTTCATTCTGTTCTGAGTTGAACCGCAGACTTTCCTAATCCTATAGACTTCTATCACTCTTTCTGACTTCTATCACTCTTTCTGACTTCTATCTCAGTTTCTGTCCAGCGGGTGCTGCTGAGCAGTGGCGGATGCTGGTCTTTCAAGGAGGGGAAGCTCAATTTCGGCCTACATCTTAACATATGTCGTTTTATTTATGCGTAAATTCTACTCTCCCTGAGATTTTTTTTTGTAAACAAAAGGCATTATTTTCAAGTTTTCACTACACAACAAAAAGGTACCCATTCTTTACATTGAACAATTACATACTTCTATGACATGAATAAACATAAAATGATCAGTAAAAAAAAAACATTACGCAAAATCTTTAAAAAATGCAGGTAAATTAATTTTCTTTTTGGACAGTTTTAATTTCCTTAAATAATCCCTTTATTAATTAAAATTATTTAAATGATTTTTAATAATAACACAATACTTACTACTGGCCCCTGTTCATTTATGTCCTGAGATAGTTTCATCAAGAAGAACGGCCATCAGTACATTTTATTTGTTACAGCACTTCCAGTCAGCCAGCTCACTTTATCAAACCAGAACAGCTGAAATACCTGTTACTTTACCCACCTTTTACACCAAATTAATCTGAGCAGTTGATCTGCCCTCCTGTTTAACTCTAAGTTTTTCTTCGTAAGGAAGACTATCAAATGGATTTTTACACTAAAATATCGCTGATTCGCACATTTCGCTGTCAATCAAAAAGGGACTCCGCCTCAGACAGATCATCCAATCATCACGCAGAAGCTGAGCGTCCGGGCCGGCCGAGGCCAGTCCACTGCCCCATAGACCACCAGAGACGCTGAGCGTCCGATGGGCGGGACAAAGCCCAGCATTTAGTGAGAGGAAAGCCGCGGTGTTACCAGTGATAAGAAGCTGATTCTGAACTAAGTTCAGAGCGGTGTAGCGCATATTTAATCAGTGACATGTACACACAACAGTATATATTTAATCACTTATTTTTTTACATTTTAGGGGAAGCTGAGCTTCCCTTGCAGTCTTAGAGCAATCGTCACTGCTGCTGAGCCCCTCCGCCGTCACAAAGCACTCACAGACGGACACACTAACCTAGCTGGGTAGCAAGCTGCACATAATGTCAGACAATTTGAATGTTGTGGATTTTGGTGAGGCCATTTGATAATCTTGGCCATCATGCCTCTTGATGAAACCATCTCAGGGAGGGTGGAATTTACGTATAAATAAACCGACACATTTTAAGATGTAGGCTGAAATTGAGCTTCCCCTCCTTGAAAGACCAACATCCCCCACTGGTTTAGCGCGCATGCATAGTGGCGGGTGTTTACAGAGCACAGCGAGAGATGGCTAGTGAGGAGGACTCCAGTGGCAAAACAGCCTTTTCCAGATGAAAATAACGACACAATTTCAAACTCACTGAGGTCAAAGGTAAAAATGTGCACGACGAGTTCACATTATGTCCCCGAAACAAATTTTTTTCAAGGACAAACATGCTCTGAGAAGGTGAGGGCCGGGGGGGTGGGGACTACAGGGGCGAGTAACACGAAAGTAACGCAGTAGTTACTTTTACTGGTAACTACTTACTTTTATAGTGGAGTGACTCTTGTTAGTAACTCAGTTACTTTTTTGGAGAAGTAACTAGTAACTATAACTGATTACTTTTTTAAAGTAACATGCCCAACACTGTCTATAAGGTGACAAAATGTTAAAAAGATCAAAAGGTACAAATACTAAAAGCTGCCTATTTGCACCCAAAACCAGGCCAGCCTGTCTGAGTCAGTCCAATTAACCTGCAGTGGACATCTTTTATTACTCAGTCATTAGAAACAACAGAGTAAAAAAAAACACTGACCTAGTTTTAGCACAGCGTAAGAACGACGCACTGATGCTAAACTCTGCGTTTATGACGTTTTCGCCTCATTCCTGAAGTCTGTTTCTTTTTACATCAGACAGCGTGACATTTTTCTTCAGTCTCTGAGCAGCAGGTGTTACCTCACCTCTTACACAACACAGACTGCTGATGCCAGGGCACGCTTCACTTTGTTCACTTTGTTGTCTTTCTCTTTCGATCCACACCCCCACCCCCTCGAGCCAGCCTCGGAGGGCTGTTGTCACGGCATCAGTGTGTGTTGCGTGATAAGAGGTGAGGTAACACCTGCTGCTCGGGGACTTAAGCAAGCTGTCACAAGAACTGAGATCCTGAAGAGCTAGACTCAGCACTCACACTGCAAAAGTGCTGCTGTCCTGGTGTGTGAACACCAAGTCATAAATGTAGCTCATATTGCCTACATTTATTATAACTTTATTACAACTTTATTACAACTGATATTACAACTTTAATATCAGACAAAGATAAATAAAAAGAGTAAATAAAAACTTTTTTTTAATTATTATGTTTGCCCCGTAAACCTTATAACTTGTAATCAAGCTTTAGCAAATCACTGGCAACGAGTCTTTCACATCTCTGTGGAGGAATTTTGTTCCACTCTTCTTTACAGAATTGTTTTAATTCAGACATATTGGAGGTGTTTATTTAAAGTCATTCAGAGGTGAACTTGTTTGTGTGTTTTGGGTCATTGTCCTGCTGCAGAACCCAAGTCCACCTGAGCTTGAGGTCACAAACAGATGGCCGGATATTCTCCTTTAGGATTGTCTGGTAAACAACAGAATTCCTTGTTTCATCTACAGTATTACAGCAAGTTATCCACACCCTGAAGCAGCAAAGCAGCCTCAGACCATCACACTACCACCACCATGTTTTACATTCAGTATGATGATCTTTTTCTGAAATTATGTGTTAGTTTTACACCAGATGTAATGGGACACAGATCACCCAAAAACTTCCACTTTTGTCACGACAGTCTAAAGAATATTTACCCAAAGATTTACCTTGGAACTCTCCCATGGATACCACTTTCACCCAGTCTCTTTCTTATTATTGAATCATTACGACTGATCTTAACTGAGGCGAGTGAGAGCTGCAGTTCTTTAAATGTTGTTTTGGTTTCTTTTTTGGACCTCCTAGATGAGTTGTCCATGACCTTTTGGAATAATTTTTGAAGGTGGATCACTCTTGGGAAAGTTCACCAGTGTTCCATGTTTTCTCCGTTAGTGAATAATAGCTCTCACTGTGGTTCTCTTGAATCTTAAAGCTTTAGAAATACTTTGTAACCTTATCCAAACTGATAGATGATCAATGACTTCTTCAGATCATGGCAAAATCTGGATAATGTGGTCTGACAGGTTTTATTAAAGTGATTTCTTGATTCTACAGGTCTGTTAATTCTACAGGTCTCTATTAATTAGGTCTGGTTGTGGTTAGTAGTGAAATTAAACATAGTGAGAGCTATTATTCTTTACTAATGGAGAAAACTTGGAACAGTACTTGCATCTCCCACATCTACGGATTTGCCATGGAAGATAGTTATAGATCCCCTCATCAGACGAAGTCTGTCGGCTAATCTTGCTGTCTGCTGTCTGATGTTCTTAACCAAAATGACAGAAATGGTGTTTCTTCAGCTGATCTAGTGGGTGAGGATTTTTTTGGGCGCTTGGAGTGTTTATAGAGGCAGTGGAAACCCAAGTGGGAATAAATAAAAAACGTAAAAAGTGAGTTTGGGTGTACATGTGATGATTTATCACTGGCAAATGTACTGTGTAGTAACACTGGCCTCAGCAGAAAGTACTGTATAAGATGATTAACCGTACAGTTCTATATTCAGCACTAACTGCAGCTCTGGAAGTATTGTATGATAAACCTGGCAACCCACACCGACAGAGCGTGACCACATTCTCCACAAAATCCCAAGCTGCACACACTCCCTGTAACCCAAGCATGCGATCCACGTCACTCTGGGCCACAGCCACACCTTGAGGATCACTGGTTGGCATGAGTTGGCAACAAGCCTGGAAAATTACCCCTCCCCAAACACACACACCCACACGCACACACACACACACACACACGCACACACACACACGCACACACACACACACACACACACACACACAAACACACACTACAGTTCTGCTCTCATCAGCTTCTCTCTGTTAATTAAAGAACTAAAGAATAAAACATAAACACCCTGAGCTCGTGCTCCACCGGCCCTGTTGTTTCGCATCCATCAGCATGATCGATGATTCTGCTTTCTTTATTACAGCGTTCACACAGCTCGTATGATGAATCGCCTTCGCACAGCGAGACTAAGAACTAATCTCTCCGCACAAAGCCTGGAAGAAAGAATGAAGCGTTATGCTCGTTTAATCAGAGTTGTTGTCTGTTTCCGGGGGCGACAGCCTGTTCAGTTCATTTATTTACAATTTTTTTGATTAATATATAGATTTAACACAGTGGATTACAACAGAGCTGCAAGACGATTGATGCAAAATTTAACTTGGATTTGTGATTAGAAGATTACGGGCCCTATCGTGCACCCTGCACAAGGCACGTCGCGAGGCTTATTGCTATCTTACACCTTGTCAACAGTCTATTTTCATGCCTTGCGTCCACATCGGAGTTTAGGAACATATTAAAGCCGATGGGCGTGGTGGTCTGGAAGTGAGATATGTTCAGGTAAATTTCTTGCGTGTTTCTATGTTGGCGGCGGGAAACACAGACTGCGCCACTGACTGGTTAAAACCCTGACAACAGTCAACAGTCAGCCACTCAACCACTACACACCCTAAGCAAAACACCACATACAAAAAACACCTCGTCTTCAGCAATCAACTATAAAATAAAATATACCTAAAAAATGTGCATAGTACCTATAAGTTATAATCAGCCCTTCGCGTCTTTCGAGCCGCACAAGGTGTGTTTTTTCAGTTTGGGGCAAGTTACTGCAAGCTAAGCTTATGAACAGCAATATTTTACACTTAACATGATATAATTACACATTTAACCCGATCGCTAATGCTAATCGCAACTGCCAATCCCTGTTAGCCTACAGATTTAGCAGTGTAAACAAACACTTTAACTCAACTTAAACCTCACATATTTACACTCTGGATGTTTTAATAACATTTTAACTCTTTTATTAACATTTTAAGCCCCTTACAAAACAGAATTACCCACTGATTTATTTATAATCTGTCTTTTCCGGTACTATCTAAACTCACCAGAGCTTCTCCGGTACAGCACAGACAGCACAGCACAATAGATTCGTTTGAATGAACAGATCTTTTGAATAAATATTTTTAGTGAACAAATTATAATGATTCAGTTCATCTAAAAGAGCTGATGTGCCCATCACCACTAGTTAGCTTCTGTAAAAAAGCGGATTTTTGTGGTCCTTGTGGAACTGTTAGAACTACATACAGGTTGGAAAGCAGGTCGCAGTTCTCGAAAGAGGCGCAGTTCCCGCGAGCGTGGTCGTGGCCGCCTAGGAAATCTTACAGAGTCTGGTTTGAGCTCAGAGGAGCTCCGGCACAGACACGAGAGCACCACTATTGCTCCTATTACACCTTAATGCAGCGCTGCAGTGAGTTTCAAGCTGTAATTTTACTTCTTTAAAAAGTTAAATAATCAAGGAAATCCTACCTAGTATGCCTTTAAAGTAACCTCTCAGCTTAAATGCATGTGAAGACACACTATACAACTTAATTCATGTCCTTCATACTGTTTTAGATTATTAAATTGATCCATGCCCTTTTCTCCTCCCACTCAGCTCTATATAAACCCTCATTCTCTTTCTTCTAATTCTACTTCTTCTCCCCATCTTCCCCCTTTTTTCATATATCTCTTCAAGTGGTGGACTTTAGCTTAACGCTGCCCCAAACTACTGCCCAAAACCTTCATTCATCTTCCAATTCTAGCTTCAAAGGTGTGGAAAATACTAGCAAAGTGTTATTTATTTAGTGTAGTTGTAGCAGCACTACCACTGGTGGGAGTTTTAGCCACAGATAAAAGGTTGATTTTAATGAACGCTGGGATGATTTCTCTCTTTGTGTGCATGATTGTGCTTTTACTATGGTACTCATTGTTTGTAAAGGTATTTGTTTGACTGTTTTTATGGATAGATACTGTAAGTGGCTAGCGCGGAGTATAAGTCTTCTCTGGAAGGATGGAAGCTCCATCCCAGTACTTTTGGGATGAGATCGGGATGATTTTGGGATCTAATATGCTAATTTCACTGACAATCTTGTTGCTGAATGCAATCAAATATTTAGAGCAGTGTTTCAAATTCTAAGAAAAAGCCTTCTATTGAACAGTAGAGACTCCTATAAAAGCAGGATATACTTTTAATATTTTAATTAATTAATATTTAATTAACCCTTGTGTGGTGTTCATATTTTTGTTACTCGTTTACTTTGTTACTTGTATTTAATTCAGCAAAATTAAGCAATTTTACATTAAAATGCTTTACACATGCTTCACCTAAATTGCAAGCAGCAGCTTACATGGTGAATATTTGCCCTTTACCTTTCTTATGTTACATTTCTTTCAAAAAGTGCTACTCTTTTTTTTATTAGTTTTTTAATAAAATGTAAAAGAAAATTAATTAAACTCAAGATATAAGTAGAAAAATTGTTTAGTTTCAAATTTACAAATGAAGCAATGTTTATTAGCCCTTGGCCAAACAGACTGTATGTAATATAAATGTGTGTGTGTGTGTGTGTGTGTGGGGGGGGGGGGGGGGTACAGTGTGTGTTTATCGAAAATGTGTTTTGATATATGTTTTTCACAAAAAATGAGCCAATGCCAATGAGTTTGAGTTAGAAAAAAAAATGTTTTAGTATCATTTGATGAAAAATCCCTGATGAAAAATCCCTGAACACCACACAAGGGTTAAGAAGAAACAGTGAATGAGCATTAACTCTGTAACATATTTTTTTACCCCTTTTGTATATGTATGCATGCATTAATGTATGTATGTGTGTTTATGCATGTGTGTGTGTGTGTGTGTGTGTGTGTGTAAACCGCAGTGCTGGGCTTCACTCTGGAGCTGTGAGCTCAGTATTTTGTTAGGCTCTAGTTCTCACTGTGGGCTATGTTCAGCCGGTCACATGACTACACATGATTACAGAAATCACCTGAAACACCAAATCCCTTCTTCTCTGTGACCAAAATCGCTACAAAACCCTCAAATCCATGTGTTTTGCTCAGATCCCATCTCTGCATTCACAGGTACATATGAACTAAAGCTGCATATACAGAAAAGCCCAAAACATTTTGAACAGTGTAAACACAATCTTCATAATTTGGGATCTATAGACTTTGCTTTAAATCAAAAGGGGTTAACCAAAATATTTAATGAAGTTTTTTTAGGAATTTCAAGCATTTTTCTACAAAGGCTCTTCATTACAGCGGCTCAAAAGTAATTGGACAAATGAACTTTACCATTAATAAAATGTTCATTTTAAATCTTTTGTTGAGAATTCTTTGCAGGTAATGACTATCTAAAGTCTGGAACCCATGAACATCACCAAACTCTGGGTTTCCGCCTCCTTTATGATGCTTTTCCAGGTGTTTACTGCAGCATCTTTAGCTGTTGCAGGTTTGTGGATCTTTCTGTTTTTAGTTTTATACAGAGGTGGAAAAAGTACTGAAAAATTTTAATTAAGAAAAAGTACCTTTACTTTGCTAAAATTCTACTCAAGTACTCATCTAAAAATCTACTTGAGTAAAAGTAAAAAAGTACTCGATTTAAAATATACTTTGAGTAAAAGTTACATAGTTACTTTTATTTATTTGATGTAAAAAAGTAAAAATCATAAATTAAATAATTATTAAATTAAATAATTTGGACCTTTCAGGCAGTATAAATCATATTCTCCATAAAACATATTCAAGAACAAGTGGTATAGGTTTTTATGATCCATTTTTTTTCTTTACTGTTAAAGGTTATGGTCATATAGGTGACTATAAACCGCATTTTTATAGTTTTACAGTTGTTTTTTTAACATCCAAGCAGATTGTTTAATGTTCCCTATAAAATTTAAGGAATTATCATGAAAAACATGAAAACATACAAAAAGAATGTTGTTCGGTGCATGCGCAGTGCCGTATAGAAGCACATATCAATGGGTAGCATAACTTGACAGAACACCGGTTCCCCCGAGCACAGCAGATTCACACAGCGTGTCTCCACATTAAACACTGCATGGAGAACAAAACTCTATATTTTTTAATTCAGATAATTTGTTTTTTCTCCCAGCATTTTATTTTTTTACTCAGTATTGGGGAGTTTTCCAATGCAGCGAAGTAAATGACTTGTATCAAAATGTTCTTGAGTAAAAGTAAAATGACCTATTTTACCAACAACTTATTTTATAAATTATTTATAAAATCTACTCAAATACAGTAATGTGAGTAAATGTAATTAGTTACTTTCCACCTCTGGTGAAATGCTGCTCGATCAGGTTCAGATCTGGTAATTCAGTCTGCCATGGCTGGGTTTCTTTCTCAGTATGTTTTGGGTCAGTGTCCATCTGTACAGTGAAGCACCGTCCAATCAGCCTTGCTGCATTTGACTGAATATGAGCAGAAATTAAATCCTTGTTCACTTCAGAATTCATCCTGTTCTGCTTCTGTCTTCTGTCTCATCTTCAATAGACACTAGTGACCCAGTGCCACTGGAGCCATGCACGCTCATACTACCACCACCATGTTTAACAGAGGATGTGGTGTGCTTTGTTTTGAGCCATTCCAAGCCTTCCTCTTCGATAGTTTTTGAGCTGTTCTTATCTTGAGTTGTTTTTATGGACTTTTAAGTGCAGTCATTTCCCCTACCAACCAGCAAGCAGATGGGTTTAGGATGCTTCTGATTTGTGTCAGTTTAACACTATAAACTAAACAAATACCTTTGTGACTGCCCCCTGCCTGTTTACCCCCTATTTCCTCCTAAGTGTGAATCCTTCAGTCCCACCTGCATCAACAGTCCTGCGTAAACGCTGGCACCAGCAGATTACAGCAACGGTTGTTTAAAACAGTTTTACATTTTAAAACCGCATGGGCATGGGCATGGGCAGTAAAATTATATTCACATTATTTTTGCAGTAACGATATACATTATTTTGTTATTATAGCTTAATTATAGCTTGAAAATAGACTATTGGCGGGATAAGATAGGGCCCTAAATCTTTAGCATTCTCAAATGTAGTTGATCACATAAGACGTGTCTTGTGTGGAAAGTTCCCTACTGTACTGTTCACTGGAGCTACAAGGCTAATGTAGCAGTATTAGCAGCAGTACCTTATACACTTTCACACACACTCTCTCTCACTCTTTTTACTCTTGTGACCTGAGAGTGACTCATAGCACAGTGTTTAACTGCAGATCTGCCCTCATGTATGTCTCACATTGCAGGTTAGGCCTAAAGCCTGAACTACAGGCCTGCTGGATTGGATTACAAGCATACACTGTATATATACACGATTTTACTGCCAGGAAAAAAAACATAAACTCCTTCTCTCGGCAGCTAGTGTTTATTACCCAGTAGAAAATAACAAATACTAGATTAAAGGGAACTTTTTAGGCAAGACTCACTTTTTGTGTGTCTTAAAGGAGAACTGACTTTTGTTGTAGTAAAACATGATAAAAATACTTACCTTTGATTAATAGCTCACCTCTGTTCTCTCACAGCGTTCCCAGATCCAGACATTTTTTATAGTTTGTCCAAACACCCTTCAGACTGAGTAACAAGGGGTATAATTTGCTGTTGCACAAGAAGCTTATTAAAAACCTCTGTTTACATCCTGTAACACTAGCTTTAGCTCTGAGCACCGCCATATTTATATTGATAATAGGCTATGCGTACTCTATGAATACTGTATATATGTCTACGTTATTTTCAGTTCAGTAATGGCAGCGCACAAAGCTGAAGCTAGCGTTATGGGATGTAACCAGTGGTTTTTAATGAGCTTCTTGTGCATATTTTTTTAAGTTATTGATGCCTTGTTTTAAATGTCAGGGCTCTCCAGATTCTAGCAAGAAGGTGTGGAGCTACTTTGAGCTGGATAACGGTGTAAAAAATGATTTATCAGGGTAAATTATGCCCCGTTGCCCCCAGTCTGAAGGGTGTTTGGACAAACTGTTAAAATTCCTGGATCTCAGAACGCTGTGGGAGAGCGGAGGTGTTCTATTCATCAAAGCTAAGCACTTTTTATCATGTTTTACTACAACAAAAGTCCATTTTACACCAGAGTTCTCCTTTAATATTCCCATTTGGGTCTTGACTGCCCCTATAAACAATCAAAGCACGAAAAACAACATCTAATTTCTGTGAATCAGCTGAAAGAGTTCGGTGTCAGAAATGATATGCTTCTATGAGCCGTTTGGATGCATAGAAGCGATTGGACAGACAGACAGACTATAGTGTTTCAACAGTTGGTGAAAATTAAAGCAGCTCTACACTGTAAAAAAAACAAAACTTGAAATTGTTCTCCTTAATTTGATTTTTAAGTCTTAGCTAAACAAGAAATATTAAAATTGGACCGTAAACTTTAGTAAATTAATTACTTCAACTACCATTATTAAGTTTCTTGTTAAAATTTATCCTAACTAAACCATTTGTTTTAGAAAAATTTATTAATTATAGTTTAACCCTAGCTGAGGCCAAGCCAACGACTCTGCTCTACTGCACATGCTCAGTTTGACACTTTAGTTGAACGGGGTCTACTGAGCACTTCTGCAGGGGTTTTAACCTGATGTAGCGAACTTAAATTAACAAAAAATAGTGGATTCATGTAAAACATGATTGATTTTACGTTAATTTTAAACAAATGTTAGTTTCATACAAACTAAATGAGGACAATTATAAACACAAAGTTAATTTTTATGTTGGTGAGACTTAATAATCAAGTTTTTATGCATATGAAAAATGATTGATCTGAAAGAATTTCAAGTTGGCAAAAGTTTGAGTTGGCCTCAAAACTCAAAAATCTAATGCAGCCTTGAAATATCTATGGGTTTATGTGAGGTGTCCATAAACATTTGGACATATCAAGTAATTTAATATGATATAATGATATATTAATCAAGCATATGAGTTATGTTTCCTAGTTTGAAGGCTCTTTCACTAGGTTGGGTTATTCTCTGCAGTGTATTGTGCCTGTGTGCTTTGTGGTTTTTAAGGTGAGGATTAGAACTCAAACAAAAGCCTCCTTGTATTCTGTTAGTGTGTGTGTGTGTGTGTTATCTCGCCACTGAAAACCATTTCAGCCAGTGATTCCAGGAAGTTTGAGAAGCACCAGTGTCTCCAGCCCTGTTCTGAAGGTCAGCTGGGACAGAACCAGGTTTTACAACCTGAATGTCAGCGATAAGGACCTGTTTATTAACGTTTATCAAATCTTCTGCAATATGGCTTTCCACAAAACCTACACACACAGTTGGACAGTGCTGTGGTGGTCAGCTCAAAGTGCATCTGCACTGGAAAAAAACAAAAGTGTGAGGTAAAATTTCAATTAATTTTTGTCCTGGCTCTTAGGATGCTTTAACACCTGAAAGTCCAGACCGTGGTCTGAATCAAGGTTCATGTGTTGCTACATTGTATATATTTGGTCCGCTTATTGTTGTTTTCAGACTGCAGTTTAGAGAGTGCACCAAAGACCTTTGTGTGATACTCCTACATCCTTTCATCATCACTTACGTATCGATGCGTTTTCTTTAACTTGACGCTGATTGGTTTTAGAAGGACATGCGTCTGACGTTGGCGTGTTGATAATTCAGCGGGTGGTTCATTCAGTGGAAAGCCTTTCCAGGATAAGGATAAAATGAATGAACAGATTCATTTTGTCTCCATAATAGTGCTGCTGCTATTGTGGTTTTTACACCAGCAGCAGCTTCAGGCACAGTACTCTTGGTTAGTTCAAATTCACCAAACGAACGTGCTCGTCCTGAAGCAGCTGTATCCACGCCTCATTTTTCCTGCTTTTCTGGTTATTTTGAGAGGGTACTGACTGCTGCCTGCAGGAAGGCGGAGTTGAACGTCCAGTGCATCCAGCTCCGCCCACCTTGTTAGAGTCATGCTGTCCAGTCCCGCCCACTTTGTCAGCATCATGTCTTAGCTCCGCCTCTGAAAGGAAGTAAACAATGTACAGGGCGGTTAGCGGACTTTAAATATAATGTGCCGCGTCGTCCGGCTTAAATACTGTGTTACACTACAAGCTTGCGAGACTGACGAGGCGTGGCGTGGACAAAGTGGGCGGGACTGTACGCGTTGGATTTCCAACTCCGCCTTCCCGCAGGCTGCAGTCCGTAGTAGAGGGTTATTTTTATTCTTCAGCTGTCGTTGTTGAGGAACGCCTGCTCAGCTTCCTGTAATTGGTCCGAAAGTTCCTCTAGTGCCTCTAATAGCTGTGTAATTACACAATAACATTCCATGTAATAACAGTGTAACTACTGGTGAAGTAAGAAATTATACAGATTGATTACAGCTGTAAAGGTTATATAATTACACATCTGTATCTGTTTTAGAATCAGTTAGACGGAGCAGATTATGTTGTCTTATTTTATCTTCCCATAATGAAATTTGAATAAAGATGTTTGGTATTTAAAAACAATAACTTATTCCACACACACTATTACATATTCACACACACTTACACGTGCAATTACATAACCTGTACAACTGTAATTACTCTGTAAAAATGTAATGTAATTCACCAGTAGTTATTAATACTGTTATTACATGGATTGTTAATATGTAACTACACATTCATTATAGACACTTATTAAAAAAACCCTTTCCTGGACAGTAGAAACAGTTATTCTAACAAACTCAGAAAACAATCTTCAGAATAAATGAAGAATGAGCAGGTTGTCCCAATACTTTTGTCCATGTAGTGTGTTATAATAGCCACAGAACAAATCCACTTTTTCTTTTATGGTTCTTGCACCATTTTAAAAGTCAAATTTAATGCTTTTTAAGACCTTTTTCAACCTCAACAAATATCATTTAAGTCATATTTTTGGTAACAAAATTATTTGTTGTATTGGAAATTAAAACTAAATGTAGCAAACTCGCCGCTAGCTTGTTGTTAGCTAGCTTGTTGTTAGCTAGCTTGTTGTTAGCTAGCTTGCCGCTAACCTCAGTTCTTTTCCCAGTAATGTAACTTGCTGCTAATGTAACTATGTTAGCCTGCTCTCAGTAACTCTGCTAAAGTTAGCATGTGCTTTCTCTCCGGCATTAAATGCACAGTCTGAAAAATTAATACCTACAGCAAATTTACAGTAAATTTAAGACAATTTAAGACATTAACTACCCAGACTTTTTAAGGACCTGCAGGAACCCTGTCTTATTATCATACTAATAATGGATCCTGTAAAACCTATTAGAGAGAGAGATAGAGATAGATGGATAGAGAGGGGGATAAAGGACAGACAGGGATAAAGATAGGGATGGGGGGTGGGGTGGGGGTATAAGTGGCTCACTGGGTAGTCAGCAGTGGGACAGTGAGGGGCTAAATATAGCCTCACATCAGCAGTATTGATCAGCTGTTTCAGTACAATCCTGCGATGACCCTGTATCTCACAGACGGAGGGAGGAGGAGCCGAGCAGCCGGGATTACGCAGAGTCAGGGTTACGTAATATGAATTATGTACAGTCAGGACAGTCCTGTTAGTGATGTTTTGGCCACAAAGAGATCAGAACATCCTGATCATGTCAGACAAAAATGAAATACTTCAGTTGAGGATGATGAAAACGTAAATGTCACAAATGTGATGTGAAAATACAGCTCCAGTCGAATTAATGTTTAAAAATATGTTTTTTTATTTAATCTGCATTGCAGATTAATACTAAACTCATTTAAACTATGAAAAAAACAAGAGATAACACATCTGGGCTGGATTTTCTCAGTCAGCTTTATGAGGTAGAGTCACCGGTAATTCGGGCTTTCAGTTAACAGCTGTGCTAAACTCGTCAAGAGTTAATTTGAATACTTGAAAGTCTTCACTCTTAATGTGTTTGAGAGCATCAGTTGTAAAGTAGTGAAGAGGTAGAGTTACAGGTATACAGTGAATAATAACTCTATTAGAGTAATGTTCTAATCCAGATTATATATAAAAAAAATTAGGAAATGAAGATCAGTCAATTTCAAGACTCGAAATTTGAAAGTATCCCCAAGTGCAGTCACTGCAAAGACCATCAAAAATATCATGATGAAACTGTCTCTCATCAGGACCACCCCAGAAAAGGAAGAGCAAGAGTTTCCTCTGTTTTATTGCAGAAGTTAATCAGAGTTACCAGCCTCAGAAACCACAAGATATTTGGTCAAAGTCAAGTCAAAGTCAAAGTGTTTTTTATTGTCATTTCAGCTATATACAGAGTACACAGTGAAACGAAACAACGTTCCTGCAAGGACCATGGTGCACATAAACACAGTGTAGACAGAACAATAAGTGCAACAGTACAAAAGTGCAGACAGACAATAGAACACAATACAGACAAAGAATAATAAATAACAAGACAGTGTGCAAATTTTGCAGTGTGCAAAAAAGACCAGGTGAGGTAGTAATTACCTCTATTACACAGTGTGCAATAGAGTCCAGTGAGGTAGTAGGGTTTTTAGTGCTTTCCATTTTCTGGGGTAAGTGGGGTAAGAGTGTGTGTGCATGTACAGAAAAAACATCAGTTCAGTCTCTGCAGTTAAGGAGTCTGATGGCTTGGGGGTAGAAGCTGTTGCAGAATCTGGTCGTGCTGGACCGGATGCTGCGGTACCTTCTTCCCAAAGGCAGGAGGGAGAACAGTTCGTGTGAGGGATGAGTGGGGTCATTCACAATGCTGGTTGCTTTGCGGATGCTGCGGGTGGTGTAAATGTCCGTGATGGAGGGGAGAGAGACGCCGATGATCCTCTCAGCTGTCCTCACAATACGCTGGAGGGTCTTGCGGTCAGAGACGGTGCAGGTCCCAAACCAGGCAGTGATGCAGCTGCTTAGGATGCTCTCAATGGTCCCTCTATAGAAGAGTGTGAGGATGGGTGGTGGGGTCTCCCCGTCAGAAAGTCCAGGATCCAGTTGCAGAGGGGGGTGTTGAGGCCGAGCGAGCTTAGCTTCCTGGTGAGGTTCTGTGGGATGATGGTGTTGAATGCTGAACTGAAGTCTATAAACAGCATTCTGACGTAAGTGTCCTTCTTCTCCAGGTGGGTGAGGGAGAGATGAAGGGTGGTGGTGATGGCATCGTCCGTGGAGCGATTGGGACGATACGCAAACTGCAGGGGGTCCAGTGAAGAGGGCAGTTGTGTCTTGATGTTCCTCATGACTAGCCTCTCGAAGCACTTCATGATGATGGGTGTAAGTGCAACGGGACGGTAGTCATTGAGGCAGGACACTGTGGACTTCTTCGGCACGGGGACGATGGTGGTGGACTTGAGGCACGTTGGGACAGTGGCGCTGCACAGGGAGATGTTGAAGATGTCCGTGAGAACATCTGTCAGCTGGTCTGCACACTCCCTGAGCACTCTGCCGGGGATGTTGTCTGGTCCTGCAGCTTTTCGTGGGTTGACTCTGCGCAGAGTGTTCCTCACATCCACTGCAGTCAGGCACAACACCTGCTTGTCCGGCTTGGGCATGGTCTTTCTCGCCATCGTGTTGTTTTGTGCCTCAAACCGTGCATAAAAGTTGTTTAGGGCATCAGGGAGGGAGGCATCACGTTCACAGGACGTTGGCATTGTCCTGTAGTTGGTGATTGCCTGGATGCCTTGCCACATGCGCCGCGTGTCACCTGTGTCCTTGAAGTGGCTGTGGATTCTCTGGGCGTGTGCGCGCTTTGCCACTCTGATAGCTCTTGGCAGGTCGGCTCTCGCTTTCCTCAGGGCCACCTTGTCACCCACTCTGAAGGCGGAGTCGCGGGTCCTCAGCAGCGCACGTACCTCAGCAGTCATCCAAGGCTTCTGGTTTGGGCGTGTAGTGATGGTCTTGGAGACAGTGACATCATCAATACACTTGCTGATGCAGCCAATGACTGATGCTGCATACTCCTCCAAATCAACAGAATCGCCTTCAGTAGCAGCCTCCCTAAACATGTCCCATGCAGTGCACTCAAAACAGTCCTGAAGGGCAGAGATGGAGCCTGCCGGCCAGGTTTTCACCTGCTTCTGAACTGGTCTGGAGCGTCTGATGAGTGGTGTGTATGTTGGCGTCAGCCAAACACACATGTGATCCGAGAAAGCGAGGTGGGGCGGGGCTCCGCCCGGTACGCGCTGGGGATGTTTGTGTAAACAAGATCCAATGCGCTCGCTCCTCTCGTTGCAAAGTTCACATGTTGGTGGAATTTAGGGAGCACTGACTTGAGATTTGCGTGGTTGAAATCTCCGGCGATAATAAACAGTCCGTCTGGGTGTTTGTTTTGCAGATCGCTGATAGTCCGATAGAGTTCACACAGAGCCTCTTTAGCATTAGCACCAATGCTAGCGCTGGGTGGAACGTAGACAGCAGCTATTAGCACGGCGGAGAACTCCCGTACTAAATAAAAAGGTCTGCACTTGACTATCAGGAACTCCACCAGCGGAGAGCAGTGTTTGGCGACAGTCACAGCGTTGTTACACCATTCCGTGTTGATGTAAACACACACGTCTCCACCGCGGGTCTTCCCGGATAGAGCCGCGCTTCTATCGGCTCTGAAAGCGGTTAGCCCGGCTAGCTGAATGGCGCTGTCCGGAATGTTGTTGTTAAGCCACGATTCCACAAAAACCAAAACACAGCAGTCTCTGAACTCAAGCTGGGTAGTTCGCTGGAGTCGGATGTAGTCCAGTTTATTGTCAAGGGAACAGACATTTGCAAGAAAGAGCGATGGTATAGCCGGCCGGCTAGGACTAGCCTTTAGCCTCGCGCGGATCCCGGCTCTCTTTCCGCGCTTCCGCTTCCGCTTCCGCTCGCACCGCTTGCGATGGCACTTCCGCTGGGCTCCGGCGTCAGGAAACACCGCGGGCTGGCGGTCTGGGTCTCTTAGCAGGCTAAGCTCAAGTAGCGTCTGCAGAACCTCGTCCGGTAGCGTGTTTTCTGGCTGGTTTCTCCACTGTAGCAGGGTCTGGCGGTGGTAGAACATGTGCACGGGTGTTCCGATGCACATATTTGCAGGAAATAAACGGAAAAAACGACAAATAGTAACACAAAAGCACCATTTAACGGACCCGGAGCGGCCGCTGCTTGTTAACGCGCCGCCATCTTGGGTGGATATTGGTATATTGGTATTCAATATGTATTATCTACTATATTATTCATATTGTTGTTGATGGAATCTCTCAGCGGGACTGTTTTAAAACTTCTCCTGCCCACTCGCGAGTGTTTTTGTCTCGTTACCGCCCGCTCCCGCAAAAAAAACGCTTCTTTTAATCCCGCGCACGCCCGCCACATGCACATTTCTGCCGCTCCCGCCCCACGGTCCTAACAGGAACTAAATTAATCACATTTAGTGCTTCAAATTTACTTATGTATTTATTGAATGGTGAATTAGAGATGCTAAAAAATCTCCCATCGGTGTGTGTGTGTGTGTGTGTGTCGGTCCATCCTCCGCTTTGAGATTTTTCTTGAGGGTTTTTTGTTGCTTGCATGTGAATCATAGCGTGACTATTACAATTTAGTTAACTATTTATTCATTTGCGGGAGCGGGACTAGATGTTAATGTGATCCCGCTCCCGCGTGATTAAACTCCCGCTCCCGCCAATAACAATTCAGTTCTGTCCTGCACCGCAACATATTCTGAGGGGTCCCGCGGGAGTGCAGACCTCTACTGTGATCCATCACACCTGCACACGTCACGCCCCACCCAGGGTCCCTAGTATTTACATTCTACTAAAATACATTCATTTACAATCAGCATGTGTGCAGCTGAAACAGGGAGGAGCCTAGTGCATCCCAAATTATATTATCAACATTAACATTTTAATATTTTAACAATAAAGTCATTATATCTTTTAGTAAAATGTGTTTAGGACTCATCAGCTTTTGTTCTTAATTGCATTTTTTCCTCTAATAATACTTTTTCTTTTATACTTTAAGTAAGTTTAAAAGCAGTACTTTTACTCTTTTACTTAAAGAGTAAAAAAAGCTTGAGTTGATGCTTCAACTTCTACAGAAGTATTTTAAACACTAGTATGTATACTTCTACCTACAGAGTAATGAATAAAAGTAAATCATTTTAACACCTTGGTTTTAATAGTTTTAGTTTACGTTATTTTGCACAACACTTAATGCTTTACTGCTGGGTATAGTTCAGACTCATTGCGCACATTGTTATCAATTCTGCTTTTATGATGTCCTCATTAATGACCCTGAATCACCAGCCTATCTATATAAATGTTGCGAAAGAAACCCGATCATCCCAGAGCTCGCCCTATTGAACCCCAGAGTGCTGTGGAAACAGCTTCAGTACATTCAACAAAACCTCCAGCTCTGAATCCGCAGGAGGTACGACAGAGTGAACTTTAATCAGCTTCAGATCTCAGAGCGGATCCACCGCAGTGTCTTAGCCAATAAATCTTCTTTAATGTAACTCTTTCACATAAAATCAGATATAACGTTTTATTCTTCTAAAAACTTTTTATAATTATAATTTTTATAATTATCATACTCTTTTAAATCCTCATACTCTCACACAATCTTAAAATGAACACCGCTCTTCACAACACATGCTGTTAAATATTCAAAAACAGAGCTTTCTATTTGACTGAAGGTAACTAAAATAAACATATCAGGCGATGTCTGTGTTGGGCTGTAAAATGAAGTCATTATTGATAAGCTACATGACATTAATACAGACATTAATTCTATTTATAACACTTTTTATGAAGCCATATATCCATGTAATTAAAATGATAACACAGAGAAAACCCTTCGATCGATTATCTGAAAGATATAACTGCCCTTGAACTACTACATGTTTTTACATATACACTTTCTTTGATTTGACCAAATTGAAAATCTCTGGAGTTTAATCAAGAGGAAGATGGATGATCACAAGCCATCAAACCACCAAACTGAACTGCTTGAACGTTTGCACCAGGAGTGAAGCAGCATAAAGTTATCCAAAAGCAGTGTGTAAGACTGGTGGAGGAGAACATGCCAAGATGAATAAAAACTGTGATTAAAATCCAGGATTATTCCACCAAATATTGATTTCTGAACTCTTAAAACTTTATAAATATGAACTTGTTTTCTTTGCATTATTTGAGGTCTGAAAGCTCTGCATCTTTTTTGTTACAATATGACAATATTGTATTTTTTTTATAATTTGGGAGAAATGTTGTCTGTAGTTTATAGAATAAATCAACAATGTTTATTTTACTCAAACATATACCTATACATAGCAAAACCAGAGAAACCGATTCAGAAACCGAAGTGATCTTTTAAATTTTCCAGAGCTGTATATGACCCTACATATTCATGTAGACAAAAATGTTAAATATTGTACAAAATCATAAAACAATCATTTTGGGTTTTTATAGGTTTCTGTTAACTCAGTTAGAATATATAAAACAGAAAAAAACATTTATAACATTTTTATAAATAAATGTTGTATTTTGGCAGTTGCCTTTTATATAATATCAGAAATGTATGATATATGTACTAATATAAATTATCCAAAAGTTCATGGAACAAAGTCATTTTACTTCTTTAAGAAGAAGTTCCTATTTTGAAGAATGTTGTTTCTACTTTAAATGAAAGCAACAGCATTATAACACTGTTATAATACTTTAATAAGTGCTATAAACATATATATGCTTAATAACAGTGTAATAAACGGGAAAGTGTTAGTTATTACGTTTATAACAATCCAATGCCATGTTTACATTATAAAACATTAATAAAGCTGTTTATAAATCTAAAAAAATTTTTGGAAACTTTTTTTGAAGAGGATCTACATAGGGGCTTCATTAACATTGAGTAATATATATATAATGCAATATTTGAATATGTATAAACAGCTTATACCATTATTCACAACATAAGATGAGACTTTGGATTAAATAAATGAGATTGTATTGATATAACATGCGTGAGTGTTGCATATAATACTTACAATGGTTGGTTGATAGAGCTTGATGAGAGAAGAAACAACCTGAAGGTACTGTGTGCACTTTTAAAGTTCTCAGTGCCTCGTTTTAAATGTCAGGACCCCCAAAATTCTACCGATGAATTGTGGAGCTACTTTAAGGTTGTTGTTAATTGTGTAAAAATAGTGATTTCTTTGCCTAGGCAACACTATGCCCCCATCTTTATCACTGTAAGCCTGTTGGGAGCATCGGCTAAAAGCCCTATATTTCAGAATGCTGAGGGTGAACAGAGTTGGACTATTCATCAAAAGTTCACACTCATTATCATGTTTCAGTACAACCCAAGTCCATTTCACACCGGACTTCTCCTTTAATGACGCATCAGCGGGCTTGAGACCACAGGCGGCTTCAGCAAAACACACACAAACACACTCCGACACACACAATCACACACGTACCAAACACACTCCACACCTCCTACAGCACAGGAATCTCATCTCACTACACAGCACATGTTTATCAAGAGCCCAAGCGCAAGAATGAAAACACACAGCGTGAGCTGGAACAGAAAAACACCTCCAATCACCTTCCTCCACCTTCCTCCTCTGCAGCCGTTCACACATCTGGAATCAATGTTTTCAGAAACAGAACACTGATGGTGTTGTTCTAGTAGGGGGTTCTCAGATGATACTGCCGTTCTTCACCTTTACAGGATCCAGATCATGAATAAAAAGCTGTAAATTAGATATTTTAGATTAGAAAAAGTTCATATCCAAATATTTTGTTACAGAATACATTATGCAAGGCTTTATGTAGGTAGCCTTCAAATGATGTGTAATCAATGTTTCTTTTATGATGTTTATGAACATGTCAAGATATCTGTTAGAAAATACCTTTAAATCACTTTAACAGAATATCAGTGTTTTAGTGCTGATATAGTAGTATACAGTCATATGAAAAAGTTTGGGCACCCATTTTAGTTGTAAATATTTGGGTGTTTGCAACAGCCATTTCAGTTTGATATATCTAATAACTGATGGACACAGTAATATTTCAGGATTGAAATGAGGTTTATTGTACTAACAGAAAATGTGCAATATGCATTTAACCAAAATTTGACCGGTGCAAAAGTATGGGCACCCTTATCATTTTATTGATTTACTCCTAACTACTTTTTACTGACTTACTGAAGCACAAAATTGTTTTTTGCACACCTCAGGCGACTCTGTTTGTGGCGTGCTTGCAGAAATGGCTTTTTTTCGCATCACTCTCCCATACAGCTTCTCCTTGTGTAAAGTGCGCTGTATTGTTGACCGATGCACAGTGACACCATCTGCAGCAAGATGATGCTGCAGCTCTTTGGAGGTTGTCTGTGGATTGTCCTTGACTGTTCTCACCATTCTTCTTCTCTGCCTTTCTGATATTTTTCTTGGCCTGCCACTTCTGGGCTTAACAAGAACTGTCCCTGTGGTCTTTCATTTCCTTACTATGTTCCTCACAGTGGAAACTGACAGGTTAAATCTCTGAGACAACTTTTTGTATCCTTCCCCTGAACAACTATGTTGAACAATCTTTGTTTTTAGATCATTTGAGAGTTGTTTTGATGAGCCCATGATGCCACTCTTCAGAGGAGATTCAAATAGGAGAACAACTTGCAATTGGCCACCTTAAATACCTTTTCTCATGATTGGATACACCTGGCTATGAAGTTCAGAGCTCAATGAGGTTACCAAACCAATTTTGTGCTTCAGTAAGTCAGTAAAAAGTACATAGGAGTATTCAAATCAATAAAATGATAAGGGTGCCCATACTTTTGCACCAGTCAAATTTTGGTTTAATGCATATTGCACATTTTCTGTTAGTACAATAAACCTCATTTCAATCCTGAAATATTACTGTGTCCATCAGTTATTAGATATATCAAACTGAAATGGCTGTTGCAAACACCCAAATATTTACAACTAAAAATTATTAAGATTAATAGGGTACTGTATGACATTAGGAACTAAAACCATACTGCATAACAATGGCATACAAAGCAGACAACAGTATTATCATTGTTAATAATAGAGTTGCAGAAAAGTTATAGCATTATTGAGTTAAGTATGTGAGAATAATCTCTGCTTGTTAGCTAGCTAGCAATTCAATTATTCCACAAGCTAAGGGTAAATGGTGTCGTGCAGCATTATAATCCATTTACCTGTGGATTTGAATTGAGGTGAAGATTAATTAAAGTGCACATTACTTAAAGCACAATAATCGGATAGTTCAGATTTGGCCTAATAGTAAAGGGTTCTCAGATGATTCTGCCATTCTTCACCCTCACAGGATCCAGATCATGAATAAAAAGCTGTAAATTAGAAATTTTAGATCAGTTGCAACCAGTTGCTGGTATCATACAAGCCCCTGAGAAACAAACGACCCCTATAACCCTATAACTAGGCACATAAATATTTGGAGAGTAACACAATCTTCATTTTTTGGGCTCTGCATGGGTTTAAAATGAAACAAATGAGATTTAATTAAAGTGTAGACTTTTAGGTCGAACAAAAATATCCTGTTCTCAGTCCTGACACTGTCAGACTGCCCATTCAGGACAGTTGTACCACCAAAGACTCCATTTCCCAGCATTCTCAGCTACAATGGATTACAATGACTCGGTTGAACATGTGATTCTGCAGAGTTCAGTCTCTCCCTCTTTCTGATTGCTCATTTCCCACACCTGTTTGTGTTTGTATAAATAGCCCTTTGTTCCCTTGGTTTTTGCTAAATATTATCTAGTTTTCTAGCTCGGTTACGACACATTTTCCTTACTTTCTTTAGCCTTCTTGTTATCAACCTTTTTCTGCTCTTAGTTTACTTTCTTGCCTAGCCCTATAATTCTTCTATATATTATATTCTGCTGGAATCAGGAATTCTGCTGTTTACCAGACAATCCTGAAGAAGAATACCCGTTCATCAATTCGTGACCTCAAGCTCAGGTGAACTTGGGTTCTGCAGCAGGACAGTGATCCAAAGAACACAAACAAGTTCACCTCTGAATGATTAAGATAAAAAAATAAATAAATAAAGGTTTTATTTTGACTTACCCAGTTGGCATTTCAACGTTGAATAAATGTTGAATCAACGTTGCTCAACGTAGATGTTATGGTTGACTCAACGCTGATCAACGTAGATGTTATGGTTGAATCAACATTGAATCAATCAAAAGTGAATCAACGTTGATATGGCAACGTTGTTTCAATGTCATACATTCAATCTTTAATAAACCAAAGCTCACTAAAAATAGAAAATCCTATGATTAACAAAGTGTTAAAAATAAACTTACATCAATGCAGTAAAGCTGAGTATAACAAAATTTAGCCACCACTACCAATCTGATTACTGAACATCTGATCTCAAAAACTCTAAAACAGTAAAACTATTAGAACATGAACATGATGTTAAATTAAAAATCAGTTACTGCAAAAGAAGTAAAACACTGTTCCATTCCTCCATCCAACCGTTTTTTATAAATGATATGGTGATGAAATGCAAAATGCTGATTCAAAAGACAGAAAGTTGAGGACATTATGTTGATTTAATGTTAAAATTTCAACGTTAGCACAACCATTGAACATGAACAACAATCAACATTAATTGTTGATTCAACGTTGTTTCAACAACAGACATTACTTTAGTCATATTTCAACATTGAAGGTCGTCGTGTGCCAGCTGGGTAGTCAAAGTCTGATTGAGATGCTGTGGATGATCTTAAACAGGAGGTTCACACTAAAATCCTTCAATGTGTCTGAATTTAAACAATTCTGTAAAGAAGAGTGGAACAAAATTCCTCCACAGAGACGTGAAAGACTCATTGCTAGTTATCACAAATGCGCCTGACTGCAGTTGTTTCCATCAAGGGTGTTATTAGTTATTAGGTTTAGGGGGAAAAAAACTTTTTAGATTGGTTTCCCTTTAATAAATAAAATTATAATTTAAGAAGTGCTTTTTCTGTTTATCTTGGTTTATCTTTTTCTGGTACTAAAATGTGTTTGATAATCTGAAATATTGATAATGATAAAAAAAGCAAAAACAAAAGGAATCTGTAGGGGGAAAATAATTATTTAATTTATAATTACCTGGGAGCCTTCAAACTGCTGATCAGATCTGGCGACAAATGATTTGTTTTTAATGTGTCTGTAAGTAATGTATTGCATGAGATTTTATCAGTGTTGTGTAAAGCCTGTTACCAAACGTTTAAAAGTACACTGTATCTGTGAGCAGAGCCCGCTGGACATTCTGTCTTGCCTCAGTCTGATACAGTAATCTGCGCTGTGTGGACTTTTATTACCTGGCTCAGGTGTTCCTGGAGATGAAAAGGAGGAAAAGCTCAGACCGGCCCCGAGGGCAGCAGGTTAGGAGCCGTGTAGTGTATGTTGTAATATGTGAGCAGTGTGTTTACGCCGCTACATTACCTGAGTAAAGCAAAACGTACACACTTTAAAAGAAGTTACGTAACTGATGACGGCCTGCAGGCGTAACTGAGCTGCTCCACGTTCTGCTGACTCAACGGCAAATCCAGCTAAAACCCGCAAAACCTTTCAAAATTTCAACTCGTATTTCAGCATTTTAAATGCAGTATCACAGTGCTGATCTCATGTTACGCTTCGTCAGTGAACCAGCATGTTACAGACCTCCTCCAGCATAGATACATACAGGAAGATACAGGAAATACAGAACAAATAAATGGGGAATTATACCATATGGACATAAGGTTGGGGACACCAATCAAGGATGTTAAATACAGTGCTTGCAAAAGTATTCAGCACCCTTAAACTTCTCAACCTTTTGCCACATTTAAGGCTAAAAACATAAAGATATAAAATTCAACAACAAGTGAGCAGTGATGGGAGTAAAGGTGTTGAAATAAACGGTGTTACTAACGCCGTTACTTTTTTCAGTAAGGAGTAATCTAACTAATTACTCTGACTGTAGCTATAACGCCATTACCATTTCCCACACCCCATTACTGCACCTTACTTTAGCCGCTCAATTAACTTTTTTTTTTTTTTAACAAAAGCATACCTGTCAGGGATGCCAGGCAAGGAGACGTGGAGGCGGACGTATTCGCAGGTAAATAAGAATTTAATAAATAAATAACAAATAACCAAATAAACGAGTAAAACAAAACAACATATACCTAAACAAACAAGAGATACTAGTAATATAAACAAACCAAACAGGGCAGGGGAATATATACAAGGGAATAAACTAATAACTGAAACTAGAGAAGACAAGACAGAACTAAACAAGAAATAAACAAGAATACAAATATACACAATAAGAGCGGAGGACTAAGGCAAAAACACGAAGGCGGAGGATACAAAGAAACTCTGAGAGAAACTATGAAATACTAAGAAAACTGTGAAACACTGAGAGAGACAAAACAACAGGGGTTAGCGCAAAGACAGACGAAGACAAAGTGGCACAGGGGATCTATTTAACCAAACAGGAAACACCTGGGGAAGGGGCGGAGCTACAAATGAGACACGTGTTGGAAAACTACTGACAGGAGACACAGAGGAGCACAGGTCACGTGGGGAAAACACACAGAGACATGAGACAGGGCCAGGACGTGACAATCCCTGTCAAGTGTCCCGTTTTGGCCCAAAAACTATTGTAATTACCCCTCTTCCTCACCGTCCTCCCGTATTAGTATTTATAACGTTCAAACTGCCCTGATGTACCTGATCAGCCAATAACTTATTATTTGTTTTTACTTGTATTTACTAATTTAGGATTGCAGGACTTACTGTAAGCTATAATAAACGAACATTAATTTAGCTAACTAGTTAGCTAGAAGCTGGATGTAAAGGATAGCCAGAATTTAGTAAAGTACTGAACTCTAAATTGTGTATTTTCCACCGGATCCAACTGATCAGATAATAAACAATCCTTTACTGAGTTTACCTGTTAAAATCCCTCAGCCCACTGTGGCCCATAACTTAATCGTTATGTAAATCCAGTAGTGTATTAGACACATCATACCACCACAAATTACCCTTATTTTTTTATTCAAAACTTGTCAGGTATGCAAAAGTAACGCAATAGTAACTTTTACTGGTAACTAGTTACTTTTATAGTGAAGTAACTCAGTAACTCAGTTACTTTTTTGGAGAAATAACTAGTAACTATAACAAATTACTTTTTTAAAGTAGTGTGCCCAACACTGCAAGTGGGACACAATCGTTAAGTAGAACGAAATTTATTTGATATTTTTAATGTTTTTTTTTTTTTATAAAAAACTGAAAAATGGGGCGTGCAATATTATTCGTCTCCCTTGTGTTAATACTTTGTAGCGCCACCTTTTGCTGCGATTACAGCTGCAAGTCCCTTGGGGTTTTGCACATCAAGAGAAATTTTTGCCTATTCTTCCTTACAAAACAGCTGGAGCTCAGTGAGGTTGGATGGAGAGTGTTGGTTTGTAAACAGCAGTTTTCAGCTCTTTCCACAGATTCTCCATTAGATTCAGATCTGGAGTTTGATTTGGCCATTCTAACACCTGGATACGTTTATTTGTGAACCGTTCCATTGTAGGTTTTGCTTTATGTTTTGGATCATTGTCTTGTTGGAAGACCAGTCTCAGGTCTTTTGCAGACTTCAAGAGATTTTGCTCCTGTATTTGGCTCCATCCATCTTCCCATCAATTTTAACCATCTTTCCCTAACCATATCCCTGCTGAAGAAAAGCACACCCAAACCATGATGCTGCCACCACCATGTTTGACAGTGGGGATGGTGAGTTTAGGGTGATGAGCTTTGTTGCTTTTAAAACTAATAAAACGAATATAAAACTAATGAGCTTTGTTGCTTTTAAAACTAATAAAACTAATGTAAAAGAAACATGTAAGGGGCCCTGAGTGGTCCAGGGGGCTAAACGCCAGTTAGAATCCCGTTTATGCAGCTTGCCATCAGCTGCCGGAGTCCTGAGAGAGCACAGTTGGCCTTGCTCTCTCTCTGGGTGGCTAGAGTAGATGGCGCTCTCTCCCCTCGTCACTCCAAAGGGTGATGTTGATCAGCACAAGGCTGCGTCTGTGAGCTGATGTATCAGAACCGAGTCGCTGTGCTTTCCTCTGAGCGTTAGCACTGTGATGCTACTTGGCAATGATGCATCAGCAGCAGTTCAAAAGAGGTGGTGGCTGACTTCACATGTATCAGAGGAGGGATGTCTAGTCTAGTTTTCATCCTTCTGGTGTGTTGGGGAATTACTAGTGACAGGGGGAGTTCTAATGAGTGGGTTGGGTAATTGGTCGTGTAAATTGGGGAGAAAATGGGAAAAATGTAGAAATAAAATTTTGTTAAAAAAGAAACATGTAAAACCAGTTTATTTCAAGTAAAATATGAGTATTTAGAATTGAAACTTTCGAATTGAAGTGTACTGAACTTTGTCTTTTTACGCCAAATTTTCCCTTTTACCCTGACCCAGATTCCAGAGCCGGATGCTTGGCCCTGTGCTTTATTACACTCAGTGGCCATTACAGCTGTTCCCAGCCGAAGCTCAGATCCATAGTGCTGATTGATCAGTAGGCTGACTGAGCAGGCCTGGCGTGGGGTCGGCCTGGAACAGTGGAACACAGCCATTACAAACAAGTAGTGGAACACAGCACACTCTAGCACAGTCAATACACTGAATAATGTGTTACTAGGTACATTTTTCCATGCTTAATATTTTACCTTCAATCCCAACCACAACTCCAGCTACTCAAATTCAGTCTAAGGTCAATTTTTTTAAACCTGAAAGTCTGGATTAGAGTCTGCATTTAGGTTTGTGTATTTGCAGGTTCCCCTTCTGCAACACCCCACCCCCGCTGAACTATACATTGATGAATATTACAGTAACTACATATTCTCTGCCTTAACTTACTTATATGAACCAAATACACAGTAAGACCACAATAGACCACAACCATCAATGATCACTCAAAAAAGATCAGTCATTTATATGTCTACAGTACACCAGGGCAGCCAAAATATTAAGTACACTCAAAAACTTACCAGTCAAGCAGCTTTTTTTTGTGAATTAGTTTCCCATTGAAGGGCAGCCCTGAAAAAGGCTTTTTTTATCTAATATCTGTCTATCAAACTAAGCCAGCTTGTGCTCTGTTTTACGACTAACCAATACATTACACCTTCATTAGAACACTGAGAAGGGGTTACACAGCCATGGCCCCGCCCCCGGAGTGAAAATCATGAATTTGATTGATTAAATTGTCCCACGACGATATTTTTTCAAATATACCAAACAAAGCAGGTGTGAAAGCACCCTAAAACCTCAGTAACTACAATATCCGAAACAAAAAGCTTCAGTTACTCAATTTGTTTCTTTTCTTTTCTTTTTTTTTTTTACATTTTAGTAACAACAGTAAAATCCTAAAATATCATGACGAGGGATGCAACGAAATTAAACTTGAAACATTTGGCCAAAGTCTGAATTATTTTTGCTACTTTTTTTCCAGCATTGAATAAATTAAACATATTATAGGCTTTATTACAGAACTCAGATACAAAAGAGTTGTCCAAAACAGTACGAATCAGTAACAGCATAAAAGAAAATGCAAAGAAAGTACTGTAGATATCACTAAAGAAAGTAGAAAAAAAAACAGATGAAGATAATAAATAGAAAAAGTGAGCAATAAGGGCAAGGCAAAAATCTGCGTCAAAAAGAGACTCTAAGGTCATACATAACATAAACAAACAAAAAAATGACAAGAAATGCGTAGTAATGCTGGAGGGCTAGTCACAACTTGGCAACAATCTGAACAAAGAAGAGAAAACATATAAGCAGGGAAACAGGTGAAAACAATCAATAATCCGGTGACTGAGACTGAGTAAGTGTCATATACATAATCATGATTAGGAGTCATGTGGGTGTCAGTTGCATTATGGGAAACATAGTCTGGACCCAGATTACCCTGGAAGACAGAGGGAAATGTGCCAGTAACAAAAACTTCTGAAACTAAAACATCAATACTAAAATTTACATTATGAAAAATTCAGAAACTAAATACCAGAAACAAAAAAACACATACATGGTACAACTTGCAGCTTGTCTGGTCACATTTTAGTAACAAATTAGTGAATAAAATCTGCAAGGCATTTAAATTTTGTTCTATTAAGATTAACTGTAAAATTTCATAAAATAAAAATTTAAGCAACTAAAACCCTCACAAATATAACCTTGAATAATTCACAGTTCCATATTGCATAGTAATATGCTTTTAGATAACATTAGAATTCAATACAGCTACATCAGTGTATCTATTAGTACATAATGTGAAATTACATACTAATTTGAATTACATATAAAAATACATAGTTTATCCTCTGAATAGTTGTGTTGCGTGTTGTGTTGTCATTACAGGGTCGGTCAAATGTCACGTAACAGGTGAAGAGTGCAGAGGACAGACTGAGAATAATTCAGTCCTCAGAGCTTTAGAGATGCTTATAGGCTGGATTAGGATTAGAACACAAGACACATCACAGCCCGAGACAATAGAGAGTGAGTGATTAATAGATCTTAACCTGAGGAATTATTCACTCTCTCTCTTTCTCTCTCTCTCTCTCTCTCTCTTATAGCCAATAAAAACATAAAAATCAGTGTCTCAGAAAATTGGAATATTATATAAAGACCAATTGGTACTGGTATGTTCGTGCCTGGCCCTTCTGATAGATTTATTTTAGGCCTTCTATAATCCCTTTAGTTTGTAGTTTTAGTTGATTTATTTTTTTTTTTGTTATTTTCCATGTCTGAACTGATGTTTTGAAAATCGTATGGTCATTAAAATTTGTGTTGAAGGCGTGGAAAATTCATTAAAAAATCACAAGAATTTGTTGGTTAAAACATGTATGAACCGTGTAATAGGGGTGCTCACACATTTTTTTTAGTTCATAGTTAGTTCATTCAATTCATAGCCAGTCATTTTCTGGGGCTAGGCTATTGATTGGTTTGCTTGCCTTGTTGCAATGGGCCTGTGTGTGGCTACGCTTAGGCTAAACGCCTTAGCCTAAGCGTAGCCACACACAGGCCCATTGCAGACCCATTGCAACAAGGCAACAAGGCTGTATACTGTATACTACTGTGTTGAACCTTGTTCAACTAGGCTATTGATTGGTTTGCTTGCCTTGTTGCAATGGGCCTGTGTGTGGCTACGCTTAGGCTAAACGCCTTAGCCTAAGCGTAGCCACACACAGGCCCATTGCAACAAGGCAAGCAAACCAATCAATAGCCTAGTTGAACAAGGTTCAACACAGTAGTATACAGTGGCCTTAAGGTCCATGTTGTTGTGTCCAAAAGGGCATTAAGTCTGATATTTTACATTTTTGTCTGCTTTTACATTTTCAGTCATTTTTCAACAGAATTACAGCACAGTCTGTCTCATCAGGGTGTGAGGGCTACACCATAATAACACCAAACCTGAACATGTGAGACATTTCTACACACTGTGCTTCATTCAGGAGGAGCTTTGGGTGGAGGACAGCACGGTGTCATCCGTCTTATCTGGAACATCAGATGCGCAATAAGGTGGCTCGGCTGTGTGTGTGTGTGTGTGTGTCAGCAGTAAATTGGGGTTTGTGAGCTGAAGGTCAGAGAGTGGAAATAGGAGAGAGAGAGAGAGAGAGAGAGAGAGAGAGAGAGAGAGAGAGAGAGAGAAAGAGAGAGAGATTCACAGCGTTGGTGAGAAAGAATTATGTAACAGCTCTAACCAGGAAAGCTTTGTCACTGCCATCACTGCTGCAGGCAACTCTCTCTCCACACACACCCACCCAAACACACACACACACATTTGTTTTTATACCATATCCCGAGGTCACATATGCTATTTTTTGTACAATATGTAAATAGTACACAAAATTATTGTTTGCTCATTTACAGCTTCTTTTAATATCATGTGTATCAAAAATAGTTTCCTTGTTAACAATACAGACTGAAGTCAGACTCTTGTGATAAAAAGATAAGGCTTTGATTCTAGAGGCAAAAAACGAGAGCGTAGTTGTTATACAGGCGATGGTCAAAACCAGAAAGATAATAAACCGATACATCAGAGCCAAAACACGAGACAAACGAGAAAAGCATACCCAAAATACAGTCTGAAAAACAAACAGAAAACACAGTAAAAACAGATCCAAAGGCCTAGCCGAAAGAAAAAGGGTCAATACTCAAAAATACAATCACAAAGAGATCGCTCAGTGTGTCGCTGGATTAAAGGTCTCATTCCATCGTTTTTTCATTCATTTTAAACAGTCTAGTTGTAGTCTCTAATATGAATGAAAGCAATGTGAGCTGTTTTTTGTGAAAATGTGTTCAGGTGTTTCTATTTAGCCCTGCTTAAGATCACTGAATTACTGGTCTCTGAAGAAAGACAGAATTTTGGCTCTTGTTAATGAATAGTCATACATGCAAATATATCAACTCTAATTGGCTAACAGCACTGCAGCAGAGAACGCCTACCTGCCCCTCCCCCCTCCCCGCCTCCCTCCATTTTACAGCTCTAAAAAGGACAAAATGTTCTCAGAGACACTGGCTTAGTTAAAGATATAGCACTGAGTGGTAGGTAAAGTTAACCCTTAAACTTCACTTAACATCAGACTCTCAGAGTGTGGCAACCCTTCGACCCCATGTCTGTGTTAGCAATGCCGTGGTGCAAGTGGAGGCTCCCCCCTCCCCATGACCGTGTGTTCTGTCAAGTTGAGCTGCCTTGTCAAACCATGCTTCTCTAGTGTTTAATAAAGGTCTCGGTAAAACCCAGAATCCACCGGAGATCCAATTTAAACCTATAGGTACTTACACAACATAGCTAATGCTAACTAGCTGGTGTAAACAGAAGCTGTAGGCTCCTCCTTAGCTAACGAGACAGTGATGGCTATGCTGCAACCCAGGTTCAGCTCTGTCTGTGGGTGGTCCTGAGCTGAGGTGGGCGAGGCCATGAACTTACTGGTTGATGTAGACACCAAATCCTTTCCTGATCAACTTGATCAAAAAGTTGATTTTTAGCAGAAGGACTTTGCCAAAAACAATACAAACAAATAGGTTTATATACACTTACAAATAAGTAAGTGCTGAAAATAAATTTTGAATTCCAGGGACGATGAGCTTAACAAAGTGAAGCGATTGGCTAAGTCTGAACACATGATATTGTCAGATGCATTCAAGGGATTGTAGGTTTGGAGAGGTGCATGTCCTTTGACAGGAAGGAAAAAAGACAGAATTGGGAACTTCATTGTCAGTATCAGGGATGATAATCCTGCTTTTATTGGAGCAACTGTCTTCACTTCTACTCGATTTCTGAGCCTTGCTGTGAGGATTTAATTGTATTCAGCAACAAGTGTGTTAGTAAGGTCAGGGTGTTGGATGGTCACCTCCCCACCTTATCCTCAACTACCCAACATGCTCCATCATTCCCGAAACACCACTTTAGCACGTGGAGGATTGCAAGTTTAAATTGCAGGTCATGCAATCACGCCATCAGCAGCTGAAGCCCGAGAGAGCACAATTGCCCATGATCTCTCTGGGTGGGTAGATGGTGCTTCCCTCTCTTTGATCATCACTCCCATTGGGATGCTGGTCAACACATTGACTGCTTAGTGATGCTACATTGGAGGCATTTGGAAAAGAGGCAGAACATGACTTCACATGTATTGGAGGAGGCATGCACTGGTCCTCAAGCTCCTATTGTTGGGAGCGTAGCAAGGGATAGGGAGAGTACTAGAGAGTGAGTGTGTTAATTGGATATTTTTGGGGGTATTTTTTCCAGACCCCCTTTTAATAACGAAATATTAAATATATACAAAAACCCTATTGGTCACTATTAGTTATTGCTATACTATTAGTCTTGAGAAATGTCATGTCTGTCCAGTGTGTGTGTGTGTGTGTGTTGGTGGGGTAATGATTGGCAGCTGTGATGATGCCAGTGTGTTCCATTGATGCATGAGAGATGCACGCAGTGGTGAAGGACAAAAGTAAATGGAGCACAGGGCAGTGTAACACTTCCGCACCGGTGTTTCATCAGAGAGCACTGTGAACACCTGATTAGTGAAAGTTTTACAGCGTCTGAGACTCTGACCTGTCATCCAAGTACATCTTCACACATACAGCCAACACAAATCAGAGTCCGGGCTGTGTGTGTCTCTTTACAGCCTACAGGAACACTTCTCAACCCAAAGGGGAAAGCGTCCAAGTGAAAAAATCCGTTAATTAACTGATGTTTGTTAAAAGTGTGAAAAACATCTTTATATACAACATTTTCCAAAGAACTGAGGACCTGTATCTATAAAAATAATAATACATTAGCATAAGAGCTAACCTGAAAGATTTAGAAGCACCCAATGAGTCTGCTTCACTCTCTAGAGCTTTATAACCAATCTGAACCATTTTTCTGCTGTTGGTTTTCCCACCAAGAAATAGTAAGAGCAGGTCAATTTAAGTTGTTTTCACACTTGTAGTTGGTTTTATGATCATCAGTTGATGAGTTCGTTTACTTGGAGCTTTTTTCTCCCTTTGTTAGGTTTGTTTTCACACAGGCTCAAACCTAAAAGCACCAAAATGTGAACCAATAAACCATGCGAGCACATTGTCTCTTGTCAGATTGGTCAGAGCTGTCTGGCGCAAGAGCAATAAAGTAAAAATAGCGAGAAGATTCTGTGTTCCAGCGCATATATCTTTGCAGTGTGAAGCTGCTTTAACACTAAATGCTGAATAGCTGCACTTTTCAACAATGGGGTTTTTAATGGGTGAACATGTAGTAAATGAGGTTGCACGGTTGTGAACGCCGCACATACTGTGCATGTAAACAGGATGGAGCAGCAGAGACAGCATATATTCACAGCTGTGAAAATTGGCATTATCTGGTTAACTTATCAGATTAAACTGCAAGTTAAAAAAACAGTTTAGCTCAAATACAAGGAGTGCATACAGTCATATGAAAAAGTTTGGGCACCCCTATTAATCTTAATCATTTTTAGTTCTAAATATTTGGGTGTTTGCAACAGCCTTTTCAGTTTGATATATCTAATAACTGATGGACACAGTAATATTTCAGGATTGAAATGAGGTTTATTGAACTAACAGAAAATGTGCAATATGCATTAAACCAAAATTTGACCGGTGCAAACGTATGGGCACCCTTATCATTTTATTGATTTGAATACTCCTAACTACTTTTTACTGACTTACTGAAGCACAAAATTGGTTTGGTAACCTCATTGAGCTTTAAACTTCATCAGCTAGGTATGTCCAATCATGAGAAAAGGTATTTAAGGTGGCCAATTGCAAGTTGTTCTCCTATTTGAATCTCCTCTGAAGAGTGGCATCATGGGCTCATCAAAACAACTCTCAAATGATCTAAAAACAAAGATTGTTCAACATAGTTGTTCAGGGGAAGGATACAAAAAGTTGTCTCAGAGATTTAACCTGTCAGTTTCCACTGTGAGGAACATAGTAAGGAAATGGAACAGGGACAGTTCTTGTTAAGCCCAGAAGTGGCAGGCCAAGAAAAATATCAGAAAGGCAGAGAAGAAGAATGGTGAGAACAGTCAAGGACAATCCACAGACCACCTCCAAAGAGCTGCAACATCATCTTGCTGCAGATGGTGTCACTGTGCATCGCTCAACAATACAGCGCACTTTGCACAAGGAGAAGCTGTATGGGAGAGTGATGCGAAAGAAACCATTTCTGCAAGCACGCCACAAACAGAGTCGCCTGAGGTATGCAAAAGCACAACTCTCTGTCTGTGGCGTGCTTGCAGAAATGGCTTCTTTTGCATCACTCTGATAGCTGGGTTGGATCAAGACTGGATCACGTTCTCACCACAAGAGAATCGCTCCAGAGTTCGTTAGGAAGTGGACTGATACCACCTCCATTAGCAGATGTTCTCTATACAGCCTATAGGAACAAATCATAGCTACACAATTCTTCACGTCACTGAGAATTCACTGAGACTTCATCGGACGCTCTGGTGAGTTCTGGGAGAGTCCTGGCTGGGAGATTTATGGTTAGTCTGGATCAGCTCGCACACTGGGGCTTAGTGACGCTCAGCCATCTCGCTTTCACAGCTTAGACTATGTGATACTCAGGCAGTGAAATCAGAGAGTTTAATCAGAGCCGTGAAAGTGCAGGTGTTTTGGCTCGTCAGAGAGAGAGAGAAAAAGAGAGAGAGAGCAAAAAGAGAGAGTCTGCTGAGTCTTCTAATGGCAGCACATTTTTGTATTGCTTTATTACACAACAGCTAGTTCTGACCTCACAATCTGATTGGTTGAGAAGTGTTCTAACCATGCTGATGTTTGTGATAACAGCACGGCCTTTTCACAATAAATCTGTATCACTCCCTGAACATGTTGCTGAGTAACGGCATACACACACAGGACATTTTAGCTAATGCTAAGCTAAAGGAAGCTATGCTAACCTAACCACAGTCCTGCAGGCACAGCTAGCTAACCAACAACTGTGAAACAAAATGTGAAAGAAGTTCCAGCATTATTTTACGGTTCAAACGTTTACTAACCCCTTTAATTCCCAATTTTTTTTCAAGCTAACAAAAAAATCATACGCGTTTTGTAGTAACAGTTCTGTTACAGTTCACTTGTTGTGGAACTACTTTTTTTTGGTGGAAGGCACAGTTTGTATTAAAGCATATTCATGATCAATTTTGTAAAAAAAAACTATTGTATAAAAGTAATCGAAATACTACACGCCCTCTTGTGTTCTATTGCTTAAGCAACAAATAAGCTAACAGAACAAGCTCCTCCCCCACTCACAACCAATCTGCTAAACTCTCTTCTCTTCTTTCTTCTTTCTCTCCCTTTGTCTCTGTCTCTCTTTCTCTCTCTTTCTTTTCTTGTTCTAAAGCCTAGGCAGCAGTCAAGGTTTTTGGTGTCAGGAATCATATATTTCTCTAAGCCATTTGGATGCTCATTATTCTGAAGTCACAATAAGGAAACCTGCATAGAACCACCCCTCACGCATCAACCCCCACCAGAGCCCCACCCACTAGATCAGTTGAAGAAAAGCCATTTGCATGTGCTGGTTAAACACCTTGGCAAAGGTCCATAGCAGGATTAGCCAGCAGACTTCGTCTGAGGGAGGGATCCGTACCTACTGTCTGTGGCAGGTCAGCAGATGAGAGAGCTTGTTTGTGTTTTTTTTTTGCCATTTAGCACAAGCTAACATGCTAATGTGTGGTAAACACTCGGCGCATACATGGCATGACCATGTATGCGCCGATGTAAAACAGCTTATCATTCTAAAAAGGACTGAAACTGGTAAGAGTAGAGCTGGTGAGATCTCTTTATATGGAAGGGATTTTGTGCAAAGAATTCCATAAACATGTTTTGTAAAGCCCAGAAGGTGTTTATATATAAAAATATATATATAAATCGTCAATACATATCTTAATTCAGAAAAATATGTAAAACAACTTTTTCTCTCTGCAGGCTCTTGATGGACATAACTTTTAGGATATTCAAATTATATATAAATTATATATTTTTAACAAACTGTAAAATAACAGTTTTTCCCTGCAGAACATTGAAGGATATCACTTTATTGAAAAAAATTGTAAAAAAAAAAAAAAAAAAATGAAATGTGAATTTATTGGTTTTGCACTTATTATTTATTATTTAAATAATAAAATTATTTAAATATTATTTATTTGCATGAAATAAATAATATTTGACTTTAATTTTAGGGTTTTTTGCCAGTCATTTGACCATTTTTAATGGTTTATTGGCACTTTATTGAAGGAATGTAATTGTAAATTTGCTTTAAAAACTGTAAAATAGCAGTTTTTCCCTGCAGAACATTGAAGAATATCACTTTCTTGAAAGAATGTAAGCACAAATATGCTTTAAAAAAACTAAAAACTGTAAAATAACTGTCACGTCCTCGCCCTGTTTTGTCTGTTCTCGTGCTTGTGTGTTGTTCCCATGTGACAACTGCTCCTCTGTGTCTCCTGTCTCAGTAATTTTCCACAACGTGTCTCATTTGTAGCTCCGCCCCTTCCCCAGGTGTTTCCACTTCTAGTGCGTTTCCTGTTTGTTTAAACAGATCCCCTGTGCCACTTGTCCCTTGTCGGTCTTTGCACTAACCTCTGTTGTTTTGTCGATCTAGTGTTCTCTAGCTTAGCCCTCGTTTTCTTAGCCTTAGTCCTTGTCCTTTGTTCTTTGTTTATCTTCTTGTTTATTTCTAGTTCCCTGTTTAGTTCCATTGTTTTCTCCCTTGCCCTGCTTAGTTAAGTTTTCCTTGTCTTGTTTAGCTTCTTGTTTATTTCCTTGTATATATATATATATATATATATATATATATATCCCTGCCCAGTTTAGTTTTATATTTTTTCAGTCCCTCGTTTGTTTTTGTTTATTTACTCCCTGTTTGTTTATCATTAGTACTTCTTGTTTTGTTTAGTTTATGTTATATAGTTTCACTTGTTTGTTTTGGTTTTTGGTTATTGGTTTATCTTTGTTACTTGTTTACTTGTTCCTTGTTTCTTTGTTTACTTGTTATTTATTTATTAAATTATTATTTATTTCACCCTACCTGCACTTGCGTCCGTCTCCTCGTCTCCCTGCCTGGGTCCACTGTGACAATAACAGTTTGTCCCTGCTGAACATTGAGGGATATCACTTTATTGAAGGAATTTATTAATAAATGTTTTAAAACTGTAAAATAACATTTTTTTCCTGCTGAACATTGAAGCATATCACTTTATTGAAGGAAATTAATTGTAAATATGCTTTAAAAACAAAAGACTGTAAAATAACATTTTTTTTCTTGCTGAACATTGAGGGATATCACTTTATTTAAGGAATTTAATCATAAATATGCTTTAAAACTGTAAAATAACAGTTTTTTCCTGTTGAACATTGAGGGACATCACTTTATTGAAGGAATTTAATCGTAAATATGCTTTAAAAACTGTAAAATATTATTTTTTTTACTGCAGAACTATGAGGCATATTTTTACAGTGCATAAATCCATTCTAGAGGTAAAAGAGGTAAAATATGTCACCTTCAAAGCTGCTTGATATGTTGACGGTGTAGTTGACCTGTGCAAGTAGCCTACATCATTGTGAGCATTTATACTTCTGCGCTGGTGTGTCTGCTTTGCTCTGGAATTACAGTAGTGAAACAGTTGGCAAATGTGGTGAAGGTGGAAATGTGTAGGAATCTCAGAAATGCGACAAAAAAACACCTTTCCATTTTTGACCCAAATCAGAAAAACATGTAAGGCGGTGGTGTGTCGTTTTGGTGAAATTTTTGTTCATTTATGAAACGAGTGGGAAAATGCATGGGCATGGTAATTGGACCAAATTTTGCTCAGAAATGCGACAAAAAGCACTTTGAAATTTTTTATCCAAATCTGAAAAAAACTTAAGGTGGCGGTATGTCGTTTTGGTGAAAATTTCGACCATTCATGAAACTGTTGTTTTTTTCCATTTAAAAAGACTTAAACGAGCTGGAAAATGCATGGACATGCTAAATTGGACCATATTTTGCTCAGAAATGTGACAAAAAGCACTTTTAAATTTTTCACCAAAATACGTAAGGATGCGGTATGTCGTTTTGGTGATTTTTTTATTTTTTGACTTTTTATAATTTTATTTTTATTTTTTCCCATTTTCAACCCCAATTTACACAGCCAATTACCCAACACACTCATTAGGACTCCCTCTATCACTAGTAATGTCCCAACACCAGTGTTGGGCACATTACTTTGAAAAAGTAATTAGTTATAGTTACTCGTTAATTCTCCAAAAAAGTAACTGAGTTACTAACGGAGTTACTCCACTATAAAAGTAATTAGTTACCAGTAAAAGTAACTATGCGTTACTTTTTATTATTCGCCCGTCAAAAAAAAGGAAATCAATTATGCATTTACTATTATTATTAGAAAAATAACAAATGAAAATAAACCCAAAATGTTGACAAAAATATAATCTAACGAATTTCAAAAAAACAAAATGAAATTCTTCACAGAACCAAAGAAAATTACTAAAACTTGTAATACTGAAAAAAAACGGAAAAACGCGTCTGGGGATGAAATTAAACAAACCAAGCCACACTCAAAGGAAATATGTAAATATAAACAAAACAAAATAATGGACAAAAACAACAATTTAATGCCCGTTAAAATGGTATTAATATAACAGCTTCACCAAAAGAGAATAGAGCTTAGATCGTGCCCAAAAAATCCGACCCAGCCCGAGCCCGTGCACATTCTGCCCAAGCCCGAACCATGAACTGTCATTATGAGCCCGAGCCGATCCGCCCCATAAACTGTCTGTTTTCGGGCTGATTGAATGAGCGAAATATAATCAGAATTATGTTAATTAACACTGTAACATAAAAGCACAGAACTATTATTTAATTTAAATGATTTTTAAGAACAGCTACACACAGTGCTGCAAGTCAAATGCGGAGGCGTTCACGTGCGCCCAGAGCTACGTGATTACATTTTTCATTTTTATTATAGTTTAATTTAATTTAAAAAAAAATTTTTCTGTTCAGTAAGTTTTTAGGGTGGGCTTGCTAGTTTTTATTAGTTTTCACACATCTCATCAGAGAGATCAATCTAAGAAACGTGAGAGAGAGAGAGAGAGAGAGATTTGCCTGTTCTGGTATGAGCTACTCACAGGTAAATGTTCTCACACACTGTATCTCCTGTTTCTCTTTCATCTTTTTTTTTCCTTTTAATTACCGTTTTTATTAGATTCAGTTAACACAAATGTTTTTTCACTTTCAGTTTTCGCTATTTCGTTCGCTTTAGTGAAAAATAATAATTGGTTACTTAGTAACATTGTGATTATCACACCAGAGCTTTATATAAAATAAAAATAGGAGCCCGATTTCGGGTCGGTCCTCGGGTCAGGTCGAGTTCGGGCAGAGAATCTAAGCTCTAAAAGAGAAAGCAGCAGCACCACAAAAACCGGAGCAGCTAAAAAGAGCTTAACGTCCTTAATTCGGAACTTGGGCTGTCCACGGCAATCACTGAATTAATTAGAGCACGCAAATCGTCACAATTGTGCCTCACTTCACCACGCCAAACCACAGGCACAGCGGCCAGAAGCTCAAGTTCACCGGAAAGAGGAGGGGTTAACCAGGGCAAAGTGAAGTTAAAAAAAAAAAAAAGTTCATAGAGTGGCTAAAGTAACGTGCAGTAACGGGGTGTCGGAAATGGTAACGGCGTTATAGTTAAAGTCATAGTAATTAGTTAGATTACTCCTTACTGAAAAAAAGTAACGGCGTTAGTAACGCCGTTAGTTTTAACGCCGTTACTCCCAACACTGCCCAACACACCAGGAGGGTGAAGACCAACACACGCTTCCTCCGATACATGTGAAGTCAGACTCCGCTTCTTTTTGAGCTGCTGCTGATGCAGCATTGCTGAGCAGCATCACAGCGCGCTCTGAGGAAAGCACAGCGACTCGGTTCTGATACATCAGCTCACAGACACCCTGTGCTGCAGACATCACCCTAGGAGCGATGTGGGGAGAGAGCACCATCTACCCACCCGGAGGGAGCAGGGCCAATTTTGCTCCCTCTGAGCGCTGGCAGCTTGATGGTAAAGCTGCATGAGCGGGGGTTCAAACCTGCGACCTCCCGCTCATAGTGGCAACGCTTTAGACCACTGGACCACTCGACGCCTGTTTTGGTGAAAATTTTGATAATTCATGAAACCTTGTTTTATCATGAAAAATGTCTCAAACGAGTGGGAAAATGCATGGGCATGGTAAATTGGACCGAGTTTTACTTAGAAATGCGACAAAAAGATTCTCATCTGTGAAATTACAGTGTCTGTAGACTGTGTTGCCACAAGGCATAGTTACATTTCCAGGGTGCATGTCAGGCAGTAGTGTAGACTATGGCAAATGGTAAGTGTGTTTAAAGCAGAAGCATAAACACTCTTTCTACCCTCTCTTTCTATCTAACACACACACAATAAAATAATGGTTCCATCCATGAAGGGTCTGATTAGGCTAATTAGTAGTTTCCTTGTTTAACAGTTGAGTTCATTAGTGAAATCAGATGGTGTGCGTGTGGAAGGGGGGGATGAGGGGCTGCTGGACCCTCAAGTGTTTTTTTCTGCTTAAATTAGCCTGACTCATATCGCCAAGGGCTTTATAATTACCTGTTAATCACGAGTCCAATTAGATGTAAGAGCAGCAAAAACACAGAACAAAAGGAGTCTCCACTCAGTGCCAACCCAGACTTCACTTCCTTTATATCATTAGAACAAACAGTCAGAGGTCACTGTTCAAACTGTCTCGGTTATTTAAGATATGTATGTACAGTACCAGACAAAAGTTTGGACACCCCTCTTCTCATTCAATATGTTCTTAAATTACTCTTAAAAACACTGTACAATGCAGAATTATTTTATAATCAAACAGTGATATAAAAAAAAAACAGAACATGTTTTATATCTTAGATTCTTCTAAGTTTCACATTGTTCTTTGAGGACAGATCTACACACTCTCTGTATTTTAATCTCAGTGTCTTCATGAGGGAGCATCACCTGGAATAGTTTTCTCAGCATCTTGAAGGAAGGAGTTCCTGGAGGTGCTGAACAATAGTTACTGCTTTTCCTTCATGCTGTGAAGCTCCAACTCATCCCAATTAGATCACCTCAAATCACCATCTCAGCTCATCAGCTTTAGATCAGGGGATTAATGTGGAGGATAAACACAATGTTTACTGCTTATTACATAAGTCCATATGTTTCCCTTAATTATTAGATGTCTTTAATATTAATCTACAATGAAGAAAATAAATAAAATGAAGGCATTTTCTCTGAAACATGTGTGGAGAATCGGATCTGGACTTTATTCATAAATGAATGGCACCATATACTCTCAGATGTAAAACAGAAAAATATATATTTCAAAAAAATATATATTTTTATATTTTAAAATTTAAAAGGTTTGTGCAAAGTAAGGCCAGGTCATATTGGTAAAATTAACTAGTTTTTTAGTAGAGCTATAAGTGTCACATAAGTGTCATATACTACATAAATTTAATTGGTGAAGAAACCAGGGGGGATATCAGAAATGATACCCCAGAAAAAGCAGAAATGGTTTTAAGATAAAAATTGTATTTGGACACAGAAATCTGCGGAGGAGGAGGGCGGATGCAAACGCAAGTCTGTTTTATTTTCCATTTAACAAAATAAACAAAGAACAAAACACTATGACATAATATAAAGAAAAGGTAACTAAAACAAAACACTATGAAACATAGGATAAACTAAAAGACTAAAAAACAAACAAGCAAAAATAACAAATAAAGAAACAAACTACATAAAGCAAACCTGAAACACTGAAGACAGAAACCACAGCAGGTCAAAAGCTCATCAAACACAGCTAAACAAGATTCAAACACAGTAACAGGACACGGTCAAACAAAAAGCACTACAGAGAACAAAGGAGCACATGGGGTATTTATACACAGGCACACACAAGGGACACCTGTGGAATTAACAAGGGGTGGAGTTACAAATGAGACAGGAGGGATTATAGATGACAGGGCGGGGCTAAGGCGGAGACAGGACAATAACCAAAACAATGCCATGTTGGGAACACAGACAGGAAAACAGGGCAGAAGCACATAGAACTAGAAGACGGAAAAACACAGGACAGACACAGGCTAAGGTGTGACAAGAAAGCTACCAAACCAGCACAAGTATCCAGCCTATACCTGATAGTATTGGTGTGTTATACTGGTGCACAATTTCATTAAGGCCCTACATAAAAGGACTAGATAATATACTGTTATATATTTATATAGTGTCATGTCTTTTAGTTCTGGCACTGAATTACTGCCCAAAAACTCCAGTTCCCAGCATGTTTTTTTCACAGTTCCAGTTCCAGTACTGACCTTTTATGTCATTATTTCCCATGTTGTTCCTCTCCAGTTAAGTCTAGCCTGTGTACCGACCCTTTGTTCTGTTTTCCTGTCTACAAATTAGCGTAGCCTCTGCTACTGTTTTTCCCTTGTTCTGGCCTTTGACTGTTTTGGATTACCCCCTGTTTGTTTTTCCTGCTTTTATTATTAAAACCTCTTAGCCATACTCTGGAACCCACTGACATCACCAAACACTGGGTTTCCCCTATTTTATGATGCTTTTCCAGGACTTTACTGCAGCGCCTTCAGTTGTTGCTGGTTTGTGGATCTTTCTGTCTTTTGTTTCATCTTATTTGAGTGAAATGCTGCTCGATTAGGTTCAGATCTGGTGATTGACTCTTGACCACTGCAGGATATTCCACTTCTTTACTTTAAAAAATGTTGGGTTTCTTTCCCAATCAACTTGCTGCATTCGGTTGAATTTGAGCGGAAAGTAAATCCCTGTTCACTTCAGAATTCATCCTGTTCTGCTTCTGTCTTCCATCTCATCTTCAATACACTAGTGAGCACTAGTGAACACCAGTGAACCAGTGCCACTGGAAGCCATGCACGCCCATACTACCACCACCATGTTTAACAGAGGATGTGAAGAGCTTTGTGTTAAGCCATTCCAAGCCTTCTCCACACTTTCTTCTTCCCATATTTCCAGTACATGCTGATCTTAGTTTTATCTTTTCAATGAATGCTTTTTTCCAGAACTGGACTTCTTTAGATGTTTTATGGTAAAGTGAAATCTGGCCTTTCTGATAATATTGGCAGCTTGTGGTGAACCCTCAGTATTTGCTCTTATTAATTTTTATTTTATACTAGACTGATATACTGTTGCGCCTACTTCCTGGAGAGTGTTCCTTACTTGGGTGGATGCTGTGAAGGCCTTTTTGAGTTCCCAAGTTCACCACTGTGCTCTTTTTCCCAGTTTCCCAGTTAGTTTAGCCGGGGCTCGGCTTGCGGCGTTGAGAACAGGGGTGCTCAAACCTGATGTCAAATGAAGTTTAAGGATTAACTTTACCCAGTGCTGTATCTTTACAACTAAGGCTGTATCTCTGAAAACATTTTGTCCTTTGAGTTTTAGAGCTGTGAAATTGACTGTGGGGGGAAGGTAGCAAGTCACATTGTCTGCTGCAGTGCTGTTCGCCAATCAGAGGCGATATATTTGCATGTATGAATATTCATGAGAGCAAGAGCCAAAACTTCTTTCTTTCTAGTCTTTCTTCAGAGATCAGTAATTCAGTGATCTAAAGCAGGGCTTTTTTTTCTATAAAAACGGCTCACATGGCATTCATTCACACTAGAGACTAGAGACAACTCGTCGCTGTCCTATAAAAACACTTATCTCCATTTACTACATAATTTGAACAGACAAAGTGTCACTTACACTGTGCCAAATTGGTCTACAAGAACAGACCAATAGAAACTCTTCAAAATGACCTGAAATAAACTCTTTTTACATTGACTTCCACTGAAAGTTTACAAGTTTTTCTCTCTCCTGTAAAGTTGCTGTTTTGGAGATAAGTATTTTTCATTGGACAGCGACGAACTAGACTGTTGAATGAAATTGAATGAAAAAACGATGGAATGAGACCTTTAATAAGCTGTAATTATTAATCCTTTCTCCAATTAGGCGGTAAATACCCTCAATTTGAAGTTGAGAGCTTGCATTAAATCCATATTGATTATATAACTGTGTCGTCAATATGTTTTGATAAACAGCAAAAATACCAAAGCTTGTATCATTGTCCAAAAATGTCTGGGCCTAACTGTATGTCATCGCTGTCCAATCTCAAAAACAGCAACTTTACCGGAGAGAGAAAAAACCTTGTAAACTTTCAATGGAAGTCAATGTAAAAAGAGTTCATTCCAGGTCATTTTGAAGAGTTTCTATTGGTCCGTTGATCAAGAAATTTTGGCACAGTGTAAGGGACAGTTTGTCTGTTCAAATTATGTAGTAAACTAAAAATCGACACAAATGGAGATAAGTGTTTTTCATTGGACAGCGACGATGTGTAAAGACTGATGTCCCCAAACAGCCTGAGTATAAAGCAGTAAATACTGCATGCTCTTTACTGTCATTATAGCCACTGGGAAGGGCGTTAACACACTTACACTTACACTTAAACACACACACACCTCCCTCATGCCCTCCAGCAAAACCACTGTACACTGCTCTTTCTACAGTAGACGTGCAGTGTGTACTCTATGTCTACAACTCTGATCTGAGTGTACACACAGTAATAACTGACTGAGAGTCAGTCATTCATAACCCGCGTTTCTCACATCCGACTGCTCCTGTAATTCATTATCCACAGACACCCAAATGAGTTTAAAATTCTTATGCAAACTGTAAACGAGACACTCTGGTTTGTCTATGTGTGTGTGTGTGTGTGTGTGTGTGTGTGTTCAAGGGCAATGGGATCTAAACATCGGAACCCTGTTTCATAATCCAAGTAAGGTCACTCGGCCGCTCCAGGCTTTCAGTCGAGTGCAGTTGGGTGAAACAAATCATATGAACATATGATTTCATCAGTTAAGACATGTTCAGCACATGATATAAGCTTCCTTAGTTTAGCCCTTTAAATACAACTCTAACATTTTGCTTAAAAAATTACAATCTCTAATAATATAGTTTCTCAGATCTCATAAAATACACACATATCACACTAAAAATTCACACCAAGTAATTTGTAACATTTGGTAACATTTTGTATATACAGTATATTGCGACTGTATACTGTCATATGAAAAAGTTTGGGCACCCCTATTAATCTTAATCATTTTTAGTTGTAAATATTTGGGTGTTTGCAACAGTCATTTCAGTTTGATATATCTAATAACTGATGGACACAGTAATATTTCAGGATTGAAATGAGGTTTATTGTACTAACAGAAAATGTGCAATATGCATTAAAACAAAATTTGACCGATGCAAACGTATGGGCACCCTTATCATTTTATTGATTTGAATACTCCTAACTACTTTTTACTGACTTACTGAAGCACAAAATTGGTTTGGTAACGTTATTGAGCTTTGAACTTCATAGCCAGGTGTATCCAATCATGAGAAAAGGTATTTAAGGTGGCCAATTGCAAGTTGTTCTCATATTTGAATCTCCTCTGAAGAGTGGCATCATGGGCTCATCAAAACAACTCTCAAATGATCTAAAAACAAAGATTGTTCAACATAGTTGTTCAGGGGAAGGAGACAAAAAGTTGTCTCAGAGATTTAACCTGTCAGTTTCCACTGTGAGGAACATAGTAAGGAAATGGAAGAGCACAGGGACAGTTCTTGTTAAGCCCAGAAGTGGCAGGCCAAGAAAAATATCAGAAAGGCAGAGAAGAAGAATGGTGAGAACAGTCAAGGACAATCCACAGACCTCTTCCAAAGAGCTGCAGCATCATCTTGCTGCAGATGGTGTCACTGTGCATCAGTCAACAATACAGCGCACTTTGCACAAGGAGAAGCCATTTCTGCAAGCACGCCACAAACAGAGTCGCCTGAGGTATGCAAAAGCAAAAGCACTCCTCAGGTGACTCTGTTTGTGGCGTGCTTGCAGAAATGGCTTCTTTCGCATCACTCTCCCATACAGCTTCTCCTTGTGCAAAGTTCGCTGTATTGTTGAAACCTACAATACACACAAAGTACAAAAAACCTCATTTCAATCCTGAAATATTACTGTGTCCATCAGTTATTAGAGATATCAAACTGAAATGGCTGTTGCAAACACCCAAATATTTACAACTAAAAATGATTAAGATTAATAGGGGTGCCCAAACTTTTTCATATGACTGTAGATACTTAGCCACATATATGCAACACACACACACAAACCCCTTAACCAAGCTTGTAAAAACTATGCCAACCCAACACTACAACACGCTATGTACAGCTAACAAGCTTTCAAAGGGAAACCACATAGCTTACATACGTTAAATATTCAGCATTGTCACTGAGTGTCATGATTGGACAGGACTCTTGATTGGAGCAGGGTCAATAACAGCAAACAGCAGCAATAAGGGCTAAACCTACCTACAAAGTACAGAGACAGTTCAAAGGTCATACAAAGCATAAAGTGATAAAACAGAGCGGGTACATGAGAGAGAGAGAGACTGTAAACTCAGGAAAGGGAAATGCTTTGTTAAGTGAGGTAAACCAGACAATACTCTGTTTGGTTTATGTGTGCAATGAAGGTGTATATATATATACTGAGGTAAACAGATGAATTCAATATTCAGGTGATTAACTTTCTGATGACTTTCCTGCAGTGCCATGTGACTGTGTGAGGGAGTGATGTTAGTGTGAGGTGCATTCTGGGAATCGTAGTCCGAGACTTGGGGATCGAGTGTGGGAGAGACAGGAGCACCTTTGGCACCAGGTGTGACACTGAGGTTCTAATCCATTTAACCAGAAGTTCTAACGCAAATCATACATGCCCTCCTTCTTGTCGTCATGCAAAATAAGGTGGATACTGTCTGGAACCTCCAGGCACACATGGCAATAACATAATTGCATAATTGGGATGCTATTTTCGTGATCTGTAAGCGAGCCATCAACCATGAACAATGCAGATTGATTGATGGTGTGTCAGTGTACCTTTGCTATCATAACGACGGGAAAAGTAAGCCTTACATGGCTCGTAACGTGCAATAGACTTGTAATAATCCTTTTAATTAATCATGGGTGTGTTTTGGACGTAACGTGAAAAGAAACAATCAGTGTTTCTTTTTTTATTCCCTTCTAGAGTCAGGTGTGCTCTGACTTTGGCGGATTTATGTCTTAATGGCGCTTCCTAGCCAAAGAACCTGACCTGCTCATTCACTCTGTGAAGGTGTGTGAGCAGGTCATTTACAGGAAAAGCAATGTTATTTAATTTTGTATTCATTCATTGTTGAAGTAAAAGTTTGTCAATTGCCAAGATAGCAATACCCCAGAAATTTACCTGAACCTTTTCTAGACTACCAGACTAAATATATTCGTAAGATCCATTGCTATTTAAAATGACACAGCCACAGGGCATGAAAATAGACTGTTTGCAGGGTGTGAGATAGCAATGAGCATTGCGACTCTCATTGCGCAGGGTCTGGACCCTTGTTTGGTCTGAACCTTCAGACTTTACAGTTTGGTCCAGCTAAAATAGCAGGTGTGAAAGGTGCCACAAACCACAATCCAGACCAAAACCAGACTTCTCTTTGTGTGCATCACACAGCAGTATGGGTACAACATATTACACTGGTGATTCTGTATCTACTGTAACTGTAGATTCATCCTTCAAGGGCAACTCCCCAAATGGACGAATGTGCAATAAAAAAACATGTATCTTTAAAACAGCAACATTACCAGAGAGAGTTAAAACCTTTCAATTGAAATCAATGAAAAAAGAGTTTATTTTAGTTTTTTTAGTTTAGTTTTAGTTTAGAAGATTTATTCATTTCATTATAAACAAAATACATTTTAAAGAAGAAAAAATATATACAAATCACAAATAAAATGAAAGGCAGCAGAAAGAAGAAGAAATCTTATAATATCTGCCCCTTTTATCCCAAAAATAATTAAGAACAATAGTAAATTTCCAAAAAAACAAACAAAAAAAAAACTAGACAAAAAACATCAAATCCTTCTCCAACAACATTTGATATAGTTGCACATTATACTATTTCATATTTTTTATACAGATCAGCTTTTATCCTTTTTTAAACACACACATTGATCTAGCATTTTTAACATCACTCTTCTAATTATTCCATAATCTTATTCCTTGAATTACAGTACACCGCTCCTTCAGACTAGTTCCAAATTTAGGTTTTACAAACATCTCTATCCCCTTATAGATTATAACAACTTTTTCTCTTCACAAAATTAAATAGGATGTTTGAACTTAATGTTTTTTTATGAGCCTTATACATAAATAATAAAATATAAAAGTCAACTAAATCATAAAATATCAGTAATTTTAACTGATAAAACAATGTATTTGATGGATGACTGTAATGTTTTCTGGTGATAATTCTTACAGCCCTTTTCTGTAGAATAAGAATAGAATTTGTATTTGTTTTACACGGTTTTCCCCAGACTTCAATACAGTAGATTAAGTGTGGAACAATTATAGCATTATACAATATATACAGAGCTATATTTTACATATTTGTTTAGAATATTTCTTGGTTTATTCTTCAGGATATTATAACAAACGTCAGAAACAGTTTGTGTGTTTAAATTTGACAGCATTGATATAAACCAATCAATGCCAAGTACTTAAAGATAAAAACATTAAAAAACAATATTAAACCTGTTAACAAAACTCAAACTTGCCTTAACTTTCCCTTTGGGACCAACAAAGTCTATCTATCTATCTGTCCGCTCATCCATATATCCATCCATCCATATATCCATCCATCCATATATCCATCTGTCATGCACGTTTAATAGAGCCCCATGGGCAGGTGCTGATACAATATACCCCGGTGGATTAAAACTGTAATTTATTACAAAATATACTATTTATATAAACCTGCAACAAAGAACTGTCGATTCTAATCTGTGTATTTTCCATTGCTCTTGTGTACACACACATATGCATGCACACACCAACACACCAACACACACACCAACACACACACACATATGATCATGTGTTTTACACATTCCTTGCAGCTGCTGCTGAGCAACAGCAGAGAGGAAAAGACGGTAGTAGTGACATCACACACACACACAAACACACACACAGACTGAGATGACCTTAGCATATGTAACGACATACAAAACCTTCCAATTATAACTGAGGACCCGCGTAAACATCCCAACCTGCCAAGAGCGTAAAACAAACACACACACACACACACACACACACGCAAGCAAAGTGGAGCAACACACTGAACGACGCACAGCAGCAGCAGAACATGATGCAGAAACAAATCGTATTGTTTCAGGATTTCAAATGATTAAAATTATTAATCATGATTAATCACATTATTCAGTGTAGTTAATCGTGATTAATAGCATTTGTATCATGGTATTTGCCCAAAATTGACCCCAAATAAAGCTATTGTTCCATTTGAAAGCAGTGCATTGTTATAAGAAATTACTTATCATTTAATAGAATTATAATGAGGACAGGGTTTGAACATGAAACTCACGTGATCTCTACAGAATGAGCGCAGTTTTCCAGTGAGAATGGTCATGGGTCATGGATTCACTTGGGTCTATTCTTATTTGGAACGTGACACAAGTTACAGGATTATTATTTACTGTATGAATTCATGCAGTATCAAGAATATGAACGTAATCACAGTGTGGCTTATGACTAAAACAGATCTGACCATAGCAAAACAACTATGCAAAGAAAGCCAGAAGTTAACATAGACACGAGAGCACCCTGAAAGCCCTGAGTGATCATGTGATCAAGCAGCAGGATAACAGCACTAACATTTCAGTTTATATTTTATGTGTTTCTGTTTTTATTATCATCCACTGCCCTGTCCACTGTGAGTAGTAATGCCTTTTTAATGATGTATTCCCAATACACCCATTAAACTGTAGATCGTGGAATGTTAAATGTTCGCACAACTTCCAAAAAAGAACGTCCAGAACATCAATCTGGCAACTCTGATGATTCATGTCACCTTGCCATGAGCATGCTGGTCGATGTTCAGCTTCACTCACAGGATAACACCTTATAGAACTTCTACAGGTGTCGTCATTCCCATTATAAATAAATATAGCACTTTTAGCTGATGCTCTTAACAGGCTTACAATGCTACTGATAGGGGCATAGAGTTGTCCAGGCAAAGAAATCACTATTTTACACCATAAACAAGCTCAAAGTAGCTCCACACTTCATTAGTAGAATTCTGAGGGCCCTCAAATTTTAAAACAAGGCAACGAGAGCTTTAAAAGTGCACTGTTTATACACACAATACCTTCAGGTAGCTTGAAATTAAGTCACGATAAGTCAACTGACAAGTACAAATTAAAAAGTAGAAAATTAATTCAGTGGAAATGCAAGAATTCCAGTTGTTTCTGTCTGTTTTTAATAAACTATCTGTGCACTTTTAAAGTTTTCAGTGCCTCGTTTTACATAACAGGGCCCTCAGAATTCTACCAATAAAGTGCAGAGCTACTTTGAGCTTGTTAATGGTGTAAAATAGTGATTTCTTTGCCTGGGTAAAGTTATGCCCCTATCACTAGCATTGTAAGCCTGTTGGGGGCATCAGCTAAAAGTGCTGTATTCAACAAAATGTTGTACTTGTTATCATGTTTCACTACGACCCAATTTTGTTTTACACTGGGGTTCTCCTTTAAGGGTTTAAAATCTGACACTACCATGTACCAAGCTCTTATTAATCAGTTATTAAAACAGATAAATACCATTCTAGAGCATTCCACTTTAAAGACAGTCTTCTATTAGAGCGACATACAGCAGAGCATGAGCAGCGACAGGGTAGAAAGAGTTAATCAGAAGAATAATGTGTTTCAGAGCTGCCGAGATTATTTTGCAGGGTTTTTTTCTGCACAAGAACAGCTTAATGAGCTCAGATCAGCCCAGATCACACACACACACACACACACGTACAGAGAGAGAGAGAGAGAGAGAGAGAAAGGGAGTTAGTTTGAGAGTTTATGTGACCGACAGACAGAGGGCATGAATTTTGTCTGTGTGTGTATGAAAGAGAGAAAGAGTATTGTTTTTTTGTTACATTTTAAACTTTGTGTTTTAAATGATTTTTTCATTGGTTTATTAGTTTATCTTTTTCTTATTACTTTATTTATTTATGTACATATATTTATGTATTTATTTATTTTTATTCTAATGTTTTATATTTTAATTCTTATGTTCTTAGTTCATTATTATTATAATTAAGTTTTTCATTTCTTACCATTCTTATCTTTTTACTTTACTTTTACTATTATCTTTTTATTTATTTTATGTTTTATAAATTCCTTACTTTTTATGTGTCAATTTGTTTTTTTTATTAGAATCTTTTAGAATGTTCTATTTTACATATATATTTTATTCATAATGATTTAAAATTAGTATTTTTTTTTTTTTTTACTATTTTATTCCTTATTATTTCTAATTTCTTATTAAATGTTTTCAATCCTATAATGTTTCGATTAAAATGAGAATGTGTGTGAGGGATTGATTTTGTGTGTGTGTGTGTGTGTGTGTGTGTGTGTGTCTGATAAGGTCTGTAATAGGCCAGTATGTGACAGGCAGGTCCAAAACAGAGGTGAAGCCCCGCCCCTTTTGTCCCTGGCCTATATTTAACCCAGCATGAAGCTCAGTTACTGCAGTTTACTGCACATGGTCAGACACACACTCTCTCACACACACTGGACCTCTAATTCTCTTCCTGACCTCTAACCTGCTGCTGAACACTCCGACTGAGCACCTCACTGGATATAACTGAGCACTGTGGAGCCTGTTTTTCTGCACTTTTATATGGATTAATAACTGAGAGTTTGGGAAAATGTTGCTGCAGGACACCCCGGGCTCTCTTCTGCATGGTGAGTCTGTGTCTCTCTCTCTCTCTCTCTCTCTCTCTCTTTCTGCTTTAGTGAAGAGTGATGAAAAGATACAGACAAGTGTTTCATAAGAGAGCGCAGAACAAGAACAGCCCAAAGGAACCTCACACACACACACACACACACACACACACACACACACACACACACACACACACACAGAAACACAGACACTTGCGCTCAACTGGACAGACTCAGATTCAACTGCATTCAACTGCACTGTAATAACCAACTGTTGCCAAAGCTGCAGTAATTATTCAATGAGTAACATTTTAACAGTAATAAACATTTTCACTGCAAAAGTGATACAAAAAAAGCATTTATATTATATATTTAAATATACACATTTTATACTGCATACTCTGCGTGACACATTGGAATATATTGAATGTCTCTTAAAGTCTCAGCAGCGTCCCAAATCCTAGGCTGCTGCCAAGATGGGCTGCATTCCAATATGAGTGACCCTTTCATTAATATATATAGCCTAAAAATGCGCTTGACATTCTGAGCAATTTTGGGGACGCAGCTAATGTATCCTTCATGGTTCTCGACTACCCACAATTTCTTTGCACTCGTACAACATATAGGTAATGGCCAAATGACCAAAAGTTTAGTTTTTATAATTATAACTTATTTACGAGATGAAAAAGCTTTTCACACACAAAGATCACCGCAAATATTGAAGGCTCTTCCATATGTGTGATTTTAATGGGTTACTGAGAAAAAAGTTCATAGGGCAGTTTTGTAGTAGACCCCGTCATTCCTACTGAACTGTAGCCTTTGTAGACTTTGGAACGCAAACTACAGTCTCTTTCTATCTCTTTCCCTCTTTCACACACACTTTTAGTCTCTCTTACATTATAATCTCTGTTTCACTTGGTCTTTTACACACATTTCTTACATTTAGTCTATTTGTGAAATGTATACATAGAAGCTATTTCCCAGAATAAGAAGATTAAGCCTAGTTTTGTACAGTTTTTTTGAATGGAGATATTCAGTTGAAAGGAAATATATATTCTACCACCAGGCTTAATCCCTGTCTGGGAACCAACCTATAGTCTAACTCTCACATGTCTTTCCTACACAGTCTCACTCTCTCTTACATATATTTCTCTTCTACTTTTAGTCGTAGTTTGGACATCCAACAGTACAACAGTAGCCACAATATGGTCTCTTAAAAATATTTCTATAATAAAATAAGTCTTTCTAAAAGTGTTTCTAAAATAAGTCTCTCTTTCATGTTTAGTCTCATATATAGTCTTTCTCTCGCATACGTTACTCGTCACTCTCACACAAATCTCTCTAAAAGATTGTCTTTTGCAGCTGTCCAATGAAAAATCACCATTGTTTTAACTTTTGCAAGGCAAGGCAAGTTTATTCATATAGCACCTTTCATACACATCATCAAGTTCGCTGATGACACAACTGTAGTTGGCCTCATCAGCAAGAACGACGAGTCAGCATACAGAGAGGAGGTGCAGTGGCTGACGGACTGGTGCAGAACCAACAACCTATCTCTTAATGTGGATAAAACCAAGGAGATGGTTGTTGACTTCAGGAGAGCTCCAGGTGTCTACCACCCGCTGAACATCAACGGCTCTGCTGTGGAAATTTCTGAACTGAACTTCTCTGCAATGTGAACACCGAGGAACTTGGTGTTATCCACAATTGTGGATAACACCAAGTTCCTCTGTGTTCACATTGCAGAGAACCTCACCTGGTCCCTCAACACCAGCTCCATAACCAAGAAAGCCCAGCAGCGCCTCTACTTCCTGCGGAGACTGAGGAAAGCACATCTCCCACCCCCCATCCTCACCATGTTCTACAGAGGGACTGTAGAAAGCATCCTGAGCACCTGCATTACCATCTGGTTTGGGAATTGCAACACCTCAGACCGCAAGACCCTACAGCAGATAGTGCGGACAGCTGAGAAAATCATCGGAGTCTCTCTTCCCTCCATCACCGAGATCTACACCACACGCTGCATCCGCAAAGCCACCAGCATTGTGGACGACCCCACCCATCCCTCACACGGACTCTTCGCTCTGATGCCGTCCGGCAGAAGATACAGGAGCATCCGAGCCTCCACTACTAGACTCTGCAACAGCTTCATCCACCAGGCAGTCAGACTTCTCAACGCACAGAGACAGAACTGAACTCCCACCCCACCCACCACTCACCCAACACACTCGCACAAAACTAAACTGTACACCCCCCCCCCTTTACACTCACAAAGAACTGAACTTCACCCACACACACACCCAGTCAGCACACAGAGGCTGACATGACTTTTTTTGCTGCACTCTTAAAAACTATAAACTCTACCTCAGTAACTGCTGTGATTATATATGTTACAGTATGTCACACATCTCTGCACCTTATCCACACTATACACTTATTATACCGTATCGGTACTGCACTGTCCTGTCTTTAAATTGTCTCGTCTTTTGTATTTATTGTATTTATTGTTATTTAGTGTTATAATTTTATACTTTTATGTTGCACTGTCGTCACTCCTGCACTTTATGTTGTCTATTGCTTGTTGTTCTATGTTGCACCATGGTTCCGGAGGAACGTAATTTCATCACACTGTGTACCTGTACTCAGTGTAATGACAATAAAAGCCTCTTGACTTGACTTGACTTGACTCATTCAAAGTGCTGTACAAATTAGAAAATACAAAGATAAATCAAATTAAAAACATGTAATAGAATAACAATTAAAATGAAAATAAAAATAACATATAAATGAAGCATAACTGATTCAAACATGATTAAAAGAAAAGAAAAATCAAATAAAAACCTGTACAAGAACAACAATGAATTGGAAATAAAAATCAAATAAGAATAAAGCATGAATAAACCATGATTCAAACATGATTTAAAAAATATACTTATTTAATAAACATATATATTAAATATATATTATTTATGTGGAGATAATTCTGAAAGAACAGACAAATAGAAATGCTCTAAAATTATGTGAACAAACTCTCTTTTTTTGCCTTTATTTACTTTCATTTAAAGTGCAACAACTGATTTATCCTGTAAGGTCATTATTTTGGAGATACATGCTTCTTATATAAGATATACTGTTATTCTATATCTTAGAATATCTCTCACTCACACAGTCACACGCACATTTAGGGCCCATTTATAGTGATCTATAGTGCACAGGGCAATTGCGTATCATGCAGCTGGATGTAGGGCGTGTCGGTGTGTCTTTGCTATTATTAGGGCGCAAAAAATAAAATATGCCTTGCATGGCTTGAAATGCAGTATTAATTCTCTTAATCAATTATGGGTGTGTTTCGAGCATAACGTAAAATAAACCAATCAGGGTGGGCTAGTAGTCATTCCCTTTAAGAGCCAGGGTGAGCTCTGACTTTGGCACATTGATATTTTAACAGTGCAGCATTTTTATGCGTCTTAACAGAGGAAACTAACCTGCGCATTTATGCTGTAAAGGTGAGCCAGCTGCTCATTTAAGGGAACAGCGATGTTATTTTGTTCTTTATTCTGTTTATTATTGATGTAAAAGCTGGATTTGCACTCTGCAGTGCACCAGTGTGTGTGTTTTAGGAACGGGGGTGTATGTGCTCTAAGGGTGCACAGTATGCATGGTGCTCCAGCATGGCTAAGACATGATTGCGCAGCTGTCAGGGTTTTAATCAGTCAGTGGCGCACCTGTATTTCCTGCCACCAAGATAAAAACACGCCAGAATTGTACCTGAACACACCTCACTTCCAGACCAACACACCCATTGACATAGATGTTTTTCTAAACTTAAAAGCACGTGCACAAGGCATGAAAATAGACTGTTGACGGGGTGTAAGATAGCAATGAGCATCGTGCTGCGCCTTGCTCAGGGTGTAAGATAGGGCCCTTAGTCTCAACAACACACTCTTATTAGAGTCAGAACATCTCCAAGAGTGGGCCAGTGATGCACCATGGGATAAAAGTACCATGCCCCACTGCCCCTCCTACCGGCACTCTTTCTCTTTCTCTCTCTCTCTCTCTCTCTCTCTCTTTTATATTGTATCTAACTCTATATTATTACACATGTAGACTCTCGTTCACTTGCTCTCTTTCTCACAGAGAAGTTAAAGTTAATGAATGTTTTATTGGAATGCATTATTGCCTAAACAATGACCAATTTCTTACAAACACAATTAAAACAAACCACAAACAGACAAAAAACAACTGTAATTACTTTTATAAGGTATTTACATAATAATTAGTTATTAACAGAGAGATGCGGAAACTTCTAGTCAAATATATACAAATATATATAAACACACACACCCACCTAGCTGCATTTGCACTCCCTTCCTCCAGTGTGTTGTGTGTATTATGTGTATCCGTTTTACGGTGGCAGACAGAGACACCAGCGTGGGAAAAGTCTGTACACACACACAGATTGACTGACTCAACCCTGCTCTTAATTCCTGCCTCTGTTCAGGTCTAGAAGCCTGAGCTCAGTGGTCAGTGATGATGATGTTTTATGTTATGGTATTTATATATATATATATATTTAAGAACTCTGTAGTAAAAGTGGCACTGCACAGCTCCATGAGTCTGGATATCATTCTTGGTTTAATCCTGATCTCCTGATCAGTTCGGTATGTTCTCCACTGCCCCAATGGGATTACATTGGATACTCTGGATATAGCGCTCTCCCACCTCCCAAAAGCATCGTGACGTGATGTAAATAGGTGTGAGTATGTGATGATACCAAAAGTGTGACATTCATTACTCTTAAGGTAGAAGTATAGATACTAGGGTTTAAAATACTTCTGTAGACATTGAAGCATCAACTCAAGCTTTTTACTCTTTAAGTAAAAGAGTAAAAGTACTGCTTTCAAAACTACTTAAAGTACAAAAGTAAATGTAATTTTAGAGAGGAAAAAAATGTCACTAAGGACAAAAACTTAGCCGGCTACACAGGATTCTTTAGTGCATTACATTCCCTGACCAGAAGAAAGTGGATTATAAGGTGGATGGGTATAAGGATAGATGTAGTAATATGGTACAGGCACTGCATTTGTCTCATGGCTTCCAAAATTGTTTAGGATTCTGGTTCTATCAAACACATTAAAAAGCCCTATCTGGATGGGATTAGTCATTTTCATTTTAATGGGGGTCCTCTGTGATTTTATTCCCATCCAGAATTACAATGTATTTGTTTTTCTCAGACTTTAATTTTCTCAAAATTACAGGCTGAATGATCTACTATTTTTCACTGAACTCTGTGGTCCTCCAGTAATTTTGGTCTCGTCCAGATCCACATCTCTGAGTTTCATCACCTATATTTAATAAAATAGCTGTGTGTCCACTGCCACACACCGCAATTACACTTTGAGCCCACGGAGATTCGCGTAAACACAACAGCGAGCGGACATGGAGGAGCTACTGAACACAATGTCATGTGACCAGAAAGTCTAAAAAACTCACTGGTCCTCCTGTAGAAGTGTTAATTATTTTTCACAGGCACCCCCTGAGAAACTAATCCCTTTCAGGTAGGACTATAGATACTCAAACTCATAGACAGTTGGGGAAAAAATGGTATTGATGCATCCCTAATAAGAATATATAATAATATTGATATATCATACATGAACAAAGCTTCTTTTATTGATTGGTCTCACACTCACATTACTTAATAGCACTAGGTGGATGAACAGGGCTGAGAGGAAGCTTGTGGTGATAGTGAGCCACTGCACGGTTAATTTCTGCATGGGAATAAGCTGTATAAAACAGTACATAAGAACACAATGAGGGAATACAGTTCATAGGAATCATAGCAATTGATCTGAGTAGAGATTAATAGAGAAATGCTCTGGTACAGTGCGATTAAAGTGAGAACAGTGAGGAAGCACAATGTAAACATGTGACTGCACTTGTGAGCTCCACTGTGAATCGTGTGTGTGTGTGTGTGGGGGGGGGGGCATTTGGCTATTATGTAAAACGCAGACTGTGGAACACCCCTGCAGCAGCTTTACTGTTTTGGGTGCTAATTTGACTCTTTAACCTCTGAAGACAGGATAGATAAAGTGTGTGTGTGTGTGTGTGTGTGTGTGTGTGTGTGACAATTATATAATTCACCTTCTCTTCTACTGACCTGTAGGGGAATTGGAGTCTAACTGTGTGTGTGTGTGTGTGTGTGTGTGTGTGTGTGTGTGTGTGTGTGTGTGTGTAACAGTAAGAGAGACAACCATTGGCCACCACATGATATGGCACGTCCCTCTGAGCTGTTTATTTACACAAGCTAAAGTGATAGTACAGGACCTCAGAGAAAGCATGCTGTTAACTGACATTAATGTGATAGTTTACATAGACCCCCACACACACCCACCTCACTATACACCCACCCACCTCACTATACACCCACCCACTCTTGCTTTAAACCCACCTACGACCCCCACACACCCATTTCCCCACCCCAATTGTAGCCAATCAGCTGAGATGAGCTGAGATGAGGCTAATGTTGGCAGCATTAAACAGAAACATAGTGCTAACACATCATGGTGCTAACTGCACACCTGACTCATCACCCACTCACCTTGAAATGTGTGGAGGTGCTCAGTTATCTCCAGTAGACCTAAAATATTCAGCATGGCCAGATGAAGTCAGTTAGGGTGGTTTACCAGCTTAGCTCTTGACCTTGCTTATGATGGTATTTTTGAGGTTTATGGTTTAGCTGATATGACCAAGCATGGCCACACAGCACATAGTAAGCGCTATGATTAGCATGGCCAGCATCACCAAGCTGGTCAACCAGCCTCACCAGCGTGACCACACTGGACCCATTTGCTCATGACCTATTAAACATAACAAACACTTTGTCAGGAGCTGGTTAACAATCAGTTTGTTTATCTGGATTGCCTTTATTTTTTTTACTTTTTAAGCGCTTTATATTAGTAAGAAGTTAAGGGACTTAATATATAAATTTTTACACACTTTAAAATAGGTCTTTGGGCTACAGTACAAAATCTTTACACAAAATCACTTTCACATAAAGAGATCTCACCAGCTCTATTCTTGCCAGTTTTAGTCTCTTTTCAGAATGAGCAGTTTAAGGGCTCTGTCACATTTATGGTAATAAGCTGCTGCTGGGCATGCCATGTATACGATGGGTGTTTACCACACAATAGTGTTAGCTTGCGTTAAAATGGCAAAACACTTAGCTAACAAGCTAGATCAGGCTTAACTACGATATCAGAACAAAACTTATCATTTGAAAGTACTTACATCTCTCTCGTCTACTGACTTGCCACAGACAAAGTCTGCTGTCTAATCCTGCTGTGTTTTGTTTGAGTTTTTTTAACCAAAATGAACAAAATAGCAGATCTTCAATTGTTCTAGTGCGTAGGGTTCTGGTTGGGGTTGATGAGTGAGAGGTGGTGCCAGACGGGTTCTATGCAGGTTTCCTTTTAGTGCCGTTACAATTAGGGATCCATCCAAGCATCCATGCTAAAAGTAATAATTCCAATGGTTTGAATTTCCATTTACATTAAAGTACTAAATATATATTTTTTAACTAAGGATGACTGTCAGTCAGAAAGCTGCTCCACAATTATTCATTTAAATCTGACGTTTTAATAAAAAAAACAGTCCACTGTACTGCTGTATATCACAACACATATTAAACTGATCTTCACTGACTCTATACTCTATACAGCTGCAAAAATGACGACAGACTGTGAACACTGTTAACTTAAAGCCAACTCATCACTATGAGGAAATCATAAAATCAGTGAAACGGATGACGACAATCTTATGACTCACATAATATTTCTCAAAACAGTGGCACATAGATAACCCAATACAAACATTTACCAAGTTCACTGACATACAATTACATTTATATTTGTTGTGAAACTTACATCAATAAACCGCGTAAGACTGGCTTTATGTGATGAAAAGTTCAGTCGAATTCCGTACTGTAAAACCTCCTGTAATTCAGCTGTAGATTTAACTTTATGTGACTAACAAACTAATAAAACGATACCAAAACACACAAATGACGTGATACTTTATTACAACAAACCATAGAACAACAGCACTCATCCATACCCTGGTGAGAAGCGACAGCCAATAGCGCACAGAGTACTCTCAACCGGAAACTACAGTCCACCTGGAGGACTGCATTAGGTACTACAGCGTTTACCGAGGACAGAGTGCCAATCTATCACAGGAAGAACATGGAAACTACACACAGATAGGGACTTGAACCAAGGACCCCAGTGCTGTGAGGCAAACATGCTAACCACTAAGCCACCATGCTGCCCTGGGTGTTTTCTAGCTAGTTATTGATAAGATAACCAGTAATACTGTATATGGCATAAAAATGATTGGGGTGATGCACTGGATATCACCACTACGTGCTTATGAGCTAACCAACACATTGTGTGGGAGACTGTGGTTCAAAATCTCCCAACATGTCCTGTCCGAGCCTGACCCGGCCCAACCCATAAACAGCCTTTAACAGTTAACCTTTAACAAACAGTGCAACACAGAAGAAGCAGAGGCCTATTGTTTAAGAAAACTGTTAATTAAAGAAAAAATCAGTCATAAATGTGAATAAATAAGTGTGAAATGTCTACAGCTGTCCAATGTCCGAGCTCACACGAGTTCCCAGACTCACACACACACACAAAAAAGTGGAAAGTGATGATGAGTCTAGTTCTGTAGCTGATCAGTGAATATATCAATTTTAATGTCCAAAATGCTCACCTGTACTTTGCTAGTGTCGGTAAATTACCGAGCTATGGTCAGCAACCTAACTGAAGCTCAGTGATTACCTGTTCAACAAAATAAAAAAGCTAGCTCCCCTCTTTCCAAGGCTGCAGCAAACTGTTTGTGTGCTGTTGTCCATACCAGGCAACCCTGATTGTGGAAATGGGCCCGGGAAAATGGCAGTGGGCAGGTTCGGAGGAAAAAAAAAACCACCACACAGATTACCATGATGTACTGCACATAATTAAATACAAACATACTGCAATGTACTATGCAGGCCAGTGCATTATATGTGATTATAACATTATATCATTTTTGCAACTTATTTACGATAAGTTAATGATTTGTTACTTTGCTATATTGTGATAATCATGCCAAAGCTTAATATAAATTAAAATCTAGCATTAAATAGCCTAGGCCTACGTCACAGTTTCATGTTTATTGTGTTCAGAGAGGGGTGTCCACAAACACTTGGTCCACATATACTATAGTATACTCATTATTCTGATTACTGCTACCGCTATTTCACTTTGATCATCTGTTGATTGCTTCATACAACTCTTTAGCTGCGCAGAAATTACACAACTCACACAGGTTGTGTAATGGTTCACCCTGTGAGGTGGCTAACAACCTGAGTAAATAAGAAATCCAGAGTGTGACCCTGACTTTATTCTAGCACCATTTGCTCTTGATCTACCGTTACCTTCTCTATTGACCTTCCCCAGTGTCGGCTGGCCATGTATTTTGTATGGCAGTTGAATGTGAATAGAGGTCTGGGGATAACTGGAGTATGACTGACCTGCTTATAGTCTTCCACTGCTGAAATCTTAATGAAGCGTAATGCAACCTCGCCTCGGGGTTGCGCAACGTATGTGTCACCACTGAAGGGTCATTATCGAGGTCGCCTTTCACACCTTAGGAGCAAAAGAACTCGCACAATAAAACCGTGTGTCTTTCACAAGACAGGATGTTTCTTTCATAAAGATATTAACATCACTTTACAGGAATCGTTCAGGGAAAAAGACAGATTTGCACAATCAATCTCTCTTGCTTGACCTTACTAAACTTTCTTAACATGAAATTAGTAACACTGTATGACACTATGTTATGTATAAACAAGGGCTGTGTCCCAATTGTGTACTACACAGCAGTACTATAATACTTTAATTATATACAGTGTATTGACCTTAATAGTGCGTGTTTGACAGGAAGTGTATGAAAGTATTAACTTCTCAAACACTTTTGTACTAATGAATATTTTTTTTTACTTTGTTCCAGGCATGAGTAGCCTGTGTCCATCATAACAACACTCATAACTACAGTACCAGTCAAACATTTGGACACACCTTAAATTCAGTGATTTTACATTATTTTTAAATTGTCTGCATTGTAGATTAATACTAAAGTCATCCAAACTATCAAGAAAAAAAATATTATTTAGTAAACAAAAAAGTGTTAAAAACACCAGAATATCTTTTACATTTAAGATTCTTCAAAGTAGCCCCTCTTGTTTTGATGACAGATTTACACATCTCTGCTGGATTTTCTTAGTCAGTTTTATAAAGTAGAGTCACCTGGAATTAATGGCTTTCAGTTAACAGCTGTGCTAAACTCATAGCTCTATATGAGTAATGTTCTAATCCTTATTAAAGCAAAAGCTACTCAACTAAGTAAAGATGCTAAGGTCAGTCAATCCAGTCAAACTGATGAGTGTGGTGGTCTGAAGTGAGTTCAGGTAAATATCTGGCTTTTTTGTATCTTGGTGGTGGGAAATACAGGTGCACCACTGACCAATTTAAACCCTGACAACAGTTGACAGTCAACAGTTAGCCATGCAGTACACACACGGACGCAAATCGAGTTTTTACCTCAACAATAAACAGAATAAAGAATAAAATAACTTGCTGTTTCCTTAAATGAGCTGCTCGTGTATCATCACAGCATTGACGCGCAGGTTAGTTTCCTCTACTGAGGCGCCAAAGTCAGAGCGCATCTGGCTCCTAAAAGGAATGACAACTGGCACACTGATTTTATTTCACGTTACACCCAAATCACGTCCAAGATTAATTAATAGAAATGCCTTTTGCGTTTTTTAAGCCATGCATTTGTATTATTTTGTGCCTTCAAGATACTAAAGGCACACCGACACACATTCAAAACGTTTACTGACATCCAATTACATCATATTTGTTGTAAAACGTACATTAGTAAAACCTTGTAATACTGGCTTCAGGTGTTGAAATACAGTATTCTAACCTTAATAGTGCAATTTGACAAAAAGTGCATGAAAATAATAATGTATTGACCAGTTTTGTGCTGACAGTGATGAGACATTGACTTTAAAACTTACCAATACCAATACTGCATACTTATTCATACTTAATTTCTGTTACATCTGACCATGCAATTTGGACACACCCCAAGCACATATATATAGGGCTTATAGCATAGCTATAAAAACAGTCGCAGCCAACCTGAAGTTTGACTTTTGCCTATAAATTAGTCCATGTTTAAAGAAAACAGTGTGTTACACAGTGTCAAAACCACACAATAAAGTTTATTAAAAAGTGCACGTGATGGTTTAGGCAGGCAGTTTTATCCATGCTTACGTCTAATTGCTAAATTAGTTGTTTTGTTTGCTACATAAGCTTCAAACTTCAGACATCAAACATGTTTTGGCTGAACAGCTACAGCTGGGATAAAGAGAGGGGCTGTCTTTAGAGGGTATTTTATGTTGATCAGGATTGACCGAACTGAAGGCGACAGAAAGACATTTGCTGAGACAGACGGATATAGAGAGACACAGACAGACGGAAGGAGGCAGGTGACCATAGACTGAGCCAGATTATTCCTGTGCAGATTAGTGTGTGTGTGTGTCTGGGCCACTGTTCGCTCCCTCCCTCTTCTACACTCCCAGACCACTTCATCTGAAACTCCTCCCCAGTGTGTTTCTGATAAAGTGGCCAGTGAATGATTGTACTAAGATAGATGTCTATAGTAACGTTGTCTGTGAGTGGGCATTTAAGGGGGGTGTTTCCAATAAAGTGGCCAGTGAGTGGAAGGACAAAGATAGGGGTTTCTGATAAGGTAGCTGGCAAATGGGAGCACATAGAGGGTGTTTCTAATAAAGTGGCCAGCAAGTGGAAGTAGAAATGAATGGTTTCTTATACAGTGGCCAGTGAGTGAAAGCACAGGATAGGTGTTTCTAATAAAGTAGCCAGTGAGTTGAAGAACAGAATAGGTGTTTCTAATAAAGTGGCCAGTGAGTTGAAGAACAGGGTAGGTGTTTCTAATAAAATGGGCAGGGAGTGGAAGTACAGTGTAGGTTTTTCTAATAAAGTGGCCAGTAAGTGGAAGTACAGTGTAGATGTTCCTAATAAAGTGGCCAAAAGATTGGCAGCAGAAAGAGAGTGTTTCTAATAAAGTGGCCAGTGAGTAGAGGTAGAGGGTAGGTGTTTCTAATAAAGTGGCCAGTGAGTGGAAGTACAGTGTAGGTGGTAGAGGTGGGCGATACCGGGAATTTTGGTATCGATCCGATACCAAGTAAACGCAGGGCCAGTATTGCCGATATCGATACTGATACCGATACTTTTTAATATTTAAGCTTTATAGATCCAAATGATCCAAAAACCTAGGATATAATTTCACCAAACATTGTAAGTGATAACAAAATACTTTAGTATCACAATCAACATTTTTTGTTTAGAAACAATGGAACAGTAACAAACCAAAGTTTAAAAATAAAATAAAAAAATATAAAAAAATAAAATAAAAATTCTCCCCTCACTAGACATCTTTTCTAGTTCTTTGTTTCTTTGTTTCTTTTTTTTAATAGAATTGTCATTTGGAAAAACAATAAAAAATAAGGAATTGTCTTCTTTCAGTGCAATTCAAATGCAAGTTTTTCTTAAATAAACAGAGTGTAAAAAAATATCACTCAACACAAATCTCCTGAGGTAGAGGCGTGTGGACTCGAGGAGAGCGCTGAGTGGGCGGGGCCAGGCTGAGCCTACCTGCGTGGCGGTTTGGCTGGCTTTGCTGAGCCATGTGACGCATGTGCAGCAACAAGAGACCAGAGAGTAGACTGTGGTGAATCTCGTGCGCAGCAGTCAGTGCGTGCGGCAGAGAAAAAAGCTTGAATATCGATATTTTTACACGAGTATTGCTCAATACCAATACCAGCATTCGTATCGATATTATCGATATTTGGATCGATCCGCCCACCTCTAGTAGGTGGTTCCCGATAATGTGGCCAAAAGATTGGCAGCAGAAAGTAAGTGTTTCTAATAAAGTGTCCAGTGAGTTAAGGCACAGGATATGTGTTTCTAATAAAGTGGCCAAAAAAGTGGAAGCGCAATATAGGTGTTTCTAATAAAGTGTCCAGTGAGTGGTACAATGTAAGTGTTTCCGATAAAGGGGCCAGTAAGTTGAAGCACAGGATAGGTGTTCCTCATAAAGTGGCCAAAATAGTGAAACAACAAAGTAAATGTTTCTAATAAAGTGGCCAAAAGAATGAAAGGCATAAGTTTGGGGTTTCTAATGAAGTGGCCAATAGAGTGGAAGTACAAAGATAAGTGTTTCTAATAAAGTGGCCAGTGAGTGGAGGTAGAAGGTAGGTGTTTATTTATTTTTTTGCCAGGTAGAGGGTAGGTGTTTCTAATAAAGTGGCCAGTGAGTGGAGGTAGAAAGGAAGGTGTTTCTAATAAAGTGGCCAGTGAGTGGAGGTAGATAGTAGGTGTTTCTAATAAAGTGGCCAGTGAGTGGAGGTAGAAGGTAGGTGTTTCTAATAAAGTGGTCAGTGAGTGGAGGTAGAAGGTAGGTGTTTCTAATAAAGTGGCCAGTGAGTGGAGGTAGAAGGTAGGTGTTTCTAATAAAGTGGCCAGTGAGTGGAGGTAGAAGGTAGGTGTTTCTTATAAAGTGGCCAGTGAGTGGAGGTAGAAGGTAGGTGTTTCTAATAAAGTGGCCAGTGAGTTGGGTATATTAGAAACAGTAGAGTGTTAGAGCAGGGTAGTGATAGCACAGTGCAGTGTGGGGGATCTATTGGAAGTGCTGAGAAGCAGCGCTGCAGACAGAGCGCATGCGCTGTTCAGCCGCATGGTGGTCCGCATGACTGTGTGTGTGTGTCTGTATTTAGATTTTTGTGGGGACCAATATGAGAATAAAAACTCAAAAATATACATAATTAGCATTATTATAATTTGTCTCTTTGTAACATTAACACATTGGCTGTGGAAGGGTAGGATTCTGACTTCACTTTTAATAGAAGGGATAGGAGCTCTGTGCACACACATACACACTAATACTCACTAAAACAGCAGAATTCACTCATACACACACCAGTATGCATTATAACATCATGCAAAATACACCAATACACACATTCTCTCCTACACACTAGGGCTGCACAATATTGGAAAAGGCTGCCATTGGTATTGACATATTTGTTCTGCAATATATATGGCAATTTTTTAAAAGGGATTACATACAGACATACACAACTAATTCACACTCACTCTCACACACAAATACACACTAGTACAGCAGTATTTAACACACATACACAACTTGACTAATACACAGTATTTCCTCACACACACACGCTCACACTTTCACACAAATACTCACTAGTACAGCAGCATTTTACACATATACAACTAACTAAAACACACTAAAAGAGCAGCATTCACACACACACGCTCTCTCGCTCTCTCTCACACACACAGATACACAATTGTACAGCAGTATTTAACACACAAATACACACTACTCACACCTATTCTCACACAAATATACACTATACACAATACACACTACTCACACACAAATACACACTACTCACACCTATTCTCACACAAATATACACTATACACAATACACACTACTCACACACAAATACACACTACTCACACCTATTCTCACACAAATATACACAATACACACTACTCACACACAAATACACACTACTCACACCTATTCTCACACAAATACACTCTAGTACAGCAGCATTAACACACATGCACACCCCAAAACACACTACTCACTCTCTCACACAAATACACACTACTCACACCTATTCTCACACAAATACACACTACTTACACCTATTCTCACACAAATACACACTACTCACACCTATTCTCACACAAATACACACTACTCACTCTCACACACAAATACACACTACTCACACCTATTCTCACACAAATACACACTACTCACACCTATTCTCACACAAATACACACCAATACACACTACTCACACCCATTCTCACACAAATACACACTACTCACACCTATTCTCATACAAATACACACTACTCACTCTCACACACAAATACACACTACTCACACCTATTCTCACACAAATACACACTACTCACACCTATTCTCATACAAATACACACTACTCACACCTATTCTCACACAAATACACACTACTCACACCTATTCTCACACAAATACACACTACTCACTCTCACACACAAATACACACTACTCACACCTATTCTCACACAAATACACACTACTCACACCTATTCTCACACAAACACACACTACTCACACCTATTCTCACACAAATACACACTACTCACATCTATTCTCACACAAATACACACTACTCACACCTATTCTCACACAAATACACACTACTCACTCTCACACACAAATACACACTGCTCACACCTATTCTCACACAAATACACACTACTCACATCTACTCTCACACAAATACACACTACTCACACCTATTCTCACACAAATACACACTACTCACACCTATTCTCATACAAATACACACTACTCACACCTATTCTCACACAAATACACACTACTCACACCTATTCTCACACAAATACACACTACTCACTCTCACACACAAATACACACTACTCACACCTATTCTCATACAAATACACACTACTCACACCTATTCTCACACAAATACACACTACTCACACCTATTCTCACACAAATACACACTACTCACTCTCACACACAAATACACACTACTCACACCTATTCTCACACAAATACACACTGCTCACACCTATTCTCACACAAATACACACTACTCACTCTCACACACAAATACACACTACTCACACCTATTCTCATACAAATACACACTACTCACACCTATTCCCACACAAATACACACTACTCACACCTATTCTCACACAAATACACACTACTCACTCTCACACACAAATACACACTACTCACACCTATTCTCATACAAATACACACTACTCACACCTATTCCCACACAAATACACACTACTCACACCTATTCTCACACAAATACACACTACTCACTCTCACACACAAATACACACTACTCACACCTATTCTCATACAAATACACACTACTCACACCTATTCCCACACAAATATACACTACACACACCTATTCCCACACAAATATACACTACACACACCTATTCCCACACAAATACACACTACTCACACCTATTCTCACACAAATACACACTACTCACTCTCACACACAAATACACACTACTCACACCTATTCTCATACAAATACACACTACTCACACCTATTCCCACACAAATACACACTACTCACACCTATTCTCACACAAATACACACTACTCACACCTATTCTCATACAAATACACACTAGTACAGCAGCATTTAACACACATGCACACCCTAATACACACCACACACCAATACACACTACTCACTCTCTCACACACAAATACACACTACGCACACCTATTCTCACACAAATACACACTACACACCAATACACACTACTCACTCTCACAGACAAATACACACTACTCACACAAAGTATTTAATCACACACACACGCTCATACTTACACACAAATACACACTAGTACAGCAGCATTAACACACATGCACACCCCAATACACACTACACACCAATACAAACTACTCACTCTCACACACAAATACACACTACTCACACCTATTCTCACACAAATACACACTAGTACAGCAGCATTTAACACACATGCACACCCCAATACACACTACTCACTCTCTCACACAAATACACACTACTCACACCCATTCTCACACAAATACACACTACTCACACCTATTCTCACACAAATACACACTACTCACACCTATTCTCACACAAATACACACTAGTACAGCATCATTTAACACACATGCACACCCCAATACACACTACTCACACCTATTCTCACACAAATACACACTACTCACACCTATTCCCACACAAATATACACTACACACACCTATTCTCACACAAATACACACTACTCACACCTATTCTCACACAAATACACACTAGTACAGCAGCATTAACACACATGCACACCCCAATACACACTACACACCAATACACACTACTCACACACAAACACACTAGTACAGCAGCATTTAACACACTACTCACTCACTTTAACACATGCACACCACAATACACACAAGAAGATCAGGATCACATATACACACCCCTACACACACTATTCACTCACAAAAATACACATTACTACAGCAGCATTTGCTTACTGTGTTTAACACACACCAATTCACATCAGTACAGCAGTGTTTAGCGTGTGTGTACAGTGCGCAGGCGCAGTGCTGCAGCAGCGCTGGCTGAAGCACATGGGCATTGGCATGATCGCCCTGCGCTGCTGCTGCTGCTGCTGCACTGCTGTTCATTCATCATCATCACTCAGCTGCTCGGGCTCGGCCGTGTCCGGACCGCGGTGCCTCTTCAGGGTCTGTGCTGTGTGTCCCGGTCTGTCCGCTGCTGGAGGAGCAGGAGGAGGTGGAGGAGGATTACTGTTTATGATTGGGTTTCTGTGCAGCTTCGTCACGGTAATTGCGTGCCGTGCGGGAGCAGCGCACCAGACTCAGCACTGACGGAGCTTTACTGAGGATAAACCCGCTGGAATATTACAGAAACCCGCGTGTTTTTCTGCTCCTGGGAGAAACGCTAATAATCCTGCGGCTTTTTCTAAATGATATATCCAGCGCGGTGCGGCGTGCTGCGGTGAATCCCTCATGTTACCGCATGAGGAGGTGAAGCGCTGCTCGGCACGGCTGCAGTGAGTAAATCCCTATTAAACACAGTACATAAATAAATACGCGCAGCCTGTTGGGTTTATGTAGTGATTTAGACTGGTTGGTAAACAGACTTTTCTTTTTTTTTTTTTTTGCATAGGAGTCTATTCAGGAATTAGATATAACATATATAGCATTAGTTTGGATTTGTTTATTATATTATTTTTATTTTTATATGAGGCAAAAAACATGCAAACAATATTAACAACATTAAACAATACATTCAGACAGATAAGCAATAAGAAAAAATATTTTTTTACTGCTACAATGTTTATTTTGTAATGAAATCCTCCACCAATAACAATTATTTTTGTTAATTTGATACATCATCATCATTTGTTTTGGTGTTTTATTGAGTTTATTTTATTATATTATCATATACAATTATATAAAATTATATTTTATTATATTGTTTCTATCTTATCACTAATGATAATAATTGTTGCTTATTTTTATGTATCATTATTATAGTTCGTTTTTAGTATTAAAACCTAAAGCAACAATATATTTATATTGTACATTTATAATAATTTGTTAATGTGTATTGTTGTTGTTGTTATTATTATTATTATTATTATTATTATTATTAAAACAAAGCTAAACATTGGGGGGAACATTGTGTCCAGATGCAGTTGCTCTGCCCCTAAAGGCAGGTCGATACCTTGCAGTTTTGTAACTGAACCCTCTTTTCCCCGTATTAACATAATTGAGGCCTTTTCTCCAGCATTTGTGATTTGTGTTTATAAGCATTGCACCTTTAAATATATATTAAATAAATATGTATTTAATAATGCATTAATAAAGCTCAACAATAGTATTATCTAAATGTATGTATATATTGATAAGAAAGCTGGCTCTACAGAGTAGAACCAAGATTTTTAAAGATATGTGAGGTTATTTCCCCCTCTATGTTTGTGTGCAGGTATTTTACATGATTATTAACATGAATTTAATAATAACAATTTCGTATACTTATAAACATATTAGAAGTCAGATTTATGTTTTGGTATTTAGTCATGACGTTTTGAACTGTATATAGCATGTTATCACATGCTACATATCTCTGCAACTTATCCTCACCTCACACATTTAGCTGGCACTGTGTCTGCACTGTATTTGTTCCATTTTGCACTGTAATTGCGTTGTACTGTGTATCCGTACTCAGATGTAAAGACAATAAGAGCCTATAGACTTGAATTTACCGCCATAATCACTCCGTCACCGCAGCGCTTCCAGTCCGTGAATGACTGACGCAACCGCTCGGCCCACGTTGGCATGACTACGGATATTTGCATAGCCCGCCCACATTTCCACGAATACAGCGGAGCCGGATCAGAAGGCTCGGAAGGCCCCGCCCCTCTGATTCAGTCAGATCTGCATGCTCCGCCCATGAGCGCCAGACAGCCGCAAAACAGACTTATCCAAAAGTATGATGTATCCAAAGTATTCACATTTATTATTACTCAGGAAGAAGTATGGATACTAGGGTTTAAAATACTTCTGTAGAAGTTCAGGGATCATATCAAGCTTTTTACTTGAATAAAAGAGTAAAAAGCTTGCTTTTAAAACTACTTAAAGTATAGAAGTAAAAGTAATGAAAAAGAAAAGGAGTCCTATAGTGCACTACCCCCCTCCTCGTGTTTCTGCTGCGTATATGCTCATTGTAAATGAATGTATTTTAGTACAATGTAAATATATATTAAGTAAGCTTAGATGAACGTTTGGCTCGAGTTCTCTTGAGTCTCTGCACGGATCATCTTCATACTAGACTACATACGTCTGCTATGTTCTTGCAATAATTAATTGCATACAAACCAATAGGGTGTCGGTGTGTATATGTTTATACTTCTCATTCAGCCACAGTCGGATTTACTTTATCTGTATAGGATTTTTTAATGAAAGACAGAATAAAAACAAGATGAAATAAAAATTCTATTTTTTTAATGTAAGGAGTAACGTTAGAAAGAACAGATAATTGCTTGAAAATGTAAGGACTTAAAGTCAAAAATCGTCTGAAAATAAATAAATTTACTCCAGTAACGTATAGATTATTAAAATCTCTACTAAAGTAATATAATGAAGTATGTATACTTTGTTACTTGACACCTCTGAAAGACTGCAGAGAGATGCCCGCCCATCGCTGAACTAATCTGCATGCCCCGCCCACTCGCACTCATACCACTGATACTGCTAGTCTGAGCCGGCCTGAGAGCTCCGCCCATCACAGAACCTGATCCGAAAGCTCCGCCCACGCCGCATAGCTTCAACAATGTGAATGGCGATTAGAATAGTGTCGAAAAAGAGAAGGAGCGGGGGAGCGCGGCCAGGCTCGGTTATCAGGGACGCGTAGAGCTCACTAACCTAAATGAGAAGGACGGGAATAGTAAGTATAAATGTTAAACTGTTATATTTCGAGTTTAGTGAGCCGCCGTGCTGTGTCTCTATCTGTGTATTTCGGACTGAAAAGCTGAACCTGAACGGCGGCTGGCTGAGCTCAGAGCCGTTAGCTGTTAGCACAGCCTGCTAACAACGGGCTTCTTTTGTTCGGCTCTCGTTTTTTACAAAGCCAAACACAAAGAGGACGGTTAAAATCAGTCTGAAATAACAGTTTTAATAACATACGTTTGATTCATTTAACTAGAATCGACGTTTTATCCTCTTAAAATTGTTATTTGTTCGAGTTTAAGCGATTTTCCCCGGTTTTTCCTCTCGCGCTGGCTGTGTAGTAACTATGGCGACTGCTAGGGGCACACAACAGAAACAGAAAACATTTAACGTTAGCTATTATTTTAGCCTTTTTATACTTAACGTTCCGCATTTTATGTTGTCTGTTTTCACTGTAATATTGTCGCAGCTGATTATTTTATATATATAACAAGCCCTTGATAGGTTAAGTAGCGTTAGCTAGGTTAACCAGATGACTGGGCGCTTAAAGCTTGTGTGTGTGTGTGTTTAGCTTGTAGCAGCTAAATAAGATAGCTTTAGATTAGCTAAGCTAGCTAACACTCTCCCCTGTGTATTAACGTTAAATTAAACACGTTGTTTATTATTTTAAACACGTTTAAACGTTGTATTTTGCTTTCACGCTTTTCATGTACAACGCAAACTTACATGTCCTAGGTTGCTATTAACATTTTTTAAAAGTTTACATTTTTAGCTAGAGTTAGATAAGACTCTATAAGACATAGTTTAGCTACAGTAAGGGAAGTTGACAGAAATGTTGCTGCTTTGAAAATTACATTGATATTGCTTTAATCAAACCTACTAACGTTATATACAATAACTCACAACCATGTTAGAGCTGCTGGATATAACTTACAGTTAGCTAGTTAGTTCTCGTATATAACCTACCTCCACATGGGGAGCTTAAAGGTACAGCTGGTATATAACCTTAGTTAGCTTATGTCGGTCGGTTTGTTGGGGGCATAAAACAGAAAACATTTAACAATTATTTTTAACTCTTTAAATTATTTTTATTTATTAACCACGCGTTTTATGTACGTTAGTCAGTTTGGACTGTGATATTATTCTAGCTGTTTTGTTTAAACAAAGAAATAAGCCTTAGCTAAGTTTAGTTAGCTAAAATAACCGGCTGGATGCTTAAGCATATCTCTGAGTTTAGCTTGTAGCAGCTAACGTAACTACATCAACGTTAACGTTTTTATTATTCTTTTTGGTTCTTCTTATTTTTAAGTCGCGTTTAACTTACGATATTTGAATATAAACGTTAAATGAGAAATAAGTTAACTTTTTAGCTATTAAACGTTAGCTATAAAACTGTTCACTGAAATGTTGTTGCTTTGAAAAGTTTATTGATCTTGCTTTGATTAAACCGGTTTATAACCAATTCCAGCTTTATCTAATGACCAAAACCCTGTTAACTAGAGCCAGTGGGTATATAGCTTATCTACCACTTTATAGTTAGATAGCTAAATGCTGGTGCTAGCGCATATGCCGGTCGGTTGGTTGGTCGGTCTGATGATTTGGCCGGTTAAGCTTCTTTGGCAGAGCTAGAGCTGAAGCTGCTGGTCATTGTGGGTTAGCGTTAGCTGGGTTAAGTTAATATAAACCGGCCACCTGTTTGTTAAACACGCCACCTTCACAGCTGTCCGTGTTTTACAGTCTGAGACTGAGAATGGGAAACCCAACTCGGTAGCTTTAACAAAATGGTCGAGGAGGAGTGCTCTGCTGTTTCCGTGCTCAGGCGGTGCAACGTGGCTGGGTTACACAGCAGCACCAGTCTGGTTTATAACCGGCTGGGTTATGGGTTGAACGATACGATTTACGATTTAAGGCTTTACGGTTTACGATTAAGGATTTACGATTTGTTTTGTGATTCGTTATAATTTTTAACTTATTATATTACATGTCAGGTAGTGTTTTTTTTTTGTTGCACTAGATTGCGGTGTTTTCCTGTCTTGTTAGATTCCACTGTTTTGATTAAATAAAATGTACAATTAAGTTCTATAAGTGGTAGTGTTTTTGTTTCTTATACTTCAACATAGGGATGGGCAATATAACCAAATCTTTAATTTTGCTTAATATTGTATTATTCCCATATCGATGTGAACAGTAGAGCCACATCTTGCTGTATGTAGTTGCATGACATTTGCTAAATACACAATATTGATTGTGTTTTAACGAGCAGATAAAAGGCTTTAGCAGTGACAGATTCTTATGAACTGCACAGTGATTTTTATCGGATTTTTGCGTCACATTGTGTAACTAAGCAGATTTTCTAAATCTGTAATTTAATGTATAAATCTTTAGAAAAGCATATGTCGACGCAATAAACTGCATTAAGTCACCGCAATGCCTACAGCATAGCCTGTGCAAGTGCCCTATGCTACTGTGCATGTTTCTACTTTTGCGTTTGTTTGTCTGCGACTCTGCAGTTTAATCCACAAAGGTGGGAATGTGTAGTCGAGCACATGAGCCTCAGTGGACCAATCACAGCTGATCCTTTCAATGATGAGTAGATACATTTCTGGGGAGTTTCAGGCCAAGCTTCGACGAAATATATAAATTCTACATTAATTCTTCTTAAATTTGTCTGATTCTCTTATTAAGAGCCACGTGGATAGAATAATGTTGTGTTACGAGTTTTACTTGTTGGATTTCATTGGTGTAGTGAGATGTGCTAGCCTTTCCAGAGATTTGGACCCTAGTCTGCCACATGTGGTGTTGCCATGGTTTTAGCAATAGCTCGATGCAAATATGGAAATAGCATATTGGATAGGTATGTTCTTTATTTGCATTTATTATTTATTGGGAATAAAATATGTTTCAATATAAGTTAGTTTATATATGTCAACATGTTTTGTATATGCTGTGTTTGCTGAGCATGTCAATTGTTTTTGACATGCCAAAATACTTTAAAGTAATTATAGACTTGTGTCCTGTCTATATTCAGAATTTGTATTTTTTTTAAATGAGGTGATGAATTACCATATTGTCACGACCATGTTTTTACGTAAAAATAAAACATCAAAAATAGGCAATATAGACAAAAGTAGAATTTTTAAATGTGGAAAACATCATTGAATGTCTTACTCAAAAAACATAAAGTGAGGGAAATTGTACCCCTGTTTACTTATGTTTCCCATTTTTTAAAATTTTGTACTACAGTTGTCTTAGTCTTATATACTCAAGTAGGCATTTACTTTAGTGCTTTGTTCACTCCCACCAAAAGCGGTGGCAGGAACCATTTGGGACACACACACACATGCGCACACAGTGCATCATGGAAATTATCTGGAATTGGGACTTTGGGACACGTTTACGCTTGTCTAGACTATAGAGGGTTGTGGTCACCCTCATCAGAATAACAGGAGCCACTTGGATTTTATTCATCCACATAAAAAACACTCACACACAGAAATAACATGAAATTTGGGTTGTTTTTTGGTTGTGTAAATGCTTCACTCTCATAATTAAAGACACAATATTCTTATTATATATTTTTTGAGGTCAGTTTATAACCTTTGTGATTTTTATGTACTATGTTCACATGCCCATTTTCCCAATTCTTGTTTTCTCATAGAATACAACATTTTGGTTTTTACTTTGTGTATTTATATAAATGACCTCTTTTCCCTGAATTGGCTGCTTGTTATGGTGCCTCAATCAGAAAGCAGTGTCTGCTGAAACACTCATAACTTTAACAAGAAGCCACCGCTTTGGGCTAAATAGGTTTCCCCTAGAAAACAGTTGTCAAACTCTTCTACTTGTATGTGAATTTTGTTCTGGGTAAATGAAGATGAAAGTACAATTAAGCTTTTGCAACTAAACAGTAATACAACACTAATCTTGTTTTTTCTGATTTGTGTTTTTTTTTTTTTCTTTCAGGAAACATTGATGTAAAATGGAGGATAGTTTTGATTGCGACTGCGGTGAGCTCGAGCCACCTGATCAGTGACGGAGAGCGATCCTGCTGAGGTTGGCTGACTCTTCCGTGTTTGAACTCCAGCCGCTTTAGGACAGGCAAAAAGAGAAAAGGAAAAAAGGCTAGCCTAGTAATCTAATCTAATCTAAACTTAACTAAACTTATTGTGCTTTATTAGCACGTTAGGATAATGCTGCTTCTCAGGACGAGTCATACACTGAATGTATCGGCACTGTAAGGATGCTAGTGCTGGTCGAAACTTTCGTTATTATTTTTTCGTTTATTCACAAAGATTATTGAATCGCCCCTTAATTCATTCCATTTGAGTAACAAAATTTTGAGGTCGAAAAACGAGTTAAAAAGAAAGCCCTATTACCCAAAAGTTTTTTGTCATTCTTGTTATTTTTTGGTTTTGTTTGTCTTTTTTTAACAAAGATGACACATTCTAGCAACATATCATACAGATAGTCCTCTTGCTGCTTTGCTGTGAGAAGACTGTGAGGGGAAGGAAGCACTGAGGAGCTCAAAAGCTTGTGTGCCTCTTTTGCTGTCATACAAAAGATAAAAGAAACACATCTTGTTATTAGAATTTTTCAGGGAGAAACAGACAGGGAATCCGTCTGTCTTGTGCTCATATCGAAAACAAACATAGCAAAAAAGTAAGAGCAAATTTCTCTCTGCCCTTTTTTTATATCAACAACCAATCTGTTATAACCACAGCCAGCAGTGGCACTATTTCACAGAATTTAAATAGAATTTTCCAAATCACAATGGCGGAGAAGTTTGAAAGCCTCATGAACATTCACGGGTTCGACCTGGGCCCTCGGTACATGGACTTGAAGCCGCTGGGCTATGGGGGTAACGGCCTGGTGTTTTCTGCTGTGGACACGGACTGCGACAAGCGGGTGGCCGTCAAGAAAATCATCCTGACAGACCCTCAGAGTGTGAAGCATGCGCTCCGCGAGATCAAGATCATCCGGCGGCTCGACCATGACAACATCGTCAAGGTGTTTGAGACACTAGGCCCCAGCGGACGGCGGCTGACGGAGGACGTGACCTCGCTGACCGAGGTCAACTCCGTCTACATCGTACAGGAGTACATGGAGACGGACCTGTGCAAGGTGCTGGAGCAGGGTCTGCTCTCCGAGGGCCACGCCCGCCTCTTCATGTACCAGCTGCTCCGCGGCCTCAAGTACATCCACTCTGCCAATGTCCTGCACCGAGACCTCAAACCTGCCAACCTGTTCGTCAACACTGAGGACCTCGTGCTTAAAATTGGAGACTTCGGCTTGGCCCGCATCATGGACCCACACTACTCGCACAAGGTAGGCCTGTTTAAATAAGTAGACAGATTGAATTAGACTGAGTGATTGTGTATTTGATCACATTGGTCAATTGTCTGGGACAATCCAGAATTTTAGGCCCAATCATGGAAGGAAAATGTGAAATAAAAGCTGATTTCAGCTGCTTATGGAATGGACAATAATGCTTAATTGATGCACCACCTGCCCCCTTTCTGAAGACTTACGATGCCCTGAAGTTAACCAGCAGCTAGGTCGCTGAACTTTAGCGCACCTCTGTTATTACGTCAACCCGGTTGGGTTGCCAATACTAGTAGTGTGGTAATGAAGCAGTGTTATTTATTTAGCATTGGCAAATATCAAAATTTTGAAGGGTTGTCCTATTTCATAGCGGGCGGATTTTAGGCCTTCCCCTTGTAATTCTGTTCCAAAGGTAGGGATAAAAAAAGAGAAATGGGATTGGGCCTAAGTCTAGTACACACATGTCCTGCCTATGAACTGTGTCTTTAATTGAGCTAAAATTAATTTTAACTACTCTTCACTTTAATTCAGAGAAACCTGTTGTCTTGTAAACTCTGATTCTTCCAATCTAGTTTGCTGAAATTGTTTTCTTTAAATTGACTTGAATAAAAGCTCAAAAACATGAAGAAAACTAACTTGCTAGTTTCTAAGCGAATGCTCACAGTCAGCTGGACCAATGTTTGTTTGTTTCTGTCTGCTGTTGTGGCCGTTTGCATTTGCGGGTAATGGTTGTGAGAGCGGAAGTGAACAGGGCTTGTGAACAGCGTTGCAGTTCTTGAAATAAGGCCTCTGCTTCCTGTGAGCTCGAAGCCTCCGGCCACGCAATACTTCTACTGGAAGGTAGTGGACGGAGTGTTTTTTCACTCTCAAGGAAGCAGATTATTATGGAAGGAAGCTTACTTGAAATGAGCACAGTGGGAGTGGCGCTAAGCATGATGTTTGAGTTTGGGTGACTGTTTCTAAAGTCTAAAGGGAGGATTGTCTAAATGTAATGAAATGCTTCTTTGTGTTTTTAATTGTTGGGCTCGTCAGATGTTTGGAATCACATCGTTCACACCATTGTTTTTCAACCCAATCTTTATCGGTCACATGTATCCAGTATAGAGGTGTGCCAAAAAATCGATTCACATAAGAATCTTGATTCTCATTTACTACGATTCAGAATCGATTTAAAATGTCCCAAAATCGATTCTGAGGGGCGGGTTTTAGACTGATTTTGGGCTGGGTATTTTTGTTGGACCTGGCAACCCTGGGGATAGCGCTTGTCCCTTCAAACGGAGATCTTCCAGACACACACAGAGCGTAGGTGTTTGAGAATCACCGGTAAGATGGCAGAACAAGCATTATATTACCTTAGATTAACGTGTAGTTTTAATGTTTTATGGCAGAATGCTTCATAACAAGCATAAAAAAGATCGCTAGTAGTTAGTTTCAGTAACTGTTAGCTAGCTAACTAGCTAACTTTCCAGTTCCACCTTAAATAACGCTACAGGTGGCAGCGGGCTGCAGCATTTAAGGCGGAACGGAAAAATACAATAAGCTAATCAGAGCTAATTTCAGCTCCTCATCACAGAGGAATTAAGGAATGGACCATATGAATTAATTTCTCCACCTCCTGCCCCCTTTCTGAAGAAATACAACGACCTTAAATTAACTAGTTAATCAGCAGCTGCTCCTGAACTTTAGCGCTCCAGTGCTATCATCACATCAGCCCAGCAGCGTCACCTACACACCACTGCTAGTAGCCTGGTAATAAATCAGTGTTATTTATTATTTATTTATTGTTCATTAACGTCATTGTGATATCCCAGTGATTCCTCTGTCACTGAGGACCCACATTCCTGCACATTTTATTGTTTTTGTAACACATTACCTGCTTCAGGACCAGTGTATATTTTGGAGGCTTTTTTCAATAAGATTCATAAGCCAGAAGCAGAAATTTTTATAAATCAAATCGTTTTGAATCAAAAATTGATTTTGAATCGAATCGTGGCCCCCAAAATCGGAATCGAATCGAATCGTGAGATAGTAAAAGATTCCCACCCCTAATCCAGTAGCTATAAAAGGTCCCTGCATTTAGCAAAAGGGTAATGATATAATAATGGTATAATTGTTTAGGTAGTGTATGAGATTGTGGCGAGTAGGTTAGCTTGTGATTGTATTTTAATGCATGGTTTTAGAATAAGGTTGTGGTTTGAAAATAAGCATGTGTTTTGTGTATTGTCGTATGACTAGGCATGATAATTATGTTATTGACGTATCGTTCAATAAATGGATGTGACCTCAATCATATTTGATAATGGTAATATCGTATATTGAGTTTATTTATTTGTTGTTTGTTCACATACTGTATATAACAGTGAACAGTATTTTAGCCAGTCATGAAATAATGACCAGTGCTTTAGTAACTGTGAATCCATACACACAGTGTGGACAGACTGCAGTAAGTAAAATAAAAAAAATATATATATTTTTTTTCCAAACTATGATTAATTACTAATTTGTTGTCTTTAAAAGAGTATAATCGCTTTATGCTGTTCTGTTATCATTGTCAGTGGCATTTAATGGACTAAAAATGACAATAATATCGTCTATCTTAGTAATTTCTTGGATGATATATTGTCCAACAAAAGGCCTATGTGTGACATTGGAATACGTTTTTTTACATTTGAATGGATGATATTAATGTGTGGGGTTTTATATATTAATTGATTACCTGGAATTAGCTTATGGTTTGAGTATTATTGATTATTGATATTGTAGAGGTGGCATATTAAGGGACCTAGATAAAAGTGGAATGTGGAGAAAATAAACGGTGGGTAAATTAGCTGATTAAAGAATATTTAAATCTTTCCATTATCGTAGCATTTTATTATTTACTGAATCAATAAAAGGGTTTCTTTCTAGTTACCTTGTTTCTTGTGTAAGTATCTCTCGAAAATGGTACACCATGCTGTTGCCAGATTCTGCATACTAGAATTAAACTCCCGTATATTAATGTGTAGTTTATATATTGTGTGGTTTGCATTATATACATTGTATTCAAATTAGTTTTTTGTTTGTGTGTTAATGTGTGGCCTGGGAGTTAACATATAGATTCTGTTTTAACATGTGGTTAATGTTGACATTTTCAGCCATTTTGTAAAATTACTCTAAAACACAAATGTGAATATATATTAAATTTAAAATGAATGGAGTTGAGATTTCTCTGTATTGAATTTAGAATTTTCTGAATGTTCAGCTAGTTTTTTTTCTTTTCTGATTTTGATCATTTATAATAATTGACTCTCCGCTATAGATGCAGCAGGCAGTGAGCGTATAGAAATATTCCTGTCAGTTAGCTGGTTTGTTTTTGTGAAATACATCCCACACATCATTCAGTGTTTGGGTAGCGCTTTCTCTCGTGCCGATCCGCATGTTTTTCTCAGCGTTATGTGCGTGTTGCTTTTTTTTCTGTTGTTTTTCATTCAGCCTGATGTGACTAAGCTGCAGAAAGTAGGTTAAAGGAGTTTTTTTTTTCCTGACAACGCCGCAAGCGACTGTAATTCCACCGGCTGTTTCAGCGAGACGCCGCTCACACGTGTCTTAGATTAGTCATCGCCTCTCCTCCTCCCTCACGCTCTCGCGTGATCCACAGGGCCGCTCAGGTTGTTCCAGCAGCTTCATAACCCCCCCCCCCTCCCATGCCACACTAATACAGAGTTACCTCGTCCTGAGCCCTGCTGCTGATATTGAGATGCAGAATGTTGTGGTGAGGTTCTATTTATGCTGCACGTCTAAGAATAGCTTCCCTACCAACAAGGCAGCCCAGTGACTGCTGGTGAGCTTTGCAGGCTAAATCAAATATGCAGTCAAATACTTGTTGCTTTAACTGTTGGATGTGGAATGCAGGTCATGGGGGGCATTTCCTTCTGAAGCGTAGCTGATTTTATTCAGCTATTCATTTACAAGTTTAGTATATTGTGCTGTATTGTGACCTTAGTGGCTTAAAGCATTTGCACACTTAACGTAGATAGTGGGGTTAAATCGGTATCTGGTTAATTTACACTCTTTACACCCATTTGTTTCAGTAATTGCACTTAAATGTGGACCACAGAATCTATGGAGTGTAATATTACATCAATCCAACCAAACTATCTGGTGTACTTTGCAAGTTTGAGCTCCTTTTTCCAGTTTAATCTGGTATAATGTCCAAATAAGTACTGTAGCTATGCCCAAATTACCTTTCTGCTGGTGCTCTGTGTTAAATTGCACAAAAATAAGCACTAGTCCAGAACTGAGAACCTTCTTCCTGTATTTACTTTTTGGCTCCAACAGTATTGACCAATCAGTTAACAGAACATTTTCATGTTAACAAGAGGTGTTAAAATGCTTAACTTAGTTCTGTGGATGGTCATAATCTCTTGGTTCACTAGTTTGGTATGGTTTCAAACATTTGCCTTTTTTAAGTTTTGCACAGGAGCTAACAAGCTAATGCATTGCAGTGCATTATGTTGTATATTAACCACATGTTAGCTTTTGCTTCCAGTCTTGCTTTTATGTGGTCTAATAAATTATAAATATAAACAGTCATATATTTGTCTGAACTACAGTTCAATGTCCATACTTTAGTTCAGGTGTCTAGTTAGGAGTTAGTTATATAGTGTTGAAAACCACTAAAAATTAAAGATTACTAAATAACTAACTATACACAGTTTCAGGAGTGTGTGGATGTTTTTTTTTTTTTTTTTTTTTTTTTATTGTTTGATACATTGGCTTTCTAGCTCAAGTGTAAAACCGAGTAAACTATCTCCAGACACCAACATCTCTTGGCCAGTCGTCTACGTGTGGGGTTGGGAGGTAAAGTAAGTTATTGTGGTCTTAATCTTTAAGTCCTAAAGGTCACCAGATGGTTTTTACCCTGTTGCTCGTAAAGCTCAGCCCTGCCGCTGGCGGTTCAGTACATGTCTCGGCCTTTTTGAAGTTTGGTTTCACATGAACAGAAGCATTTAAAGGTAGGAGGGGGGGGGGGGGGAGTCCCCTCTGTGCACTCCCTGGCCCCAAATCCCCCCCTATTTACCCCTCCTTTTCCTCATGTCCCGGCTGCAAAGATCTTTGTCTGCGTCGGCTGGCCTGAATAAGCACGTTTTTTGTGCTCAGGCAGACAGACGGACAGAGGGAGTGAGCTCTCTCCACTCAGCACTTCTGTGGTGCCTGCCTGTGGTTTCTGTGGGAACCAGACCAAAGTCCCGGTTTGTCTCCACTATCATAACCACAGTGACGACACACACATGCGCACACATACACTGGCTGGCACCACTGAGCCACCTCCAGGAAGTCGTCTTCCCTTTGATGAAGCTTTCCGTTGCCAGACTGCTCCAGATCAGGGGATTATTGCTGAAAGTAGTGGCTGTGTCTTGTCTGTTTGTGTTTATGATAGAAGTGCTGATTTCAAATCAGTAGGAACAAGCAGTAACTCAATTGGGCAAGTGTAGCTAACCATTAAAAAAAATAATAATATATTATACTTGGAAATGTATAATTTTAAATGTGGCTAAAGTTAAACTGGAAAAAAAAACTTAAAATAGCCAGTTTTACAGTCTTATCATAACATGATCACGCTTGGATTAATTTACATGCACCAAAATGTCTTGGAATAAAATCTTTTAATCTCTTTATGTTTACATCTATTGAAGGTTAAAGTTTTTTTCCATCTTCCGTAAAGAGTACAAAGATGCTTGATTTCCAGGCAGCTCCCGTTTTGAAAAAGGCAGCATGTTTCAAATCTAAGATAGGCTTTCCTTTTAGCAAATCGCATAACAGTTTGAGCTCCAAAGGGCGGGATCAGCTTCCAACTTCCTTGTTCCTTCTACGCAACCTGTCGAGCTGGATCCGTTTCAGAGGGCAGTTGAAACAGATCCAGACAACCCGTGACTGCTGAGAGCGGGGAAGGTGAAGTAATGCTGCGTTTAAGCGCAGGACGATAAACGGGCCAGTGTTGACCTGCTAAATATACCCTGCCCTGCCTACTAACAGAGGCAGCTCTTTACTGAGCGACACGTCAGCTGCATCGGGTTTGGAATGTTGGATTCACACATTTCTGAGATTGCTCTCCCACCTGTGTGAAGTAATAGCGTGTATTAACTGTGAGGTGATAAAAGGGCAATACAGACCTGTTAAATATACACCCCCTACAGCTAATATTTACTGCCACCCCCACCTCTGAGCCAGGGGTCCAGGCCAGCGTGGAGGACGTGCAGAACATGAAGCTCACCTGGGGAAAAGAACATGCAGCATGGAGTGTTGTGTGAACCCTTAAGTGGAAACTAAATGGAAAGCTAACTATTAAACATTGCTTCATCGTAGAGCATGTGAGAGTTTTAAGGACTGATCAGCGTAAATTGTTTCACGCCCGTCTTCATTTTCCAACCTTTTATGGGGTTCTGAATGGCCATGTATGTGTTGACTGTCGTATATAGGTTGATGGTTTGAGAATTAAATAGAATTTAATGTATATTTGCGTCACAGGGATGCTAAATCTGCTATATATATATATATATATATATATATATATATATATATATATATATATATATATATATATATATATATATATATATGTATATATATATATATATGTATGTATATATATATGTATGTATATATATATGTATGTATATATATATGTATGTATATATACGTATATATACATATATACGTATATATATATATATATATATATATATATATATATATATATATATATATATATATATATATATATATATATATATATATATATATATATATATATATATACGTATATATATCCAACAAATCCAAACCCACTCCACTGTGAGCTGTGATGAAAATAGACCTCAGCTTAGAAATATGTGCTTCCATATTGGTGCAGTCCTATTTTCATCCCTTCTCAGCCCATGCAGGCTGAGGGTTGGCACTGGTGGCAGAATGAACCGTGTGTGTGTGGGTACGCTGACAATTTCAATGTGTGGAATAAACTGTGTATATGCGTGTGCAATTTAGCTTATGCTTCTTGTAAATATATTCAGTGTTGTGTTTCTCATTGACAGTTAGCACTCGAGTGCTGCCTTCACTGTGGTGAAACCAAGCCAATGGCGTTTTAGCCTGAGGGATTATTTTAGGGGGGGGTAAAAGGACACATCTTGGGGTGGTTTTTTTTTTTTTCCTTCTTTTAAAAGTCCGGAACAGGGTCTGCACCAAGATTTGTGTGTTTGTTACATTGTATACTGTACATTTGGTCTGGTTACTTTTGGTTTCACACTGCAGTTTGGTAAGCGGACTAAAATTCTAGCTCTCTGTCAGAATCTAACTCCCCTTTTCGGACATGCAGCAGAATGAATGTTTAAAAAAATCAATTTATTTGTATTCCTGTTCATAAATAAGGGCTAATGTACTGTTACAGTAAATAATTTAATTCCCAGTCTAAGCGTTTGTGTTCATACTCCACACCAATCAGTTTTGGGCACAACACCTATTATTTTATGTCTGGTTTGTTTAAAGACTGACTTAACTTCCGGCAATTGGTCTTTAAAGTCTGAACCATTTAGAAAATTGTTTTCACAATGCAGACAAACCATACCATGGTTGAGTAGATCCAGACTAAGACCACCACTTTTGGCCACCAATCTCTGGTTCCGTGGTTCGAGGCCCATTTCACACCTTATAGTTTGGTTCCTACCAATCAAGGTAGGTTTAAAAGCATCCTTAGAGTCTGTTACTTTACCTGGCCTGATTTATTGGGTGATTGGGTGATTTCAGGATGCAGTGTACTTATCCCAGTATGTGTTTGCACTAGAGTGAAAGTGCAAATAATGAATTTTACTTCACTAGGCGAAACCAGATTGAACGTCCTGCTCTTTTATATGAAGTATATGGATAGCTATAACTTCAGAAATCAAGGGAATTAAAAAGACTTTATCCTACTTGTATTGGAGTAACTCTGAAAGTAGACAGTTCCTATATTTTGGAGCATTGCTGTGAGTATTTGTTTGCATTCAGCAAAACTAGGTCAGTTGTTTGATCACACCTGTTCCTCAACTTCTCAACTCAATTCACTGATGTCCTGAAATATTGGATTGGATCGGACACTAAAATTCCCAAGAACTTAATTCTAGTGTGCCACATATCAGTGCTTATATCTCTTTTATTTTTCAGATTTATTTAATGGAAAATGTGACTAGTCAGTTTGTAGACACATACAGGATGTCTGTAAAAGAAAAAACGCATCTGACGTAACATCTCACCTAACATCTGGTCCTCTGAGTAGTTTTTTGACATTTACTTTTTGTCCGGTCACTGCGGTCGGGTTTACCCGCCGGTCATGTGACTCATTTGCCTCTTCACACACACACCACAAGTGCAGGCAAGCAAGGATGACTTCTTTGACTTTCTAAAAAAACGCCTTGATGTGTCACACAGCGGTTTCATTTAGAGACATCCGCACTCCTGCCTGTATTGCTGTATTTGTGAGGTCTTGCAAGAACTCTGCTTCCATTTAAACCAAACCATAATTTTAGCTTCAGTAACTTAATTTACTTAATAAATGTTTGGTGCTTTATTGGTAATATCTTGTTAACAGTGGCATATATTGTGTGTGTGCTTTTTCAGGTGCGAAATGTTCAGTTTTTTTCTGTCACGAGGACATTTGGGTGATTCTCACGAAAAACAGATTTAAAAGGGTTCACACTTGAAAAATTTCAAAAGGCATTTAAATATAAAATTTCTTTTTGTTATGCAAGACTAGGGTCTGAACTTTTTAGAAATACTTTTTTTTTTTAATTTTATAATTTTTTTCTGTATATTTTGCACCATTTTAGTCAGTCAGAGCACACACATTCTCAGTACCGCAACATGATAACACAGAACAGATATGGTTTAAAAGTTACACATTTGTTACTTTTTAAATAGATATTATTAACAGTTGTGCTCATATGTGTACAGTTGTGGTCAAAAGTTTACATACACTTGTAAAAAAACATAATGTTATGGCTGTCTTGAGTTTTCAATAAGTTCTACAACTCTTATTTTTCTGTGATAGAGTGATCAGAACACATACATGTTTGTCACAAAAAACAGTCATAAAATTTGGTTCTTTCATAAATTTATTATGGGTCTGCTGAAAATGTCACCAAATCTGCTGGGTCAAAAATATACATACAGCAACAAAATTTGTCAATTTTGGTGATGTAGCGAGTTGTGTCAATCAAATTAGCTTCATGTCATGGCCTCTTCACTTCTTGTAAGTGATTCTGATTGACTACAGCTGTTGACTTCTCATGAGCCCATTTAAATAGGGCTCATTTGACCCAGTGATTAGACTCAGCTACAAAAGCTACAATGGGAAAGTCAAAGGAACTCAGTGTGGATCTGAAAAAGCGAATTATTGACTTGAACAAGTCAGGGAAGTCACTTGGAGCCATTTCAAAGCAGCTACAGGTCCCAAGAGCAACTGTGCAGACAATTATACGCAAGTATAAAGTGCATGGAACAGTTGTGTCACTGCCACGATCAGGAAGAAAACGCAAGCTATCACATGCTGCCGAGAGGAGATTGGTCAGGATGGTCAAGAGTCAACCAAGAATCACCAAGAAGCAGGTCTGCAAGGATTTGGAAGCTGATGGAACACAGGTGTCAGTCTCCACAGTCAAGCGTGTTTTACATCGCCATGGACTGAGAGGCTGCCGTGCAAGAAAGAAGCCCTTGCTCCAGAAAAGGCACCTTAAGACTCGGCTGAAGTTTGCTGCTGATCACATGGACAAAGATAAAACCTTCTGGAGGAAAGTTCTCTGGTCAGACGAAACAAAAATTGAGCTGTTTGGCCACAACACCCAGCAATATGTTTGGAGGAGAAAAGGTGAGGCCTTTAATCCCAGGAACACCATGCCTACTGTCAAGCATGGTGGTGGTAGTATTATGCTCTGGGGATGTTTTGCTGCCAGTGGAACTGGTTCTTTGCAGAAAGTAAATGGGATAATGAAGAAGGAGGATTACCTCCAAATTCTGCAGGAAAACTTAAAACCATCAGCCCGAAGGTGGGGTCTTGGGCGCAGTTGGGTGTTCCAACAAGACAATGACCCAAAACACACATCAAAAGTGGTAAAGGAATGGCTAAACCAGGCTAGAATTAAGGTTTTAGAATGGCCTTCCCAAAGTCCTGACTTAAACCCCATTGAGAACATGTGGACAGTGCTAAAGAAACAGGTTCATGCAAGAAAACCATCACATTTAGCTGAACTGCACCAATTCTGTCAAGAAGAGTGGTCAAACATTCGACCTGAAGCTTGCCAGGAGCTTGTGGATGGCTACCAAAAGCGCCTAGTTGCCGTGAAAATGGCAAAGGGACATGTAACCAAATACTAATGTTGCTGTATGTATATTTTTGACCCAGCAGATTTGGTGACATTTTCAGCAGACCCATAATAAATTTATGAAAGAACCAAATTTTATGACTGTTTTTTGTGACAAACATGTATGTGTTCCGATCACTCTATCACAGAAAAATAAGAGTTGTAGAACTTATTGAAAACTCAAGACAGCCATAACATTATGTTTTTTTACAAGTGTATGTAAACTTTTGACCACAACTGTATATAACCCAGAAAATATTATATTTATAAGTTTCCCATTTTTTTTTATTTTATGATTTCTCATTACCGCAACAGATTTCATGATTCATGTCCTGTCTTTTCAGTATATTTAACTGAAAAATTACATGTATAATTTCTTATTTAGTACAGATGACCTATGAAGAAATACAATTTATCCAAATACCATTATAAACTAGAATTTGTTTTATAACAGTAAAATAATTAGTAAATAAATATGTGTTGCGGTAAAGAGAATGGTGTTTCGGTAAAGAGAGTCAATGTTTCGGTAAAGAGAGTCATTACAAGGATTCCTACTTAATTAACAATAACACTTTACACAACAAACACAGAGTGTGAATGCTGTGAATAAATAACAAATTCTAATGATGTACTTCTTGAGTTTTGTATGGAGTAGTAATATTGAACAAAATGTGGTATTTGCTGTTGAAAATTATTCTCAGTAAGACTCAAGCTGTGAAAATATCCTATTTTGAACTGTGTATTTTAATAAAACAAATTTCAACATACCTCATTAGACATAAATTCCTTAAAACTTTAAACATCACTGTATAACTAAATTGAAATGGAATGTTTAAATACAAATAAGTAATTCAACATCTCATAAAACAACTTTTTTATTAAGTATTAATTTCATGACAGATATAAACATCAATGTACAACTAAATTGAAATTAAATATTTAAGTATGAAACAAGCAATTCAACATCTCATTAAACATCTTTGTATTAAGCATTAATCTCATGAAAAATGTAAACATCAATGTGCAACTAAATTAAAATTAAAGATAAAATTAAAGAAAGTTGTTTAATGAAATGTATATATGTGTGTATATATATAAATTTCATATATATAATATATACATTTCATGAAACAACTTTTATTGTTATAAACTGTTAATAAAGGTTGTTTCATAAAATGTGTGTGTATATATATATATATATATATATATATATATATACATACATATAAACAGTTTATAACAATAAAAGTTTATAAAAATAAATTTCATGAAACAACCTTTATTAACAGTTTATAACAATAAAAGTTGTTTCATGAAATGTATATATTATATATATGAAAATTATATATTATATATATATATATATATATATATATATATATATATATATATATATATTATTATTTTTATATATTATTTTTATATCTTATGCGGAAGTTATATGGGTGTCACTGCCCTGCTACATAAATCTGTTTTTTATCTGAAATTGCATCATGTATTGTTTTATATATTGTTTATTATAAGTAAATAAAGGCTTTTTTATGAAACAATATATATATATATATATATATATATATATATATAAGTTCATGTCACTTAAAACATTAATTTCTCTTTACCGCAACAGTGAATCTCTCTACCGCAACAGGCCTTAAATTGTTGCGGTGTATGAGAAGGCTGTTGCGGAGTATGAGGGACCTTAACCTTCTTTGATCTCTGTGGGGCCACCATGATGCCTGGCTAAACTTTTGCTAGCTTTTTGTATTTAGACTTTAAAAACCTTAAAAATTCCCAAAACACAATAACATTTTCATTTTTTTAAACATTAAAAACTAGCTGTTTCGGTAATGAGAAACAAAAAGTTGTGTATGCTCGCTGACAACCAAGTTTTTAACATTTATCTGGAGAGGTATAAAATTAGGTGCTTACCTGGTAGCCATCTTGGGTGTCATACTAAAAGGTGTCCCCCCTCTCAAAATGGCTGTTTTTTTTTCTGTTCCTTGTGGTCTTAAATGGTGCTTGAAAATTGTTGCGGAGGCTGAGAACATTGGTTCTGACCAAAGTTATTTTTCTAAATATTTTCTTTTCTTTTACCAATGAATTCCAAGTAATACATTTTTATTGACTGTAACAATTTACTTTATGAGATACATTTAAGTTTTTTATTATTTATTTATTTTAAATATTAAAATTGTGTAATTGAAGAGCCGAGATTCAGCAATGGACGCGTTGCGGTACTGAGAATTTCACACTAAATTATAAAAAATACATAATTTAAAATATCACAATGTCTACTTTTAATCACTTCCAATATAGCCTTTGATGAGATGTTTATAAACCAGTGTTTCCCAAATTGATAGCATTTACCTGTTCATCACACTCCTTAATGCCACCTCATTAGTCTGATTTCGTGAGAATCACCCATTTGGTCCTGGCGTAGAGCTGAATACAAACGTGTATGCACACAGGCTTTCAGCATTAGTTGCTGAGTGAGTCATCCTCTGAGCCACGCTCCATATGAAACCTCATTGAGTTCACTTCCTGAATGAGTAAATGCTGCTCTATGATTGGGCTGCCTTGTTTTTTATTATTATTATTTTTACACCAAACCTTTTTTCACCCTTACCCCGCCAGACACAGTTTTGGATTGTCATCTGTTCAGACAGTGGTCAACCTATTCTATACTGTCTGGATCACTATGAGGATGGGAGAAATCAGCAGGCACTTTTGCCTCGGCTCCTGAGGTTTTTAAGTCAGGTTGTGAATTTGAAGACCTTGCTTGCCTTTTTTTTCCTCTCCAGAAAAGAGTGCAAGATAAACAGATCACCAGACCTAGACGGTTCAGATAGAGCAACAGCTCACAGCTGTCTGTGGTTTGTGTCTTCCTAAAGAAGCGTGAAGTTTCAGACTAGATTGCAGGGGATGTTTATTATTAATGAACAGCTGAAGCCTAGAAGTTTGTAGACACCTGTTCATCCAACACTGCTTCTGAAAACAAGTGGATTTAATAGGGAGTTTGTTCCTTTTATGCTGCAATAACAGCCTATAATGTTCTGTTAGGGTTTTACAGTACTGTGAACATTGCATGAGGAGGATTTTTTTGTAGGGCTGTACCAATATGAGTGAATGATAGATTTAAAAAAAAGTAAGTAACAAAATCAGAAATTAAATGGCCTTAATAAATATATATATATATAATAAATAATATATATTATAATATAATAAATATATAATATATTCGTGTTGATTTTCAAAGAGAAAGCGCACTCATTATAATATCCAGACAAAGCAACAAAATAATAGTATGTTTATGTCAACTGTTCATGCATTTTTCATTATCGAAAAAAAAAAACGTATATGATGATTTTATTTTCTTTGTGCTTTTCACCTAGCTTAACACAGAAAAATAGATTTTTAGTATTTTAGCCATTTTCGGCCGAATATGTCAAAAATATTTCCAAATATTCAGTGAATCCTCAATTTTATCGTATTTTGCCGTCTCAGTGAAAATGTTGATCTCCACTGCTCCACAACCCAATGCTGGAAGCTCTAAACCCCTCTACAGGCTCATGCTCATGGCTGCTCCAAATCGTCCCTTTCTATTGGTCAGTGCTTTTCTATGGAGATTATACAAGCTCTGTGTGACTGACTGCCTGTGTCGACTTTAAAGAGCCGACCCTTTTACTCTCACTGTCCGTCTCAGTTTTTCCCCTCTCATTTCCTCTCCTTGTGAAAATGCCTCAGTTCCCAGGAATGCTGCTGTGTAAAATCCCAGTTGGAATGTAGTTAAATCCTTTTCTCAGGTAATCTGTAAGTTGAGAGCAGTTCTGAGTAACACCGAATGTTACGCAACGTTTCAATCCTGTTTACGTACCTTCGTACATAGGAGGGTTCTCTTTGGAGCTCTTTAGAAAAGACAGTGGTTTTGTAGAAAAGAACAATTTGCCTTCAATTCGTCTTCAGGTATAAGGAAAACCTTTAGTTGCCACATTAATATGCACACTCATACAAAGCTGTTTCTGTGCAGCTTATGCTATAAAGTGTCTATCTCTATCACCTTATGGGATGAAAAAATAAAGAGAGAAACAATATATCACCATTTAGAGACATGCACCTCGAGGAGGTGAAAAAAGACCAGGCATTTTGCTTTTGCTGCTTTTGCAGCTATAGCTGCACAGCTACACCAAGAGATGTGTGGATACAGGAGAGAAGCACATAGCACATGCCTAAAAGCCTAAAAAAAGACGCATAAATTCTGATTTCACCGTTCACCTTCACGTTGAATGTTCATGGATCAGACACCTATCAGATTTGGTGCATTTACACAGCCATGAAAAAATCAGATCTGAGCCACATTGAGCAAAACATCAGCTTTGGTAATGGTAATGTGAACGTAGCCATAGGAAATGGTATGTTCCAGCCATTTGGCACTAACTGTTAGGCCTTGCTCCTACTCACTGCATGAGTAGGCTGGTCACTCACAAGATAATACCTCACAATTTATACAGATGTAAGTTATACAGATTTCTCAAGTTGTCTCCTGAGGTGACACTTCATGAATTTATTGAATTTATATTCTACTATTCCATGACTTTAGGCATGTTATTGTAAACTGTATGTATTCTATACAATAATACAGGGTCCTGGGTCCTTTATTCTAGAATTACCCATGATTCTGATGCCCATCAGGTACTCAGGCAAGGGTTTATTGGGCTTTCTTATTGAAACATTTAAATTAATCTCCCCTGGTTTTTGCTGTGACTGGGACACGTAGGGTGGTACTCTTCGTTAGGAACAGTATAATTAGCATTATGCTAATTGCAGGCTGGTAGTTTTCCGTACGTATTGAGCATGTTGGTCTAATTTGGACTAGTGTGTTTTAAATTAAGCAGCGTTTGACATTGAAAACAGACAGGGTTTGTGGCTAGAGGTTGTTGTGTTACCTGCTTTGGTTCTTAGAGCCCTAGAAACAGTCCAGTGCTTTTAAAGAGTGCATCAAAGGGAAGGAACGCAGATGGAGACAGAAATAGCCTTCACTCTGAATATAACCGCCGCAGCATCTATACCGTGGACTCGGAAGTCTTTGAACAGCATAAAAGAACAGCTGCGTGAGTGTGTGCACGTGTTCGTTACCCCAGAAAGAGTTGCTTCCTACCTGGTACAGAGGTGAGCTGGTGTGTTTATCCTGCCTACAAGTGGAGAATTGCTGGAGAATTGCTCAAGTTGCACAAGAATTAAGGTATCATTCCCTGGCTAATATGATTCTGAGTGTTTTGTGCTTCCTCCGAGCGCAGGGGAGGGAGTGTGGGATCATGTAGGATTCTGAAACTGGATCACTTGTTCTTACGCTGTGAAGGGAAATCTGGTAACTGGAGCTTTCTCTTGACGTCAGGATTTTGGGACGTGAGGTGGTGTCCCCAATCTGCCTCTGTGTCTGCTCTCATTCGTGCTTTCTTTTTTCCCTTCCCTCAGTCTCTGTAAACTAAAGGCTGCTACTGTTTGGGAGATTTGATGATCCAGCTGTCCAGTAAAATAATTAAGTACTTTGTTGCAACAACATTTCTTATTTTATGTGAAAATATAGCAATAAAACACCAATCATACATTAGAGTAAGTGTTTAACAGAAAGAACCAAACCATCACTGATTGCAGTAGCTTGGACTGTGTGTGTCTCTCTCTTAATTTTTAAGTGGAATTGTATTTTTTTCCAGAGTTGTATGCCTATTGACTCTGCGATTTCCCTGAAAATCTTTATAATTTATCACAATGTATTGCATTGTCAGAATGATGGTCTGATCTTTTTTTTTTTAAATGGTTGCTCTTTATTGTACCACATTCAAATAACAGTCCAAAATAAAACACACTTTATAACTTCAGTGCAAACTGATAGGGCTTAATGCCTGTAGGTTGAATGCGTGCAATTGTAATTGGGTCTTACTGATATCCAAAACTTTATATGCAGTAGAATCCAGGTTGTCATAATTGAAAGCATGGTTCAGAAGAACATTTTATACAGTAAATGAATGTAAATGTTTGCTGCATTTTGACTGACATTAATATATGTATGTTCTTGTAAATGACTGCATACACTCATGTTCTCTTCCTTTTTTTTCCCCTCTCTGTCTTTAGGGTCACCTGTCAGAAGGTCTGGTCACCAAGTGGTATCGGTCCCCACGTCTACTCCTCTCCCCAAACAACTACACTAAAGCCATCGATATGTGGGCTGCTGGCTGCATCTTTGCAGAAATGCTCACCGGAAAAACACTCTTTGCAGGTCAGCCCATAAAACCCTCTTTGTTTTTGTTTGTTTGTCTGTCTTTGTATCCGTATCTTTACTGCTGTAGTATCCAATAAGAGAGGTCCAGAGTCCAGCTCTAGGCGTGTAAATCTTTATACTCCAAGCTGATTGCAGTTTTCTAGGAAATGCAGTAAAATCTCACCTTTCACCGTGATTTTATTTGATCGGATCAGTTTAATACTAACTTACAGTTTAATACTGTGAATACACTGAATACACAAGCAGCATTTTGTATGAGTATAAATGGCACAAAACCAGTTCATGATTAATTACACAGTTGTACGTTACATAACAATCAATTGTGACCTTTTAAAATTGATAGAGCTCAAATGCCACTTTTAGCTCATCAGATAATTACCACTTAAGATGTTTCTGAACATCATGAATCATCCTGAATCATCCTGTTTTGCTGGTCTAAATCAACTGAATCTGAGTCTGCTTAATTCTCCATCTGTTTTTATCATAAAAAACCCCACCCACCACCCCACCCCATATCTCTATCGTTATCATTCTGTGTATATGCTCAGCACAGGTACAGTAAACTGTATAAATATTGGCCAGGCTAATATTTTCCCTCAGTCTGGAAGGAGGACCTTTTTTTACACAAGTTTTAAGGTGAACTCTAAACCCAAACTGAATGGAAAGTAGGTCAAAACTGTTTTAGCATCAAATGTTCTGGCTTGTGCACGCGAGTTAAAGAGGATCTGCTCACACACACACACACACACACACACACACACACACACACACACACACACACACACACACACACACACACACACACATATATATATATATATATATATATATATATATATATATATATATATATAATGTGTATACACAGAAATAATGATCGGTTTATTGTGTCTTCTTCTTCTGCTGGTTTAATTATGCAGTAACTATGGAAACTATGTCATTAGCAGAGAAGGATTTAATTGGGAGCCCACGTAAAAGTCCTTGCAGTTCGAAGGTTAAAAATGTTTGTGTGTGTGTGTGTGTAGGAGCCCATGAGCTGGAGCAGATGCAGTTAATACTAGAGTCAATTCCTGTGATCCATGAAGAGGACCGGCAGGAGCTACAGAGCGTTATCCCCGTTTTCATCAAGAACGACATGTCCGTACCACACACACCCCTCGCCAAGCTGATGCCAGGGGTCAGCGCTGAGGGTCAGTATCTCTCTCGCACCCGTTTGCCAATCTGGTCCATAGTGTTTAGGCTTTAATGTTTAATGATACAGTAATGTCTCAGTGCTTTGGCAAAGAATATTGTCAGGAAAAAAAAAATTGTATTCCTTCCTCTCCTTGTTTGAACAGCTCTGGATTTCCTGGAGAAGATCCTGACCTTCAACCCCATGGACCGGTTGACAGCAGAGGAGGCCCTGGCGCACCCCTACATGAGCGACTACTCATTTCCTCTGGACGAGCCGGTGTCCTCGCACCCTTTCCACATCGAGGACGAGGTGGACGACATCCTGCTCATGGACGAGAGCCACAGCCACGTCTACAACTGGGACAGGTCAGAGAAGTGCACATGCACAGAAGTGACTTAGTTAAAGCTTGCAAAGTAAATTTTTGTTACAGTTGTGAAATTTTTAGGGTGCTTTCACAGCTTTGGTCCGGACTTGCTGATTTTTCTTAGTTACGGTCCGAACCAGTGGACCAGAGCTTAGTCCAATCAAAAGGGGTGGTCTTGGTTTGGATCTACTGAACCATGAAATAAAATTATGTAAAAAAACTTTTTAAATGGTTATTTTCCTGTTCCACAGGTACCACGACAGCCAGCTTTCCGAGCCAGACTGGCACCTCCACAGCACAGCAGAGGCTGAGGACGTACAGCGCGACCCTCGTGCCCTCTCGGACGTCACAGACGACGAAGAGGTGCAGGTAGACCCGCGCAAGTACGCCGACGCCGACAGCGAGAAGTTCCTAGACGACCCAGCTGCCTTCGACTTCCCTCCGGACCGCTCGTGGCCGCAGTACGACGACCATCACGAGAACAAGTACTGTGACTTGGAGTGCAGCCATACCTGTAACTACAAGGCTGTTTCTCCCTCCTACCTGGACAACCTAATCTGGCGGGAGAGTGAGGTCAACCACTATTACGAGCCCAAGCTGATCATAGATCTGTCCAACTGGAAGGAGCAGCAGAGCAAAGAGAAAGGAGACAAGAAGAGCAAGAGCAAGTGCGAGAAGAACGGCCTGGTGAAGGCTCAGATCGCTCTGCAGGAGGCCGGTCACAACCACCACGGCATCAGCCAGAGTCCCCCAGAGAAAGACCGCCAGCAGGAGAAACACCAGAACCAGAGTCAGGGCTTTGATTTCGACTCCTTCATAGCAGGCACCATTAAGCTAAGCCTTCAGCCCGAACCCAGCCAGGTGGGCCTGCTGAACGAGCTCAACACCTCCGTGTCCCAGCTGTCCAAGTCCGTCAGCCAGGAGAAGGACGAGAAGTGCCAGGTGAACCTGGCGCAGCAGGGCGGCCGCCCGCCGTGCCCGTGGGACAGCTACGGAAGCCCGGGGGCAGAGGAGAGCAGCTGCCTGATCGATGAGGCCTGCTGGGATGCCCAGAAAGACGGCGGTCTCGGAAGCGGCGGAGGATACACCAGCTACCTGGACCGACTCTTCAGCAAACGGGAAGAAAGCACCATGATCACACCTCCAGAATCATCCGAAGACTTCTCCCCCGACTCGGACGTCCCCCTCACCACCCCCCAGGAGGAAACCGCGCCCGGGTTCCTCGCCCGAAACGGAGAAATCGTCCTGGAGTCGCTGGCCATCCCCGGCGACCTGCCGCTGAAGTCCTTGCAGGCCACGCTGACGCCGGCGGCCCACGTCAAGTGCTCCCCTCAGATCGCCCACAAGACCTACAGCAGCATTTTTAAACATCTGAATTAAACCATTTTATTAATGTTAATATCAGAGTAATGTTGATAAAATGGCCAGTGCTTTTGTCACAAGCTCCTCCTCCTCCCTCCTCTCCAGAAACACCACCTGCAGCAAGCGCGAAAGAGCGAGCAGGGTCTCTTATTTTTTTATGAGGTTAGAATATTATTTTACTTGAATCATTTCATAACTTTTTACATATGGTTACTTTTTAAGATTTTTTTTTTGTAATCGTATGAATTATTGTTTATTATTATTTTATTATTATTATTATTATTATTATTATTATTAGTGGATGAATTCATTCATGACCTTCACCAAGTGTTCACACAGAACCCCTCTCGTGCTTAATTTTCTCTTGTAAATGAAAACAGGAAAATAAATAAATAATAATTTAAAAAAAAAAAGGCATGCCATTTGCACACAGCGTACTGTAGATTCATATACATATGAGAAAGCGGAAGAAGAAGAAGAAGAAAAGCAAGGTAGGCTTATGAGGAACACAATAACGAGAAGAGAAAAAAAGGGGTACATTATAAAAGCAAGCAGAGAGAATGCGAGGGTAGGACGAATGAATGCACTAAACGTGAGGGAGACGTTGTCACTGACATTTCTGTCCTTGGCCAAAAAAAAAACGTGGCCTTCCAGCTAACCGGCGTAGAGGACAGGAAATGAAATGAGCTTATTTTTTCCAGTCTCTCCATTGGTTATATTTTTATTTCTTCGTTTTATCGGTTTAATGTTATTTACCATATCTAACATCATATTTATGTGAGTATTCCTTTTCTTTTCCCTCCTTTTCTGAACCGCACGGTCGTCCCCGGACGACCGGAACATACTGTAATGGAGCGTGTTTGAGTTAACGCGATGCCAGCAGAGCAACCGTTTAAAACCCGTAGGTTTCGTAAACGTGTTATCTACCTCAAAAAGGTAACAGCAGACGGAGTGTATCGAAGCTGTAGTGCTTTACGCAAAACATTCACCCTGTACAACCATTCAGTGCGCAGTGACTCGGCCACCTTCTCTCCTTCATTACTTTCTACTTCTTTTTTTTTTTTTAGAAGAGAAATCCTTTGCATTTGCCATAGTGAAGTGTTAAGATCATTTATTTATTTTAAAGCAGATGTGAGATATTTATTTTAAAGAAACGTTGTTGTAATTTTCAATGTGACTTTGGCGACTGAGGCATTGAACTTCCATCCTTTCATTTTTCAACACTGTGCGCGTGAGTGTGTAAAGTGTGTGCGTGTGCGTGTGAACGAGTGTACATGAACGGCTGGAGGCTACTCTTCCTTTCTAAGTTGTAAAGATGCTCTCCATTTCCAGCAGTAGTTAGTTTTTTTGAGGAAATCATTGAAGCTTTTTTGTTTTTTTGTAGGTGCTTTACGTGTGCGAGAGGAAATTTGGCTTTATGAAATCTGATGCACCTAAAAGTCTTAATTTTGTTTTTTCTTTTTATATAAATGTATTAGAATTGTGTGCATGGAAGAAAAACGATGGAAGGTACATTTAAAATACGAAGTTTATGGTGAAGTCTTGTCATTTAATTAATTTTTATTTTAATTGTATGTTTTTATTATCATTTGTTTTCAGATTTATTTAGATTCCCCCCTCTTTTTCCTCCCCCAAACAAGCATGATTGAAACAGGTAAAGGGTTTAGCATGTAGAAGATCTATGGACTACTTCTCTCCCCCCACCACCCCTTTTTTTTCTTTTTCTTTTTCTTTCTTTTTTTTTTTTTTTGTCATATAAGTACTGAAACTCCATTCTGTTATCATTGGTTCCCCTGTAAGATAATATTAATAAAATGGCCAGCAAAATATGCTCTTGTTTTGTTGTGTAATTCTTTTCACTAGGGAATGAAATATCAGATGAATTATAACTAATGATTTCCATTACAAAAAGCTTTTATGATTCACACAAAGTGTGTGATTAAATCAAATGGAAAAAAGACATTTCTAACTTTTAACACTGATATTTAGTCAACCTTACATAATATTTCAATATTAAACACCACGATTAAAAAATAAAGACGTACACCTGTTCTTGATGGCTTAACTGGAATAAACATGTTTAAGGACAGATATAAATGTTATTTTGTTTTCATATATATTAGAAATGGATGGAAAAGATGATAATTTACATTCACATTCACAAGAAGGGACACAATCACCATAATTTCCTCCCAAGTCACACTGCCTTAGTTAAGCCAAAACTATTAAGAGGACAGAACAGTGAATAAAAATATGCTCTATAAAACAAAATAAAACTCGTAACACCTTTCTCCTGCACCTGTTGAGAAGATATTAAGTGGTGAAGGCAGACATAAGCATCTGAGAAACATTTGACCATTAGATGCAACAACGTTACTCTTTAAAAAGTAATGAATGCATTTACCAAAACTTTGTTTTATTTGTTTTTGTTTTTTTTTTAGAAATGCGGATATTGCTATTTATTCAACATCAAGGCAATGTATGCTTCATGTTCGTGTCTGTACTTCCATTTAGAAGAAAAATTGATGTTTTGAAATTGAAAACCTCTGGAATATAATCAAGAGGAAGATGAGTGATCACAAGCCATCAAACCAAACTGAACTGCTTGAATTTTTGCACCAGGAGTAAAGGCATAAAATTATCCAAAAGCAGTGTGTAAGACTGGTGGAGGAGAACATGATGCCAAGATACATGAAAAAAACTGTGATTAAAAACCAGAGTTATTCCACCAAATATTGATTTCTCTCTTCATGAATATGAGTTTGCTTTCTTTGCATTATTTGAGGTCTAAAAACAATTGAGTGTATTTATATTTACTTTAATCTTTAATTTTATTTGATAATTGAAAAAATATCAGTATGACAAATCAAAAACTAAAGAAATCTGCAGGGGGCAAATACTTTTAATGCCACTTAATAGTTTATAGAGTTGATTGCATTTAGTAACGCAAACATTATTACTCCCCAGCTCCCCAACTAGATGGAGCGCCATTATTCCAGAGACCACAGTTCCACTGATCCACAACTCAGTACTGGGGGGCTTTATACCTCTCAGTTCCAAGCCTGGCATAAGGGAGGGTACCCATAAGATTGTTTCTCTTCAGGGGTTAGACAAGCTCTGTGTGTGTGAGTCAGAACACACAGTGTATCAAACAAGGCTTGGCTGATCTTCAGATTTATACTCGAGCTGTTCCTTTAAGAGTTGAGTTGAGTTCAGGTCACTCGCTCGCTGATCTCTGGTCTGGGCCACAGGCAGCACAAAGCCGGCCGTGTTAAATTCCTCAGGTGTGCTGCAGCACAATACCATAAATACATGAGCCGGGGTGTATTTCAGAACCATTGATTTCAGTCCTTTGTTCACACAAACCGTCTGCTGTTCTGCTCGGCTTTGTGAGATCAGGAGAACAGGCGATTTGGTTGCAGGAAAAGATTGGCAGAAGAAAGGAACATGAAAAATATCAGGAGTGCTGGGAATCAGAAGTTTACTTTAGTTAATAACCGTATTTCACACAGAGATAAAAAGCAAACAAAAACTAGGGTACCACTTTAAAATAAGACTACCTTTATAAAGGGTTTATAAATGGTTTACGGTTAGTTTATTAATGGTTACTAATTAGGTTGTAAATGCCTTAAAATCATTAATAATCAGTTATGTGGCTGTGCGTTTGGCAAACAACGGGTCTATGTACATTTCTACGTATGTGTTATAACTGATTATTAAAGATTTTAAGGCATTTACGACCTAATTAGTAACCATTAATAAACTAAACCATTTATAAAGCCTTTATAAAGGTAGTCTTATTTTAAAGTGGTACCGTTTTTACTTTATATGGGCATATATATTTCATACATATAAATTTACTATATATATGAAAAATAACTACAATGGAGAAAAAAACTGAAACATTAGTTGTTGGCTGATTATAAGTTCTTACTGTAACTTTAACAATATTTAAAGAGAAAACAAAGAAAGGGCTGCTAGTTTGAAACGTTCGAACACTCTTTAAATTAGGTGTTTTTGTCATCAATTTCTGTATTGTTGATTTATATTAAATATTAATATTAGATCAATACTAAAGCCATCCAAACTATAAGGAAAACTTGGAATTATTTAGCAAACAAAAAAAGTTTCTTTTATATATTATATATTTGCACATCTTGGTTGTATTTTTTCAGTCAGCTTTATGAAGAAGACTTGCCTGGGATGAACAGCTTTCAGTTAACAGCTGTGCTGAACTTTATAAGAGTTAATTACTTGAATTTCTTGCCTCTTAATGTTAGTTTGAGAGCATCAGTTAAAGTAATATACAGTGAATAGTGAATATTTAAATAATGTTCTAATCCAGATTATGTCAAGAAATACTCAACTGAATAAAGAAAAAATACTAAAAAGGTCTGTCAATCTGAAAACATTCAAAATATCCTCAAGTGCAGTCGCAAAGAGCATCAAAAACATTATGATGATGAAACTGGCACTCATCAGGACCGCCCCAGGAAAAAAGGGCAGGAGTTACCAGAGTTATCAGCCTCAGAAACCACATATTAACAGCTTAACCCCAGATACGAGCACCTAAAAGCTTCCTCACAGAGTATTTTTTTTTTGGTTTGTTTAACACTTTTAAGTTACTACATGATTCCTTGTGTGTTCCTTCATAGTCTGGATCACTTCAGTATTACAGTGTAAATTCTGTAAATGCTGTACCCTCCAAAAATCTCAATGCACCGTAGCTTCCCACAGCTGGCAGCACCCATGCAGCTCTGAACCATGATACTCCCACCACCATGCTTCACTGTAGGCAAGACAATCACAACTGTAGTAACCTAATGTTATATTTTTCAAATAAAATCAAATGCATCATTTTTTTTGCATGCTATTTTGGCTTTTTAGGCTGTGCACACCCCCTGATTCCAAACGTGACGTAATTTTTATGACCTGCAGCTGTATTTCAGGAAGCCTTGCTAGATTAACTCATCTAAAGTTGATATTCGAAGAATTTCAAGTCAGACATTTTCACCACATCAGGTTTAGCCTGAGGGAAGCTTTATTCTGCTGCCCAGAATCTCAGCTCTGCTGTAATTGGCCTTCAGAGAATCAGGAATGCTTTTGGCCTTGAAAGAACTAGCCCTTTGCTAAGCTGCCATTAGCTGAGCGCCTCTGAGAGAGGCTTAGCCCTCCATTACCCTCAGCTGCTGCCACCTCCCTCATGGCACCCAACATGGGCTGCCAATGGCGGCCAAGATCAGCATGCCCTAATGGTGTGAACAGATGATATGACATTGGGTTTGGTCTCACGCTGGTGCAGACAAACACACAAACACACACACAGTGTTTGGTTTTAGTCTTGGCGCTGTTGAAAAGTGTCATGGTGGCTACAAATGAGACTGTGTGAGTTGAGTGTTTGTTTTAATGTGTGTGTGAGATGTACTACTGCACCCCCCTTGCTAAAATATCCAGTTCAGAAGCAGCTTCTGCTGGTAAACGGTTTAAAAGGGTCCAAGCTGATGATCATAACAATCATTTGGGCAAAAATACTGGGTAAGACAGGGTTGGTCATGCCTTCTTAAAACTGAAGAAGCAAAATTCACACAGACACAAACGTGTTGTCTGATCAACTACAGCAAATGAAGGCAATATAAAAAACACTAAATGTAATTTTTCAGCATTTAAAGGATAACTATGGTGTAAAATGGACTTTTGTTGTAGTAAAACATTATTAAAAAGTGCTTAGCTTTGATGAATACTCCGCTCACCTCCGTTCTCCCACAGTGTTCCAAGATTCATAAATTTTAACAGTTTGTCCAAACATCCTTTAGACTGGGTGAAACGGGGCATAATTTGCACCGATAAATCCACCGCTTTTTACACCGTTATCCAGCTCAAAGTAGCTCCACACCTCCTTGCTAGAATCCGGAGAGCCCTGATATTTAAAACGAGGCATTAATAACTTTAAAAAGTGCACAAAAAGATTATTAAAAACCTCTGTTTACATCCCATAATGCTAGCTTCAGCTACCATAATGCTAGCTTCAGCTTCCATAACGCTAGCTTCAGCTTCTACGTAGTGTACATAGATATTTTACTACACCAAAAGTCCAATTTAGGCCGGAGTTCTCTTTTAACTCACAATTTTTAGGCCAAAATATGAATATTTATTTTATCCCTTATAAAAACTGGTCAAGCTTTTTGGGATGGATGATCAGTTAGCTCTTAGCTCTTGAGCACCACAAGGTATTTTCTTCTTTTACATTCTCTTGCAAATAAATATGTTCAGAAGCCTGTATGTTTAATTCTGTGTACATTTTTCTGTTGTACATCACTAAATTCTATAAATGATGACCTAGTTTAAAAAACAAAAGTTAAATATTGCCATTGAATTATCGTCCTTAGACTACATTATCTTGCCTTTTCTGAGCACACGCCACAAACAGAGCCGCTTGAGGTATGCTAAAGCTAAAACACATTTACACAAGCCAACTTTCCAACATTTTAGAATAAGGTTCTGTGGACTGATAAATCTAAAATTGAGTTATTTGGAGGGCGGTTATTTATATTTATGCATGAAGGAAAAACAGCACAGCATTCCAAGACATAAACACTGTACTGCTCCCCACAGTAAAATCTGGTGGTGGTTCATCATGCTGTGGGGCTGTGTGATCAGTGCAGGTTCTGGAATCTTGTTAAAATTAAGGGTCTCATGGATTCCAGTCAATATCAGCAGATTCTTCAGAACAATGTTGAAGAATCAGTGAGAAAGTTGAAGTTAAAGCTGTGCCGGGGCTGGAGACTTCAACAAGACAACGACCCTAAACACTAAACACTAAACTCTGCTCTAAATCTACTAAAGCATTAAATCATGCAGAAGAACAAGTACAACATTCTGAAATGATCATCTCAGATCATCTCAGACCCCAGACCTGAATATTATTATAAATCTGTGGTGTGATTTAAAGCAGCTGTTCATGATCAGAAACCTAAATCAAACCTGACTGAACTGGAGATGATTTATAAAGAAGAATGATCCAAAACACCTTCAACCAGAAGCTTCAACCAGACTCTCATTGGAAGCTGTAGGAAGCATTTAAAGGCTGTTAAAACTACATATCTATTTTAGTACTTCTACTTGTACTAAGTGTGGTGATTAAATAACACTTCAACTTCGACTCAAGTCACTTTTTTGATAGAAGTCTTGTACTTTTACTGAAGTCTGAGTCTCTAGTACTGTATAAAGTAGTAACAGTAGCTTCGTGTTAAGCTAAAGAAGCAAACTTCTTTATAGACAAATGTGAGGTGAGTATAAATGTGAATTTACTGTATTTTTAGGTCTTCCTGGTCTAAATTACACGAATCAGCACATCTAGCTATTTACTTTCCCCAACTTCATTTCGCCTCCATTGTCTTGAGCAGCAGCTCGTTTGTCTCGTTTCTCAGCCTCATCACTTCTCTCTCGGAGGAAGGTAAGCACGGAAAACACTCGCCCGGGTTGCTGTGGTTGCCAAATCCATTCGGTTAATGAGGCCTGGTGTGATTCCGCAGAAAGGCAGAGGATCATCCTCCTGTTTTTATTCTGACCTGCTTCCTGTTAAAGAACTGACCTGGATTCCACCTGGACAGATAAACAACACGCTGGCAAGGTCGAGCCTTTATTAGACTGAATGCTGATGTTACAGCCTTCTGTGCGCTGCCAGTGAATAAAGTAAAAGCAATGACAACCATAAAAGTGCACGTTAGAAAACATCTACAGAAAATTACATACATCTTACAGGACCACTTAATTGTTGTAAATAAATACTGATGTCATATAGACTATGAAGGAACACATAAGGAATCATGTAGTAACTTAAGTGTTAAACAAACCAAAATACTCTGTGAAGAAGCATTTAGATACTCGGATCTTGTGGTTTCTGATGCTGAGAACTCTGATGAGCTTATCCTGTACAACAGAGGAAACTCTTGTTCTTCCTTTCCAAGTGGTGTTCCTGATGACTGCACCTGAGGATACTTTCAAAGTTCTTAATTTCTCAAAGTTGTCTTTTCTTTACTTTTAGTTGAGTAGTTGAAGTTCTCCTTTAAGTCACAATTTAGGCCAAAATATGAATATTTACTTTTATCCCTGATGAAAACTGGTTGAGCATTTTGGGCTGATTGATCAGGTTAGCTCTTGAGCAGCACAAGGTATGTTCTTCTATTACATTCTCTGGTAAATAAATATATTTAGAACCATGTATGTTTTATTCTGTGTACATTTTTCTGTCACTAAATTCTCTAAATTACGACCTTGTTTAAGAAACAAAAGTTAAATATTACTATTGAATTATCATCCTTAGACTACACAATCTTGCCTTTTCTGAGCAGGGTTCTGAGCTTTATCTTAATTTCTCAAAGTTGTTTTTTCTTTACTTTTAGTTGAGTAGTTGTAGAGTTCTCCTTTAAGTCACAATTTTTAGGCCAAAATATGAATATTTACTATACCATACCACCATACCACTAGAGGCGCTGCGGAGTGCTGTGGAGAAGCACACTGTAGAACAAGCACGCTGGGACAGCTCACTAGATAATAACGCTAGCCAGTTAGCATAACAAGCTAACACACTGAAAGCTGAACTCTGTGGAGCCAATTCATACTCCTGTTAACTGGAGAAAGAAGAGAATTGTGGCTGATTTTAATACTGTAATATCCTCTAATGGCATGAACTATTTATTAAAATAGTTTTGTAAAGGAAGCTGTGTTAAAGTTGTTGACTTTGCTGTTTTTTTGTTAATGAAGTCTGATTTCTTCATATATTGTGTAATGTTAATTCTGTGGGACAAAATACACTCAATAGTAATCAGAGCATTTATTTAAAGTCTTAGTGTTTTTTTTTTTGTTATATATACTCCTAACAGTACTGTACAGTAGGTCACAGACCTATATAAAAGCCCAGTCATTCAAAAATATATAAATCAATAATAATAATAATAATAAAAATACTATGATATACCGTGAAACCGTCAGAATCTTAAAAAAATGCTGTGACCGTTTTTTTTTTTGTTGTTGTTATTTCGCCCAGCACTAAGATCTAGTCATAATATGGATTAGAAAGTTGTTCAAATAGAGCTATTTACTGTGTACCTGTAACTCTACCTCTTCACTACTTTACAACTGATGCTCTCAAACACATTAAGAGGCAAGAAATTCTTAATGTATTTAACTCTTGATGAGTTCAGCACAGCTGTTAACTGAAAGCCTGAATTCCAGGTGACTCTACATCAAAAAAAATCCAGCCAAGATGTGCAAAACTGTTTCTATCTAAACAAGAGACGCTACTTTGAAGAATCTAAAATATAAAACATATTCTGGTGTGTTTAACATTTTTTGTTTATTAAATAATTCCATATGTTTTTGTGGTAGTGTGGGGACAAGTGGTCAGGAGGTTACCGAAGAGAGGTGATGCAGAGACGTAAAAACAGTCTGGAACCAGGTAAGAATCCCTTTTAAAGTGTTTATTGTGACAAACGAAGCACCCAAACCCAAAAACAAAAATTAAACAAAACGAAATGTACAATATTTACAAGCTATTTACACACTGTACACTGGTAGGAGTTAATGGTGGATTGGCAGCTACCACCATAATACTAAATGAACAGCCCAATAAACTCCCGTCGGCATACCAGCCACGCTTAACCAGTGAGTGACCCCCCCAATAGTGTACCCGCCTGCCCTTAAATACTTTTAGCCCACTTCCGGCTAAACCAACAATAAATTAACTAGTGGGCAGGTGGATAAGACAACTATACATGACAGTTATTATACAATATTAACAGGTTTACAGATAATAAGACATGCATGTAAACGTTTGGACAACCAGGTAAGTATAGATAATTATTTTACAATGTTAATGCATTATTTTGTATGTTTTCTTTTTCACAGGTACCCCCAGGCTCCCCTGCCCCAGAACAACCCTTGGTTTCTACCCAGACCTTAAGGACCCGGGTGGCTCGCGCGCCACCATTTTCACAGGATCCAGGTAAGTACTGTGTTGGTTATATGAATGTCTGTGTAGATAAAATGTGCATGGGGGTTCTTGGTAGATGGTGATGTGTTCAGGGGCCTGACATCATCACAGTTTTTCTTCATAGTTCAGATTAAATGTTGGGGTTACAGTTTGTAAAAAAAAGTTATTAGAGAATGTAATTAAGGCACAGTTGACAAGAGCATGACAATAAACCTGTGTTAAATTACAGGTGAAACCATTTCCTGACAAAACGTAAAGAGAAAAGAATAGAGAGCTTGTAATTATGTCTCTCTCTCTCTTTCTCTCTCTCTCTTTTTCTCTTTCTGTCGCAGTGTGAATGGGAAAGGACATCTTGTGCTGTCTGAATAGAAGCCCATTCTTTACAGTTATGATTCACACACGCCTCATATGATACCACTCAGTACACCTCTCAGTGAACACCCCACACTGTGTGTGTGTGTGTGTGTGTGCGTGCTTTGGAGTGTGTGATTAATGCACTATTGTTCACTGTTAACAGATATTAGAAGAAAAGTGGCAGGTTGAGAGCGTTAGCAATACGATCCTTTATTTCTCCTTTTCCACACTCACCAATTAAGCTACATGATACGTGCCGAGTGAAACACGCCCCCAAACAATCAGCCCTGATCTCAATCAGCACTCTCACCACTGCTGTGGCCCACTGACACTAACAGCGGCTCAGAACACAACAGCAACAACACTTCAGTGATGACATTTCACCACAGTCCTTTCCTGTTCCTGAGAGCAGACGTCCAGCAGTACTGAGCTAATTAATGTTAGAGTACAACACATAAAGATTAGGATGGTTTAGCTGAGGTTCAGGTGACTAAACTACAGTTGCTGAGATTGGGATTATGGTTGAGGTTGGGATTATTGGGTTTATTGCTGAGGTAGGGGTTTTGAGGTGGTTGGGTTTATATAAGAGGTGACTGGTTGATTGCAGTGCTTTAGATTATTATGGATAAGGTTGGGATTTTGGTTACAGTTGGGTTTATTTATGAGATTAGGGCAATGTTTATGAATGGGGTTATTGGGGTGCTTTAGATTATTATTATTAAAATGATTAAAGTTGGGATTATTGATGAGGTTGGGGTTATGGTTATAGTTGGGATTATGGTTGAGATTTAGGTTTTTGCTGTATTTGGATTTTTGGTTATAGTTGGGTTTATTGCTGGGGTTAAGGTTATGGTTATGAATGGGGTTATTCAGGTCTTTTGGATTATTATTGCTGAGGTGGTTGGGTTTATATATTAGGTCTGGGTTATGTTTATGGATTGGTTTATAGAAGTGATTTAGATTATTATTGCTGAGGTTGGGGTTATGGTTATAGTTGGGATTATGATTAAGGTTGGAGTTATTGCTGAGGTTGCTTTTGGTTATAGTTGGGATTATTGCTGAGATTGGGGTTATTGCTGAGGTTGGGATTTTGGTTATAGTTCGGTTTATTGCTGTAGTTGTGGCTATAGATATGGTTAAGGTTGAGTTTATTGCTGAGGTTGGGTTAAGGTTATGGATGGGCATATTACAGTCAAATGGTTTAGATTATTATTGATGAGGTTGGGTCTATGGTTATGATTGAGGTTAGTCTTATTGCTGAGGTTATGTTTATTGTTATGCTTGGGTGTATTGAAGTGGTTGGGATTATGTCTGAAGTTGGGGTTATGGTTATGGTTGAGGTTGGTCTAATTGTTGAGGTTACGTTTGTTGTTATGCTTGGGTATTTTCAGTAGTGATTGGGATTATTTCTGAAATTGGGGTTATGGTTATGGCTGGGGTTACTACAGTGGAGTTTAGGATTGTGGTAATATATATTTTTTGTTGAGGTAATGTTTGGGATTGGGATTATGGTTATGATTATGGATATGGTTGAAGTTATGTTTATAGCTAAAGATGGGGATAATATGAAAAAAAGTTAAAGGGTCTAACATTTTTTCTGAATGTATTGTATTGTGTCCTGGACAAATTGTGGGCAATTTGAGCCAAAAGTGCTAACATACACACACACACACACACACACACACTGCCCTTGTGTTTTTGATCGAAACAGCACTTAAAGCACAAACAGCTTCAGGGCTACAAAACCTCATTTCCCTAACAGAACACAACATCAGTCTGACCTCAGTCTAACAACTGCACTTTCACAGACAGAGTCCTTAGTCCAAAATGTGTGTGTGTGTGTGTGTGTGTGTGTTGGGGGAGGTAATAATGAACAAGCTAGAGAGTGTGTTCTCTGGACCAGCACAGCAAAACACAATTTTCCAGCAGACCCTCCAGAGACGTGCAGCTCCATGAGGACACAGAGTTTTCCACCAGCCAGCAGAACACTGTGACATAATGACGGAGGGGGATATAGATAGATAGATAGATAGATAGAGAGCGAGAGAACAGAGCACAAGAGAGAGAGAGAGAGAGAGAGAGAGCTGTAGATAGAAAGTGTTTAAGAGAAAGAAAGATTAAAGCTTTAGTAATTAAAGCTTTAGTAAACATTTTACCAGGAGACTCTAATGCTGCATCACTAAAAGTAGATTAAGAGATCCCAGTAAAAGAAATGAGAACAAAATATTATACATGGTAATTTATTTCAATTTTATTAAAGAGTGAAAAAAAATATGTGAAACTATAGGCTAAGCAGTTAGTTTGAAGGTAAAATTAGAATCAGGTGTTTTCAATCAATGACATGACATGGCATGAGTCAGTGAGAAGAGCCTGTTTTATTCAAAGAACAGGGATCTATCACAGTCTGCCCTTCACAACACATGTTTAAAGTGTATCATGGCATGAATTAAGGATATTTCTGATGACCTAGGGAGAAAAAGATAAGCTGGAAAACCATACAAAACCACCTTTAAAGAGATAAAACTCCACCAATCCACAGTCAGACAGATTACACTGTACAAATTGAGAAAATTTAAGACCAGTGTTTATTGATTATTTTGTTAGTCGACTAATCTGACAATAATTTTTTTCAATTAGTCGATTAGTCAACGATTATTTCTGCCTTGTCCACCATCTCTAAAAACAACAGAAAAACAGTTGAACACGAGATATATATATATATATATATATATATATATATATATATATATGGTGGAACAGACACTACTTCGTTAGTTAAGTAGCTAATTTGCTAAACTGACCATATAGAAGGGAATAACTAAGTTAAGTAAAGCTAAGCTAAGTAAACAAAACTGTAATTAAATAAAGTTAAACAAGTGCTGGATGTTAACCTACACAGATTTCTCTCCTGAAAACTGTTTTTGTTGGTGAGTAAAGTGCTTCTGTTTATTTACATATTCTGTTTATGTTTAAGCTCAGATTTCCAGATTTCCACGAAGACTGGGTGCAGCAGCATTAGCATTAGCAGCTAACTGCTAGTAAATTCCCCCTGACAGCCCTACACTGGGGAACCCTGAGTGTTCAGGTAAATCAGGGTGATATTAGCTAGCGGTTCATCCCACATAGTTTGTTTCAACATGGTAAACATGCAGACAGCAGTTTAATATACTCACCTCTGCGCGGCAAAAGAGCTAGCTAGCACTTAGTTGCTAATGCTAATGCTATTTAAGCACAGTGTGAACTGTGTGACTGAACTCGTTACCCATCTTCCATTGCGTTTCTGTCTCCAGCACTTTATGTAATGCTGTACTGTTTCATTGTTGATTATATCGACTAATAGTTGCAGCCCTAGTCTCCAAGGTTTTAAAGGACCCCAGGGTAACTTCTAAGCAACTGTAGGCCTCCCTCATACACCGGCTTGGAGGAATTTTCTCCCATTCCTCCGTACAGAACAGCTTCAACTCTGGGATGTTAAATGTCATGAACATGAACACATTAGCCAATGTAAGAGAGAGGCCTTCAGTTGCTTAGAAGTTACTGTGGGGTCCTTTGAGGTAATAATATCAATAATACCAATTATTTGAACATGCAGTGTGTGTGTGTGTGTTGGGGGAGGTAATAATGAACAAGCTAGAGGGTAACTTCTAAGCAACTGAAGGCCTCCCTCATATTGGCTAACACTGAACAAGATTGGAGAGCATGCCAGGATTGCTCTCTGCGTTCCAGCATAGGAAGCTTATGCAATCTGTGAAACATGGTGGTGGTAGTACCATGGTTTGGGGCTGTGCTCTATATATATTGACACTGAGATAAAAAATAGATTTATAGATATAGAGAGCAGCAGTGAATGTGAGAAAGAATGAAATGTGAGTTATGGAAACGTGCGCTACTAGTTTGGCAGGTGTGTGTGGTTAAAGTGGACATAGCTCAAAAGTGACTCACACTCACACACTCACACACACTCACTCAACTTATGAACCCTTTAACACCTTTCATTTTAAAATCTATAGTATGTTTAACTGAATGTGTGCTGATCTGTTCAGTCTGGTAGTGACTTATTATTACATAAAGTCTTAAATTCTTTAAACACGAGCATGATCTTCAGCAAAGCCTCGTGATTGGGTGAACCCCCGGTGTGCTGCGGTCAGGATGATCTGCAGTGTGGACACGTTAGTTCCCCCTGACCGACCTCAGCATGTGAGGAGAGATTAAAGAGCTCAGCTGATCAGGGTTTTATTCCTGACTGTTCGGACTCGATCAGCCCTCGCTGTTATCAATCCATTAAATAAAGTGGATTTAGAGCAGAGGACAAACTCACATGAGGAAATGGATCAGATTTATATGTAGATAAAGATGTTCCTGTACCCTTAGTGTTCCAAATCACATACGGATGAAGAGATAGGTCAATTACAGCAGCAGAAAACACAATAAAAACAGATAGACATAAAGACAATATACAGTTTCACACATAACATATACTATATATATATATTCACTATTGCACTGTTCAAAAAGGTAAAATAGAAACTGTGAACATACAGATGTATTTATGTTTGTCACGATGACCCAGGCAGGGAGACGAGGAGACGGACACAAGTGCAGGTAGGGTGAAATAAATGAATAATTTAATAAATAAATATAAATAAACAAAGAAACGAGAAACAAGTAAACACTTAAACATAAAACAGGGAGATATATACAAGGAACAAGGGAGTGAACTAAATAAATGAAACTAGAAAAACAAATAACCAAAAACCAAAACAAACGAGAGAAACCAGAGAACATAAATAAAACAAACTAGATAGATAATAACAAACAAACAAACCGGGAGTAAATAAACAAAGAAACAAACGAGGGACTGAAAAAATACAAAACTAAACAAGGCAGGGATATATATAAAGGGAAAGAACAAGGAACTAAACACTAAGCAGGGAACTGGGGAAACGAGGAAGAAACAAGAAACTAGAAAACTAAACAAGAAATAAACATGGAGCAAGAACTAGGGCTATGAAACACAGAATAAACACAGAGAGACAAAACAACAGAGGTTAGTGCAAAGACCGACGGAGGACAAGTGATAGAGGAGGGCTATTTAACCAAACAGGACACAAACTAGAATAGGAAACACCTGGGGAAGGGGCGGAGCTACAAATGAGAAACACGTGGTGGAAAACTACTGACAGGAGACACAGAGGGGCACAGGTCACGTGGGAATAACACACAGAGACATGAGACAAGACCAGGACGTGACAACATTGCTGTTTACATATAGACAATTGGATAATATGGATGTGAATCTTAATGAATAGTGGTCATTAAAATTTTGTACATAAATGACACAAAACCAGTTGACCAGTGCTACCCACCGGCTTACAGAACAGCTTCAACTCTGGGATGTTATGATGGCATGAACCATAACATTAGCCAATGTGAGAGAGGCCTTCAGTTGCTTAGAAGTTACTCTGGGGTCCTTTAAGGTAATAATATCAATTTTTTTAAACATGCAGTCAACCATTTCTTTAAACTAAACACTTTCTTGAGAAAAAAAACAAAGGAATTAGTGGACTTGCTTTTTGTTAAAAATGTTTTTATATAATTTATAATGCGTTTTGTAACCACCTTCAGCTTAGAAACTTTGTAAAAAAAAAAAAAGAGTAAAGCCTCCTTGAGTTTGACCAGTACATGTTTTAAATAGTTACTGTAAATATGTGTTATTAGATTCAGAGTTTAAAAAAAATATTAAAAGTTACAACAAGCATATGGCACCCATTCAGTGGAATGGCTCATACGTAACTGCAGTGAAAGGCCTGCATTTAAAGGCGCAGCGAACGCCTTTAAAGGTCACATTAATGATGACAATTTTTTGCACCATTAGTGCTCATATTAGCACAGGGACAAGTCCTGTAACCGTGTGTGTGTGTGTGTGTGAGTGAGAGAGATGATTTGTGGTTACCCTTCAGAGCAGAGAACTGCATGCTTTAAAAGGTGAGACACATATATTCCTTTTGGCCGGAGGCTGGTGGATGGAGGGGGTGAGGTTTGACCTCTGCTGACCTCTGGACAGGACAGTGCCAGCCAAACACTTGCCCCATTTTTACCACAAACCACTTTCTAAAGGAGGCGAAGTACAGGTCAGCCAATCAGAACTGAGCTCATTTACATATACTAGTTTTGGTAAGGCACAGGTACAAAACAGTCCAGTTCATTTTCAAGGTTTAAAGAATAGAACAGCTGGAAATGGAAAAGTTTCCATTATATATATATATATATATATATATATATATAATAGATGGATGGTTAATGTTGGTGGGGGTTGGTGGGGTGCTGGTGGTCCTGGTGTTTTTCTGGTGGTTTGGGTTGGGGTGTTGTGATGGTCTTGGTGTCCTCCCTCCATAAATTGATGTAATTTCCTGCATTGGAGTGTATTTTTAAAAGCCTGTTAAATACCCTAGGAAGGGAAAGCATTTCAGTGCTGCACGATCTGAAATGAGGAGCTACTTTTTCCCACAATGCCTGGCATGTGGGGGGGTGTGTGTGGGTGGGCAGTGTATCACACTCTGCTGCTCGTGATTGAATCTTCAGCAGCGGGGAAAAGAGCCAGCTCTCCTCAGCACAGAGTATTTATAACCAGAGAGAGAGAGAGAGAGAAAGTAGATTTAGCAAGAAAAAGATAGTTATAGAAAGAGGGGGAGAGAAAAAGAAATAACATATAGAAAAGACAGAAATAGAGAGATGTGGGAAAACAGAAAATAGAAAAAAAGAAAAAAGATAGCAAAAGAGATCTGAGAGAAAGAAGGAGAGAGAGAGAGAAGGAGAAAAATGAAGAGAGAAAAGACAGACACAAAAAGAAAGGAGAAAACACAAATATAGAGATACAGGAGACACAAAAAAGAGACAAAGGAGAAAATATAGCAAAAGAGATGAGAAAGAGAAGGATAGAGAGTTAGAAAGTGGAAGAGAGAGAAAAGTGCGAAAGTCTGAAAGAGAAATAGATAGATAAACAGGCTAAAAAAAGTAAGTAAGAGAGAGAGAGAGAGTAGATTTAGCAAGAAAAAGATAGTTATAGGAAGAGGGGGAGAGAAAAAGTGAGAAAATATAGAAAGGACAGAAATAAAGAGATGTAGAAGTCAAAAAATGTACAAAAGAGAAAGATAGCAAATTAGATCAGAGACAGAGAGAGAGAGAAAGAGAGAGAGAGAGAGAGAGAGAGAGAGAGAGAGAGAGAACAAATATACCAAACAAAGATTTATAGAGAGAAAGAAAGAAGGAGAAAGAATGAAGAGAGAATAGACAGACACAAAAACAAAGGAGACGACACAAATATAGAGATACAAGAGACAGAAAAGAGACAAAAGAGAAAACATAGCAAAAGGGGATAGAGAGTTAGAAAGTGGAAGAGATAGATATATATATCTATATATATATATATATACTATATAATGTAGCCCAGCTCCACCTTTAGACGTTTAAAACTAGCCCTGTCTCCCACTCAGCTACACTCAAATGACCTTTTCTGCATATTTACACAACCCAACACACACACACAGTCTCTCTCTCTGCTCTGTTAACCACCTAACAGCACGTGCTAAAAGGCAGCTATATTTAACCCCTTAGTACTGCAAGTGCAATATAAAGGTGTGAATAGCCAAAGTAAACAGCGTGATTATACAGCCACATATACAGGGGTTGAACAATGAAACTGAAACACCTGTCATTTTAGAGTGGGAGGTTTCATGGCTAAATTGGAGCAGCCTGGTGGCCAATCTTCATTAATTGCACATTATTACACCAGTAAGAGCAGAGTGTGAAGGTTCAATTAGCAGGGTAAGAGCACAGTTCTGCTCTAAATATTGCAATGCACACAACATTATGAGTGACATACCAGAGTTCAAAAGAGGACAAATTGTTGGTGCACGTCTTGCTGGAGAATCTGTGACCAAGACAGCAAGTCTTTGTGATGCATCAAGAGCCACGGTATCCAGGGTAATGTCAGCATACCACCAAGAAGGACCAACCACATCCAACAGGATTAACTGTGGATGCTGTAAGAGGAAGCTGTCTGAAAGGGATGTTCGGTTGCTAACCCGGATTGTATCCAAAAAACATAAAACCACGGCTGAACAAATCACGCAGAATTCAGTGTGCACCTCTGCTCTCCTGTTTCCACCAGAACTGTCCGTCACCACAATAAATGATTGTGGACTAAAACCTGGTGTTTCAGTTTCATTGTCCAACCCCTGTAGGTGCTGGATTTCAGTACTGTTCATACTGACACACATAACACATCTATGTCACATATAATTAAAAGGATCTGATATATATATATATATATATTTATTTATTTATTTTATTTCTGTGTGAACAAAGCAATTGTGTCTGGCACTGACTTTTACTACATGTTAACAGTCTGCACTGTGCAGCCCACCTGTTACTATGGAAATATGATCATCCTAGTACAAATTAAGAAGCTCAGAAATATAAAAGACTGTTATAATCTTGCTTTTATAAACAGCTCTAATAAAAGACAACATTTAATCCAGACAGCTGGTAACAATGGCAGCAGTTTCTTATTTTATTTCAGCATCTCTTCTTTCCTGAGGCCTTAGCTCCCTCTAGTGGACCAGCCTGAACATCACCACATGTCGTAGTGAAAATAGAGAGCAAAAAAGAGAGAAGAAAAAGATAGAAAAGAAGAGTTGGAGAAACAGAGGGAGGGAGAAACGAAGATTCAAAAGGACAAGATCCAATGGTTAGCTAGTGGTCACCATGTGGTTCTAGACTAGTTATTGGCATACAATATGGACAAAAGGATCGGTTTTTTTTTTGTTTCTTCTGAAATAAAGGATATTAAAAAGAGTTTATTCAGCTTTTGTTGGAATAACTGTCTCTATTGTCCAAGGAATGCTTTCATTAGGCTTTAACCCTCCTGTTATGTTCATTTGACAGAACCAGCCGGCTCATATTGACCCGTCACATGTTTAATTATCCAAAAGATATCTGAAAAAAATGCAATAGTGTTCCTTACCTCTAAAAGGTATTGGTTCAATTAGGATAATTCACTCGTTTTTGATAAAAAAAAATATGTTACATTTTTTGGTAACGTTGCACTACTTTATTACCAACATATAAATAGTAGTTTTACACAACATTGAAACATAACATTGCAATATTGTTTAAGTTTAGTTTTTGCAGGGGATTGTTGCAGATATTTGAGATAGATATAGAGAGAGAGAGAGAGAGAGAAATAGAACAAGAGAGAGAGAAAGAGAGAGGGATTGAGAGAGAGAAAGAAAGAAAGATAGAGAGAAAGAGAGAGAACGAGATATAAAAAGACAGAGAGAGAGAGGGAACGAGAGAGAGAAAGACAGAGAGACAAAGTTAGAGAGAACGAGAGAGAGAGAGAACGAGAGAGAGAGTCTAAAAGAGACAAGATTAAAGCTGATGAGCAGTCGGGTACAAACTATCTCTCGCATCATCTTATCATCTCCCACATGAAGATCAGAACCTTATCAAATTCCTCCAGGGATTGTAATCTACACACAGAGGTTGATGAAACTGGTTGATAAAATAATCCACCTGAAGTCATCGCACTGCTTACATAAATACAGTTACAGTACACACACTCCTTACGATTATGTGGTGTAAACTGGGGTGGTGGTTGAAATGGGTGCTGCATGGAAAGTGGTTAACCTTTGAATTTGGAAACACTTGGATTTCTGCATAAATTGGTCATTAAATGTGTTCTGATCTTCATCTAAGTCACAACAATAGACAAACACAGTCTAATTAGAGTTTAAACTAATACCACACAAACAATTATATATGTTTGCATGATTTTATTGAACACAACATGTTAATATTCACAGTGAGGGGGAAAAAGGATGGAAATCGCTCTCTTGAGGTCATGGGGTTCAGGAGGTCAGGACTCTCCAGAAGGCGTATTTTCTTCTGTTGAAGTCGTTCGGTTGTTGATTTATTCTGTTTTGGGTCGTTGTCCTGTTGCATCATCCATCCTCTGTTGAGCTTTGGTTGACAGACAGATGGTCTTAAGATTTCCTGCAAAATATCCTGGTTAACTTGGTAATTCATTTTTTACGTTGATGACGGCAATCTGTCCAGGTCCTGATGCAGCAATGCAGCCCCAAACCATGATGCCCCCTCCACCATGTTTCACAGTTGGGATGATGCCATGCTGTGCCTTTTTTCTCCACACATAGCGTTGTATCTGTCCACAGTATATTTAGCCAGTACTGCTGTGGAACATCCAGGTGCTGTTTTGCAAATTTCAAAAGTGCAGTAATGTTTTTTAGGACAGCAGTGGCTTCCTACGTGGTGTCGTCCCATGAACTCCATTCTTGTATAATGGTTTCCTTATTGTACATTTGTCAATACAAACGTTAGCCTGTGCCAGACATTTCTGTAAGTCTTCAGCTGACACTCTAGGATTCTTCCTCACCTCATTGATCTTTCATTCTGTGCTGTGGTTTTGCAGTCATCTTTACAGGACTTCACCATGTCTAGGAAGAGCAGCAACAGTGCTGAACTTTTTCCTAGTTTGTAAACCGTCTTGTCTTACCATGGACACATGAACATCAAGGCTTTTAGAGATACTTTTGTAACCCTTTCCAGCTTCAGGCAAGTCAACAATTCTTTAACGTAGGTTTTCTGAGAGCAATGCTTCTTAAGAACAGCAAATTATGCCCCATGTCACCCAGTCTGAAGGGTGTTTGGACAAACTGTTACAATTTCTGGATCTCGGAACACTGTGGGAGAACGGAGGTATGCTACTCATCAATGGTAAGTACTTTTTTATCATGTCTTACTACACCAAAAGTTCTCCTTTAGGTCCAGTAGGGCCTAGTACTGCTGGTGTTTTGAAGGTGACAGCATGATCAACTTAAAAGAGAACTTTCGGGCTCAGACTTGTTTGTAATGGTGGGTTTTGCAGGCGTGATTATCCGGGACATCCCTCTGTCCCACCTCTTCCCTGCTTTTTCCCAGAATCCAAACCCGAAACCGTCCTCCCGACCCCGTCACCCCGAAGGACTGCTGACATGAACAGCCCTCAAAAACACCCGCCAGCCGGCTGCGCCTTCCTCCCACCAGCAATCTGCTTACAGGGGGAAATTAAGGCCGATTTTATGCCACAGCTGCTCTTTAATAGCGGGGCTGGATGGGGGGTCTTTTCCCTGAAATCTGGGATCTGGGATCTCCTCCCCCCCTGCTGTGAACTGTAATCTATCTGAAATCCGATGGGGGAAAAAACAGCTTAATAGAGAGATAAATTTCTTGGATGTGTTTTTTTTTTTTGCGAAGCCAGATGTTTTGATGCATATTATCCTGCAACAAACACAAACAGGAAGTACGGCATCATAAGCAGCATTATAGATGCATGTGTGTGTGTGTGTGTCTGCACGTGTGTGCATGCCCAGCAACAGTCTTTATGTTCACACTCAGAGGAAATGATGTCACTGACACGCTCAGCACAGGGTAAGCCTTTGTCTGGGTGTTGTTTTCATGGACTGCATGCTTTGTTTCTTCTTTTGTTTCTTTATCTCCTTCTATCTCTCTTTGTAGAACACACACACACACACACACATTGACCCTATAGTGTGAAAAAGGTCACTGTCTGGGTCAGTCAGCGTCCTGCCTCAGAGTACGACCCCATTCAGGACAGACAATTCAATTAAACTCAATTCAATTCAACAGCAGTCAGACTTAACAAAGCAGTTTTACTCAGGAATGCTAATGTCGCTAACAGTGGCTGAAAGTGAACAGCAAACAGTTAGCATTATGGAAACCATGTACTGTTAGCCATGTTAGCGTATTTGTATGCATTACGCTTTTAAATAGGAACACAAATGAGATTTTCCAAGGTGGTGAAGGGGTCAGTTGGTCGTTTGGTTGCCACCAGACAGCATTACATACAGACATCCCAAGTTGCAAAAGTTGATTTCAGGGAGGTCCCCACCCAATAATTTTTTCTGAAATTATGTGTTAGTTTTACACTAGATGTTACGGGACACACACCTTCCAAAAAGCTCCACATTTGTCAAATCAGTTCAAATAATATTTACCAAAACTTCTGGAGATAATCAAGATGTTGGTTAATGTGAGATGGGTCGTTGTGTTCTTTTTGGTTAGAAGTGTTTTTTGCCTTGGAACCATTTATACCATTTACACCCAGTCTCTTTCTTATTATTGAATCATTAACACTGACCTTAACTGATTGAGGTGAGACCTGCAGTTCTTTAAATGTTGTTCTGGGTTTTTTGTGACCTCCTGGATGAGTTGTTCATGCCCTTTTGGAATAATTTCCTCTCTGTCGGCCACTGTGGGGAAGGTTCACCAGTGTTCCATGTTTTCTCCATTTGTGAATAATAATAGCTCTCACTGTGGTTCACATGAGGCTTAAAGCCAGACTGATAGATGATCAATAACTTTGTTTTCTCTTCTGTTTTTGAATTTCTTCAGATCATAATCTTTTGCTTTTATCTGCTTCATGTTGTCAGTCAAGTTGTATTTAAGTGATTTCTTGATTCTACAGGTCTGCCAGTAATCAGGCCTGGTTGTGTTAGTAAAGTAGTAAAATTAAACTCAGTTTTCTAAAAAGACATTTATAGGGGGAAATTACTTTTTTCACAGTGGCTAAATTAGTTTGTATGGTTTTGACGATGAAATCATCATTTAAAAGTGCTTTTTACATTTTCTCAGGTTATATTTGTCTAATATTAAAGTTTATTATTTAAAGTATATTTAAGTTTATATTCTGAAAAGTGTAAGTATGACAAAAAAGCAACCTCACTATAAACCTAATTTTAAGAAGCCTCACATAAGAAGAAGATTACCTTTATTACCACACGCTGCCAGGTGTGTGACAGACGTCCCCAATGCGTAGAAGGGCCAAGGGGTCAAAGGTCAGCTTCTTCCGTTCCAGCAGTAATAAGCCACACATGTGCTCACTTTCATTCTTTTACACACACACACACACACACACACACATACATACAGATTAGTGCATCTTTAACCTGACTCTAACTCAACCTGATAGCCTGTCCATCAATGGTCAACTATGAGAACCCCAGTTTCCATGAGAACAAATATTCCACACCATTTTTTTTTCTGACTTCTCAATATTGAGATCAGAAACAGATACAGTGGTATGAAAAGGTTTGGACACCCCTGATAATGTTCATGATTTTCCTTTATTAAGACATGTTTGGTGACTGTGGTTTATTTCTTTATTTAGCTCTGGTGTTACACGGCTAATTACAAGCAACAGAACCCAAAACCACCTGTTAGCGTGAAGGCTAAATAATCCCACACTTTCTTGGGTTACCGTGTGACTCTCTGTTATCTACAATCGTGGAGTGAGTAAGTGTTACTGATGTTTGATCCAGTGTTAATTTTGACAACACATTTTCATTTAGTTTTAGTCATAATTTAGTCTTCTGAAATGTTTTTAGTTTTAGTCGACTAAATGTCATAAGAATATAGTCGACTAATATTACAGTCAATTTAGTCGACTAAAATGTAAAGGGTGTAAATGTAAATGCTTTTTCATCAGTTCCCCTGAATTATTAACTATACACTTATATTAAATGAAACATTTATGAACCACCTGTGTAATATTATTAATGTTTGAATGTAAAATATTTTTTTTTATTTATATATGATTTAATGTATATTATTATTATTGTTGTAGGTATGTGACTATTATTATTTTATATTTAAAAATTTGTTTTAGAAATCAGGTCACAAAAAAAACATCTGAATGGTTAAATTATAGTTTGAACAGAGCTGTAGCTGTAAAAATACAGCTTTTAAAGGATCTAATTTTATCTCCAGCACTAACTCAGCACACCTACTGTAGCTACATTCAAAAACACAAACTCACACACTGTCCTGTAGAGATGCTCTCAAGATGTACTGAGAGACTTCATGAGTTAAAGTGAGAAACCTATAAAGTGCTGTAAGAAACTTCACAGACTTTTGGGTTCATAGATTCACTTATTGTATTGTTCCTGCTGTAACACTAGCTATATGTTTCCCACTGTGGGATTAAAAAGATGATCTTATTATAATGAGTGAGTTAATCTGTATCAGTAACATTAACGCTACAGAACAGCAGTGGTGTGTTTTAGTGCACAGCCAAGTTAAAAACACACCATCATCAGCTCATGAAATAACATTAGTATTAAAATGCTGATCTCTGCATGGTGTCTGCAGAAGCTGAAAGGTTTGTGGTGTTTTTACCAGAGATGGAGTCGCTACACATGGTTTACGCGTTACCTTGTTTTTCGTGACGTCAAAGGAGAAATATATAATCTCTCCTCTCTCTCTCCCTGCTGCTGACACCGTCGAGTTAACTCGTAACGAAAAGTAACAAAACTAAATCGGTTCTGATTGGATTTCGTTCCTGCCAAACATTTTCGTCTCGTTTTTATTCATTGATGAAAAGGTCAGTTAATTTCGTCTCGTTTTTATTTATTTATGCTGTTTTTATTTAGTTAAAAAAAGCTTTGTTGGCGAAAACTGAAAAAAATGTTCGGCAATGAAATTAACACTGGTTTGATCTCCAGCATTTAATGAAATTTATAATTGTTATCAAACTGTCATTTTAAGATCTGCTGCCAGTAAGTGGTGAAGAGAATGGGTGTAAAAGAGCAGCACCAGAATCAGATCTGAATCACGCTGCAGGGATCAATCACACCACATTAACACTCGTGTCGCTGGTGGACACTTGATTGACACAAAGGTCAAGAGAGGCCAGGGCCTAAAGCAACACGACACACTACACTCTGCACCTTCTCTCATAAGAGCCCAGAGCGGCTGTACTGAATGTCCCAGACACACACACACACACACACACACACACACACACACACACACACACACACTCAGTACAGACGGCTATTCTCACTGCCAGGTTAATATTTAACAGCAGACCTACACTGGAAAAAATGTAACAGACCAGAACAGGTGGAGATTCTTCACACAGGTCAGTGGATGATTAACACAGATAAAGAGAAAAAAGAGGAGGGATTATGATAATGTGGTCACAAGTGTTTTAAATGTAACATTCAGAAATGAAGATCTCATTATACAGATTGATTTACACACAATTCTGTTAGACTCAGGTCAGATTTGGACAAAACTTCACAAGAATTCTGTCAAATCATTTTTGGCATTAGATGAAACTCTCAGGTTTTCAGTCAAGTTCAGAAAGAGTTATGGAATTGAGTTATATAAGTTTAGATGGAATTGATAGATATAGAGAGAATTCTGTCAGTTTACAATTGAATCAGAAATAATAAACACATAAACGTTTTTATACAACATTTGAACAGGTTGCCAAGTTTTCCTAAATCGGGTTAGAGTCCAGGATCTAACAAAATATTGATAGGTTGTAGTCATATTCATAAGAAGTCTGGACCAGAATTTGTTGGTCTATATTTAGGCTAAGCCTTAATTTAGTCTAATACAAAATCTATTTAGACTAAAGTTTGAAGGAATAAATTTAGGTTTATGGGAAATTGTTGTCTAAGACAAAATTAAGACCAAATTTTGTTGAAATACATTTAGACTAGGGCTAGATTTAGTTTAATACAAAATCAGTTTAGTCTAAGACAAAGGTCATGTAGTCTTAGACAGAATTTTGATGGAATACATGTAGGCTAAGGCAAGATGTAGACTAAAACAAAATTAATGTAGCCTAAGACAAAAATTAGACTCTAATAAAAAAATTGACTTTTAGTTTAATTCATGTAGCCTAAAACAAAAATTAGACTCTAAAAAAATGACTTTTAGTTTAATTCATGTAGCCTAAGACAAAAATTAGACTCTAAAAAAATAGACTTTTAGTTTAATTGATGTAGTCTAAGACTAAATTTTGTTTGGAATACATTTAGGCTATGGGAACATTTAGACTTAGACAAGATTAGTGTAGTCCAAGACAAATTAAGGTTGGAATACATTTAAGCTATGGAAAAATTAGCTTAAGACAAAATTCATGCAGTCTAAGATAAAATTTTGATTGGAATACATTTAGGTTATGGAAAATTTTAGATTAAGACAAAATTCATGTAGTCTAAGACTAAATTTGGTTGGATTACATTTAGGATATGGGAACATTTAGACTAAGACTAAATCAATTTAGTCTAAGACAAAATTTTGTTGGAATATCTTTAGGCTAAGGCAACATGAGGGTTGTGGACTGCTTAAAAAAATCTGCTTTGGAACAGGTATTTTTTGGGGGGCTACAGTCTTGTTTGGAGAGAATTTTTTGGATAACAATCAGGCTAAGCCAACTATTTGATGACTTATAGTAGGATTTGGACATTTTGTTGGACTTTAAGTGAATTTAACACAAAATGTTATTTTGGGCTTAATTCAGGTTCACATAGAAATTTGTCAGATTACATTCAGTCCTGGGCAGAATTGAGCTGGTTATATTTAGACTCCAGATATTTGGACAGGATTTTGTGAAGCTACAGTCGAGGTTGGACCAAATTCAGAGTGAATTTAGTAGATTTTTTTGGTTGATGTTGAATACTGAAAAGCCATTTTTTCTAAGTTTGGTTTCCCATTACTCCAAATTGCTTCAGTACTATGACTTGAAACAAATACTTGAAATACATATGAATGAGATCTTTAGGATCTTTAATTTAGTGGTGTGCTATATGATAAACCTGTTTTATAGGACTCCAATCTCTGATCTATAGACAACCAAATAGACAATTTTCATACATTTGCCATCCCATTAATTCAAATTCCAACAGTATTATTACTTGAAACATACATAATAAATATTATTACTATAATGAAAAAGGTTTCAGTGGTTTAATTTGATAATCCTTTAAGTTTCTTTTCTTAATAAGACTTTAAATTTGGTCTATACATAGTGTAATGTTTAAAATATAGTAGATTTATCCTGAAAACTGATTTATTGTATTTTCAGTAATATAGGGGTCTGCATTTCCAGTGTTACATTATTCTACAGGAAAGTACTTGTCTTTCAGGTGTATATGTGTGGATTAGACCTGGTTAAATGATGTTTATTTAGCTGTAAAACTTGTTCCTTTTCCATTTTGAATCTCACAAGCAGCTTCTCCCCCCGCTCCACTGTGCATGCAGATATCGTAATACACCGTTTAGATGCAAACTCCCATTTTTGCACTGATTCACAAATTAATATTTAATATCTTTAAGAATTAATATCTCTAACTTATATCTATATTGGTGCACTACGTGCAGTGCAATATCTGAGTCTTCAGAGAGAATTCTTGCCAGGGCTTTGAATGAATTAAAAATTTAGGGCTGCACTAATAATATAAGGTATATTCTACATACTTGTGTTAATAGTGCAGGTTTGGCTAGATAGTTCACACAATATTAACCCATTTTGTACAGAGATTAGTATTTCGCATTACATTATGGGATAATAGTGTTCACTGTAAACACACTCAAAGACCTGAGTACACACCGTGGATATTTTAGAAAACTCACTTTTCAAGTTATATATGTACTACATACTTCATACTTAAACTAGCACCCCATAAGCACTAGCACCCCATAAGGTTCTCCACCCTTCTGTTTCTAAGCCTTCCTCTGCTCACAGCCCTGTTATCTCTATGCAGCCAGTGCAGATATTTCATATAGAAACTCAATAAAAGAGCGTTTTCCTTTACAGAAATACGTCAGTGGTGAGTGGGTGAACCGAGCTACACCCATAGGTCGAACACCAGGGCCTGATAAGGCTGTTTAGTCCTGAGGACACATTGTTTCAGTGAACTCTCCCAGGCTTTCTCCTCCAGCTCTATTATTACCCCTCTGAGACTTTGTGGAGGACGATCGTATCTACAGCACTTCCTACAGGGAGCTGTCGACAGTCTGCGTCCTTCCCTGGGCAGTTATGGGTTGCCATTTCCTCAGATTGACAGGAGCATTTTAGGAGTGTTTAAAGGCATTTTAAAGGGGAAAAAACACCTATTGTGGGAGTCCAGTGGGAGAAAACTCCTGATAAACAAACTAATGGTTGAAACCCTCAATCTAAAGTCAGTCAGCTGGGAGTTGCAGTTGTATGTCTTGTTTTCTTTTTTTTTTTTACCTCAAAGAAGTGGCCCTTGCCCTTAATGTGCGCTGCCAAAAGTGGCAACAGTAGCAGGAAAAGCTATCTAAGAGCCATAAAAAGAAATGAGTAAAACAAGATATTAGTTATGATAAAAGTGAACCAAAATACAAATGTTTCATGAGTTGGCAGTCGTTTTTTAGGCATGTGTTTCCTTGTTTTTGCTCTCTAAAATGTCTAATTATTTCTTTTGAAAGCCAGCATTCTGATATTTCACCATAGACGTATGTTGTTATGTTCTGGTTATTTCCATAGCCCCTCTAGCACTGTAGACTTAGCAGTTTTATTGCTTCTTTTAGCGCCCAAATAAGACATCCCTCTTCTCCTGAGACTCACAGGATTTTTCCACACGTTTATGGCATCTCCCTGACACCACCTGGGGATTGCGTGGCACATTGCTTCCTCTGTGAAATGAGTATTTACGGGATGAAATTCTACTTCAATTGTCCCAATTAGCACCAAAAGCCTCCTACCTACACAGACCCATTACTACCATAGACCTGTTTGTTATGCCATTAGCATAAGACATCTTAGGCTAAGTTCACATTACCAGTCTGAAGTGGCTCAAATCTGATTTTTTGCTAAATGTGGGTCTTATCTGACTTTTTCATGGCCATTTAAATGTGCCAAATCAGTTTTTTTTGTGCCAAATCAAATATGTATCCAATCCATGCACATGCGGCATGAATGTGAACAGTGCAATCGGAATGCATGCGTCTTTTTGCTTTTATATAGCATGCACTACGTGCTTCTCTCTCGTACCAACACATCTCTTGGTGCAGCTGTGCAGCTATAGCTGTAAAAACAGCAAAAGCAAACCACCTGGGGCCTCATGTACTAAAGGTGCGTGAATTTGAGCAAAAATGTGAGCAATGTGGTTTGTAATGTGAACGAAGCCTTAGTCCCATAGCTTCCTAAGGCCTATTCATTTGTTAGATTTAAAACTTTTCAACCATCATGGACAGGCTATTATTAAACACCATAAAGCTGTTACTACTACAATCCTTTTTAGTACCAAAGGCAGGCTAGTTTCGTAGCATGTTTAGCATCGTAGGCATGTTAGGTTTAAAGCTTCTTTAGCACAAAAGACCTGTAAGTTCCAGAGACCCTTTAGCTCCCTAGTTTCATAGACCAGGGGGGTTCTTAATCTTTTTTTTTGGCCCATAAGAAAAAAAAAAAGAGAAAGAGAGACTTTTTTTGGTGCTCAAGGGATTTCTCTGTCTAATATGCTGTTTACCATTCATAGAAGGAGGCAATAATCTATTGTTTGAGAAACTCTCTCATAGACTCTTTTTCACCACGTACCGTCAGATCTGTAGACCATTTAGCATCACAAGCATGTTAGATCCAATTGCTTCTTCAGCACCATTGAATTTATGTTGTATATCTGATCTGTTTAGATGACTGTCTGCACTGTTATTTGCAACTTATCAGATTTGCATGTCCGAACATCACAACCATATCTGCATGGCATCAGTAACTTACCTGTGGTCCTTTTCCTGGATCCCCACATCCCTTTCATCTCTCTGGATATGATGAGGTTATGGTTTGCTGTGCTGAGAGATGCAAAAAAAAAAACATATGTTTCCAGATTGAGAATGTCAAATTCGAATGTCATTTTTATCCACCTCCAAATGTAGATTGGATTAGCAAGAAATTACCTTTCATGTGGTTTCTGGATGACCAGACTATCAAATAATCAATATGAATACAATCTAAATCATTTTAAACTCCTAGTTTCTAACCACATTCAGACAGCCTGCCACTGCTTTAGCTCATTTTAGTTTGTTTATGATCTTTGGTATGTTTTAAGTTTCTTTATTTATTTTTATTTTTTTTGTGTTGGTTTGTTTTAGCTGTTTTTTTTTTATTATTTTATAGTTTCTTACTTTTTCTTTTATAATTAGTTATTGCTTGTTTATATTTTACTATTTTATGTGTTTAGTTTTTTATTTATTCAACTGTAGTTGAATTTTTTTTAGTTCTATTACCTTTTTACCTATGATTTTATGATTCCTACTCTTAAATTATTACTTTTACATTATTTGTTTTATATCTTAATATTTTTTCAAATTAGTATCCTTTTTTTTTTTAATAATTCTTATACCTTATTATAATGCTGTTTTTTATTGCTTATTTTATTCTATCTACTTTTGTTGTTGTTATTTCTGTCAATCCCTTCCCTATGTAATTGCTCGGCTGCATTGTAAATGAGGACCACCCTCAATGTACTCCGAGTTTAAATAAAGGTCGATTGATTGATTGATTGATAAATATGGCAAAAATCAGATTTTGGCTGTCATTCTAAATATAGTCTAAAGATACAATGTTTCTTACGTACAGTACCATAGACCCTTTCGCACCATGTGCCCTATCTTACAATAGTCTATTTTCACAACCTTTATCTGCATTGTTTAAAGATTGACAGAGTTATACAGTATCTACGCTGATGGGCATGGTGGTCTGAAAATTAGGTGTGTTCAGGTAAATTTCTGTCATATTGCTATCTTGGCAATGAAAAACCAGGTGCTCCACTGACTAAATATAACCTAGACAGATGTCAACAGTGAGACGTTCATTGCTATCTTGGCAATGCATCAATGCCTTGCATGCACCCCCGCTTGTTATGCACACAAGGACACCCAGCAGTGCCATAACCCAACTTTTACATCAACAATAAACAGAATAAAGAATAAAATAACATTGCTGTTCGCACAAGCAAGTCAGTTTCCTCTGCTGAGAGACGCAGAAGAGCTGCGCCGTTAAATTACCAATCCGCCAAAATGAGAGCTCATCCTGGCTCTCTTAAAGGGAATGGCAAGTGGCACACTGATTGGTTTGTTTTACATTACGCTCAAAACACATCCATGATTAATTAAGAGAATTAGTACATGCCTTTTACGCATTTCGAGCAGTGCAAGGTGTACTCTTCCCATCGTTCCCATTGTCATTCGCATCACATGTGGTACATGAGGTGGAACGAAATTGTGATCTCACGATCCAGTTTTACACCCAAAGAGCTGTTATTAATAGATATATAGATAAAAAAAGAATACAATAAAATAAATAGAATATACAAAATAGATAGATAAATATCCCAAAGAATAAAAAAAATAAATAGAGAGTAGAAAGGTTCAGCAACATGAAGTCCAGAGTGCAAGTGTGCTATAGCAGCATGATAATGTGAATTAGAGCAGTGGAGATAAAGTGTCTCAGTGCAAGTAAAGTGACCATGTTGGTAAACAGTAAACAGTAATTTGTCCTTGGTGTCAGTGCAGTGTGTTGTTAAGTGGAGTTTAAGAGTCTTACAGCTTCCGGAATGAAGCTGTTTCTGAGTCTTGTTGTTTTGCACTTAATGCTCCGCAGCCTCTGGCCTGAGGGGAGTGGGACAAAAAGTGCGTGTGCTGGGTGGGTGGGATCCTTCCTGATGCAGGTGGCCCTTTTCCTGCACCTGGAGGTGTAAATGTCTGTGTTGCTGGGGAAGCTAACTCCAACAATCCTCTGTGCAGCCTTCACCACCCTCTGCAGTGCTTTCCTGTCTGCAGCAGAGCAGCTTCCATGCCACACATTGATGCTGGAGCACACGACGCTCTCCACCACACATCTGTAGAAGGAGGTGAGGACTGCGCTCCCGAGTCCAGCTCGTCTCAGCCTCCTGAGGAAGTAGAGCCGCTGATGTGCCTTCCTGACCAGAGTGGAAGTGTTGTTGCTCCAGGTGAGGTTGCTGGTCAAGTGCACACCCAAGTACCTGTAGCTGTCAACCACTTCCACCGCAGATCCTCCAATGTGCAGGGGGAGGTGGGCATGCTTGCCCCTTCTGAAGTCCACAATCAACTCCTTTGTCTTTTTTACATTGATGCAGAGGTTGTTTTCTCTGCACCAATCCTCCAGGTGTTCCACCTCCTGCCTGTAGCTGGACTCATCTCTGTTCGTGATGCATCCAACCACTGCCGTGTCATCCGCAAACTTCACAATATGACAGCCTGGATGGAGAGGTGAGCAGTCATATGTGAGCAGTGTGAACAGGAGGGGAGGGGAGGGGAGCCAGTGCTGAGGATTATGGAGGGGGAGGAGATGTTGTGAATCCTCACAGACTGCGGCCTGTTGGTCAGGAAGTCTAGGACCCAGTTGCACAGGGAAGAGCTCAGTCCAAGTGAGGAGAGTTTGGTTATCAGTGTCTGAGGAATCATAGTGTTGAAAGCAGATGTGAAGTCCACAAAGAGCATCCGAACGTAGGAATCCTTCTGCTCCAGGTGGGTGAGGGCAGTGTGGACCACGGAGGAGATGGCATCCTCTGTGGATCGGTTCTTCCTGTATGCGTACTGGTGTGGATCCACAGTGATGTTGATGGTGGCTTTGATGTGGGTCTGAACCAGTCTTTCAAAGCACTTTGTGACTATCGGAGTGAGGGCTACTGGCCGGTAGTCATTCAGACCTGTCACTGTGGAGCTCTTGGGGACCGGGATGATGGTGGCGGTCTTCAGGCAAGTGGGGACAGCTGCCTGGATGAGGGACGCGTTGAAAATGTCGGCCAGGACGTCCGAGAGCTGGTCTGAGCAGTCTTTTAGCACCTGTCCGGGGATGTTGTCCGGGCCGGCAGCTTTCCGGGGGTTAATCCAGCGTCCTCCTTACTTCTGCTGGTGTCACGCTGAGGGGCTCCTCTCCTGGTGAGTGTGGGAGTCTGGTGCTGGGGGGTGTGTCAGGGTTCTCAAAGCGGTCGTAGAACGTGTTGAGAGCCTCAGGCAGGGATGGGTCTTTGGAGCTTTGTGCAACGTTAGATTTGTAGTCCGTGATGCACTTGATGCCCCTCCACATGCTCTGTGGATCCTGGGAGGAAAAGTGTCCCTGGATTTTCTGAGCATATGCAGCTTTTGCCCTCTCCAGCAGTCAGCTCTCTTCTAGCCCTCCTGAGTTCATCCGAGTCTCCAGATCTGAAGGCAGCATCCCTGGCTTTCAGCAGGGAACGCACCTCTGCGTTCAGCCAGGGCTTCTGGTTCGGGTAGCAAGTCACAGTCTTGGTAGTAGTGACATCCTCCACACACTTGCTGATGTACCCGAGAACAGCAGATGTGTATTCCTCCAGATCCAGCTCCCCCTCACACTCAGCAGCCTCCCTGAAGACCTGCCAGTCTGTGCAGCCGAAGCAGTCCTGCAGCACAGCGGCGCTGTCACTGGGCCACACCGTGATGGTTTTCTGTGTGGGTTTTGAGCGTCGCAGTGGGGGGTGGTATGCGGGGACCAGCATGATGGAGATGTGGTCCGATAGCCCGAGGTGGGGGCGGGGGAAGGCTTTGTAAGCGTCTTTCACAGAGGAGTAAACACGGTCCAGCGTGTTATTACCTCGCGTTGGAATGTTCACGTGTTGGTAAAACCTCGGCAGCGTGTTCTTCAGTTCTACGTGGTTAAAATCCCCCGCTACCACGTAGAACGCGTCCGGATGCTTGTTCTGAAGCGAGCTGATGTTGTCATAAAGCTCCTTCAGCGCGTTGTTAGCATTAGCATCCGGTGCTATGTAAACAGCAATCACGAACACCGCCGAAAACTCACGAGGCAATGTCTGTATGTTTTTAGACACCCATTTTTTAATGAATGCATTGCTGACATACAGGGGTTGGACAATGAAACTGAAACACGTCATTTTACTGTGGGAGGTTAAAGCACAGTTTTTCTCAAAATATTGCAATGCACACAACATTATGGGAGACATACCAGAGTTCAAAAGAGGACAAATTGTTGGTGCACGTCTTGCTGGAGCATCTGTGACCAAGACAGCAAGTCTTTGTGATGTATCAAGAGCCACGGTATCCAGGGTAATGTCAGCATGTCTCCACCAAGAAGAACCAACCACATCCAACAGGATTAACTGTGGACGCTGTAAGAGGAAGCTGTCTGAAAGGGATGTTCGGGTGCTATCCCGGATTGTATCCAAAAAACATAAAACCACGGCTGATCAAATCACGGCAGAATTCAATGTTCACCTCAACTCTCCTGTTTCCACCAGAACTGTCCGTCACCACAATAAATTATTGTGGTCTAAAACCAGGTGTTTCACTTTCATTGTCAAACGCCTGTATATATATCTTTTTTGTATGTTAGTGGCTCTTCACTGCAGGAAAGGCTTCTCTAGACACTTTTGGTGAGCTGTTTGATAAGTGTGCTGGAGCTCAATGTGAGCTGCAGGCCATGCAGGCAGCACCCCACCCCACAGCTTCATTCTTCATACATCAGTCAGCTACGTGCAGCACCATCACCAATCTCACGTACCATCCATCCGTCTGGGGTTTGATGTGGTGTGGGGGAGGGGTTTGGGGATTGCTGCAGATGTCAAATCATTTCTATGCAGAAAAAGATCTTTATATTCAGCAGTGCTGGGGAAAGCACCACATGATACATCAAGTGCATGCAGGCAGAAAAGCCTCAGACAGACGGAACGGCAGACAGACAGGAAGAGACATGCAGCAGCTTGATTTTGAGAGCGATGCACAAAACACAACACTGCAAACTACAACATCAGTTCAACATAGGCACTTTTTTCATGATTTTCCTTTATAAATCACTGATTGTTCAGATCAGCAATTTAAGTTAAATATATAATTTATCAGATGAACACAGTGATATTTGATATATATTTTTTCTATTGCCAAAAAAATTGGTTTCTTGTGGCCATAAATTAATAAATTATAGCTATCAATGACTTTTAACTATCCAATAATTGATATACTATGTCATCAGCTTTCTGTTGGCCACAAGTTAAGCTTTTTCTGGCCTAAATGTCATTTCTTATGGCCCCTAATGAATAAATTGAGGCAATTAATTACGTTTTTATTGGCAAAAAGTTACGGTATTAATTGATATACTATTGTCACAAATAAGGAATTAATTTGTAAAATTGTGGGCTGATAATTAAGTAATTAAGTCTAAATTGGTTCAGTTAACATTAGGTTTAATTCCTAATGGCTTCTAATGAAGGAATTGCAGTTCCTGTACTGATGCTGGATGAACTGAGAGGTTCTGCTGCAGTTCTAGATTGTTACTCAGTACTAAAAAGGTTTTTCAGTTCTGGGGCGACTGGCAGGGGTGGTGGGACTGGTCTGCTTCTGTCTCGTAAGTGGTAATTTACTGCACTCTCTTTTTCACACCTTGTTATCTCTTCTTTTAAATTTCATGCTGTCACTATCTCTTTTCCCATTAAACTCCATATCATTGTCCATTATCCTCCTCCTGGCCCACTGGGCAACTTCAATGATGAACTTGACAATCCTCACTTATCCTATTGCACAGAAGCATTATTACAACAAAGAAACACCAAACACAAACTTCTGTACTTTTTGTGCTGTGTTTAGCTGTGACTGTTCTGGACAGCCAGTCCTGCCTCTGAATATTTTAGACCAGTCAGCATCAAGTTACGTTCTCCACATTCACGGCAGTCTGACTCTCATTCATTTCCATGTTAACTTTTTTTTTCCTTTCCAGAATTTCAGGCTGAATCTCCTGGGCTACCGGTTAAATTCTCACTTATCCTCCTTGGTGACTTCAACCTTCCCTCAGAGAATCTACAGTCATTCTGTCTACTTTCACTTCTGTCTTTCTCTCTCTCCCTCAATCTGTCTACTCCAACTCACAGAGCAGGAAAAGCTCTAGACCTTGTCTTCAGCAGACCTGCTCCAGCTCTGGATCTAACTGTGACTCCTCTAGATCTCTCTGACCATCACTTCCTATCCTTCACTCTCTCTCTCTTCCTGCTCTTCCTACAAACACAACTTCCACTTCAACTTCCACTACTCATCACAAACTTGGCTCTATCTCCCCCTCCTCTTCTGCATCATGAGTCCTTCTCTTTCCTTCCTCTGGAAACAGCTACCAACACCTTCCTCTTATCTATCACCAGCAAAATCCTCTCCAGCCACCCCATGGCTGTTGGATTTTCTACGCAAAACCAAAGAGAGCTAAGGCTAGCTGAGAGAAAGTGGAGGAATTCTCAACGAAACTCAGACCTCTGCTCTTACCAATCTCTCCTATCCCGGATTTCAACTGAGGTAACTGCTGCAAAATCCTCTTTCTACAAAAGAAAACTGGAAAAATCTTCATCTAACCCTCATAAACTCTTCATCATCTTCTCATTTCTTCTTAACCCTCCCACAACCCTCTCCCCGGATGATTTCCCAATTTCTTTGAGGAGAAAGTAGCAAATATCCACCAATCCTTAACCCCCGGCCTCTACCCTTCCCATCAGACACCATCTTCCTTATTCTACCTCTCTGTCTCACTTATCTCTGCTTTCCACAGTTAAAATCCTTCATCTTCTACATTCTTCTAATTCAACCGCTTGTCCACTTGTCCCTTTACCATCTTCTCTTTTTCAGACAATTGCTCCTGACCCCCTTCCTTTCGTCACTCATCATTAACACCATGTAAGTGAGCTCGTACTTTTAGCTAGCTTGACTGTAGACATGACTTCACTGCAGGAAGAAGACGCTCACTGAATGATGGGTTTAAGCTGCTCTACAGGCGTCTGCTCACCAGCCAAAGATCTGGACCCAATCAGGAAAACGGAAGAGTTCATGCAAATCAGCAACTAAATCTGTCGATGCATGCAAAGCACAGTCTGTGATACTCCCAATCTCTGCTTACAATAATACTGCAGCTTCTTGCTGAGTAGTGAAGACGAGGCCGCAGGCAGATGCACTCGTCAGCTGACTCAGGGTTTGGGGACCATGTGTTACAAACATTTTCACTAACAACGTTTCACAAGCTCAGTGAGTTTTAGTTTTCTCGTAAAGAAGATCCATTATGAATAGCCTGAACATTTAGAGGTGCTAATAATTTAACTCTAAGCATTGTGTCGACACTGAATTCAAAATTAACCACACATGTTTACTCATTTCTAATACACATTTTATAATAATAATAAATAATAATACATTTTATTTAAAGGCACCTTTTAGGACTCTCAAGGTTACAGTAACATACCATAACAGAATGAAAACAAAGCAGAAAACATATACAAACATCATTAAAACAACAATAAGTAAAAATATCATAAAATTGAAGGAGCAGACTAAAGATTGTGTGCTGTCCTAAACAGGTGCGTTTTGAGGCGTGATTTGAAAATGTTGAGAGAGTCAATATTATGGATGTCTGATGGAAGAGAGTTCCAAAGACGGGGGGGCCGACCGGCTGAAAGCTCTTGACCCCATGGTGATCAATCGGGCTGGGAAAACAGTGAGACTAACGGATGAAGAAGATCTGAGAGGGCGACAAGGTCTGTTTATGTGATGGATAGTCTTAAATGTGAGAAGTATAAGTTTATAGTCAATACGGGATTTAACTGGGAGCCAGTGGAGCTGCTGTAAAACGGGACTGATGTGATGAAAGGATGGGGTTCTATCAGTGGTGTGCAGTGAGGCCCTTCTAACCCTTCAGAGAAGGGGTGACAATAAGTGCATGTAAATAATTACAGAATATTTAATCAGGAAATATATATCATAGCTATTGTAAGTGTAAGAATTTATTTTATAAATGAAATAAAATTAAAAACAGCAACTAATTCAAAGTATTAGTCTGTGTTTTTTTAGTTGCTACAGGACTCTTATCTGACTGACAGCGGTTTTAACCAATCAGAGCTTTTTAAAATGGCTTCTGCCCCCACGTGACTGCGTGACCCTTCTCCTGATTTTGAGAAGGGTGTAGTAATGAGTCTGTTAGCAAAGTCGAAGCAAGTCTAACCAATCAGATTCATGTTTTTTTTACTACGGGGGCGGAGCCATGGCTGTGTAACCCCTTCTCAGCGCTGTGTTGAAGGTGTTACGCGTTGCTGAGTCATAAACGGAGCTCATGCTGGATTAATTCAATAGTTAGTGAACTATCACGGAATTGCGGCTGCAAATCAGACAGATATTGTGTCATATCATAATAAAAGTCCTTTTTAAAGGCTGCCCTTCAATGTGAAACTAAATCACAATAATAGGCGCCTGACTGGTGAGTTTTTGTGTGTACTTAATGTTTTGGCTGCTCTGGTGTACTGTAGGCATACAAATGAGTGATCTTTGTTGAACGGTTGTATACTTGTAGGAAAATTAAGCATTTATTGTTGGGTCTATTGTATTTGGTACTTTTGTAGTTTGTAGCTGTTGTATTTGTGGGCTGTTAATGTGTATTAAGTTAATATAACTCAGTTAAGAGAGAGAATATGTAGTTATTGTAATATTTATCTATGTGTCGGTCGGCCGGCGGCGGGGTGGGGGTGTATGGGGGTGGTTGCAGAAGGCTTTGCTTTGTGTTTCCACTTGGGTCTCAACTAGTATTATCTCAACTTCATTACGTATGTCTCAAGTAATAATACTCCAAAAAATGTTAATTAAATCTACGGAGAACACATCGCATTCTATTAATCATAAAAGTAATATTACTGTAGCATTTTGAAGTAATGGGAAGTCAAACTTAGGAAAGTTTTCCTTTTGGTTTTGCATAAACAAGATTTTAAAGTCTTATAAAACAAAATCAAATAAAACTGTTATTAAATGACACTGTTAAATCCAAAAAGATTTAATGGTTAAATATTAAAGTATAGAGTTGTTAAAGTAAAGTAGTGGGAGGTCAAACGAAGGTAAAATGCCCATATGACAATAATATGCAAATAAAAATACAATAAATACAGGAGACAGTTTAACAGAGAGGAGAGTGCAGTACAGACACAATACAATCTGTATAATGTGTGTAGTAAGAATAAATCATTGGTGGTTCGGATCAGTAATTTCAGTTAAATATATCTTATAGCAGAAGAACACAGTGATATTTGAAAAGTAAAATAAAGTTTATATGATTTACAGAAAGTGTGCAATAATTATTTATATAAAATTAGGCAGATGCATACATTTAAATACATTTAGCACTTTTATTACAATTACTGGAACACAAAATTATTTTGGTAAGCTCATTGACCCTAAACCTTCATACACAGGTGAATCCAATTATGAGAAAGGGTTAAGGAGCCAAATGAAAGTTTTTCTCCACTTTTCTCATCTCTTCTCAAAAGAGCGGCAATACGAGATCCTCAAAACACTTAAACTCTCAACTGACCTGAACACAAAGATTGTTCAACATCATGTTTTAGAGGAAGGATATAAAAAACTGAATAATCTCAGATTTCAGCTGATCAGTTTCCACTGTGAGGAACAGAGTGAGGAAATGGAAGAACCACAGACACAGTTCTAATTAAGACCTGAAGTGGCAGAACAAGAAAAATCTCAGATAATCAGAGGAGAAGGATTGTGAGAACAGTCATAGTGAACCCACAAAGCAGCTCCAAAGATCAACAGGATCATCCTGCTGCAGATGGAGTCACTGTGCATCATTCACTATTCAGCTCACTTTACTCAAGGAGAGGCTGTATGAGAGAGAAATTAATGCAGAAGAAGCCTTTTCTGAGCACACGCCACAAACAGTCACTTCAGGTAAGTCAGATTCATGTTGGAATAAGGTTCTGTGGACTGATGAAACTAAAATTGAGTTATTTGAAGGATGGTTATTTATGCATAGAGAAAAAAGAACACAGCATTCCAACACAAACACTTTACTGCTCCCCACAGTAAAATCTGGTGGTGGATCATCATGCTGGGGGTTTGGTGTGTGGTGCAGGTACTGGGAATCTTGTTAAAGTTGAGGGTCACACGGATTCCAGTCAATATCAGCAGATTCTTCAGAACAATGTTGAAGAATCAGTGAGAGAGTTGAAGTTAAAGCGCCGGGGCTGGATCCTTCAACAAGACAACGACACTAAACACTACTCACAATCTACTAAAGCACTAAAGTATTCATGCAGAGGAACAAGTACAACGTTCTGGAATGATCATCTCAGATCATCTCAGTCCCCAGACCTGAATATTACTGAAAATCTGTGGTGTGATTTAAAGCGGGCTGTTCATGATCAGAAACCATCAAACTTGACTGAACTGGAGACGTTTTGTAAAGAAGAATGATTCGAAATACCTTTAACCAGACATTTAATTGCCAAATAAAGGACGATTCTATATTTATGGGACGGGTAATAACTCTAGGAACCTGGTAAACCACTAGACTTAAAAATTTGCCAGTAGGTCAACAACCTACATAGCTGCCTTCCAAGCTCTTTATTTCTGCTGTCCCTGACAATAAAAAAAACTTCTGATATAACGCTGATAAATAAAGTTTAAGCCACAAAACAGTGAATGTCAGAATCTACAGCTTCAGCATAAGAGACACCAGTGAACAAAGGAAATTAACCCGGGTCCTTCAAACAGCCTTCACGCTAACAAAGCTAACACTGGCTTCAGCTTCCCTCCAACACTCTTTTGTTTTCCAGAAGCATTTTTTCCTGAAAGATCAGGTACCCTGGAGCTTTTGCCAGAACGCCACACGATCGGTTGCGCTTGGCGTTCCACGCCGTAAAGCGATACGTCGCTCAGGTCACGTTTAGAGAAGCACAGTTTACGCAGCAAGCTCGTCGGGTTTCAGTGGGTAAAAGTTCAAAGAAATATGAGCAGCAGCTTCATTAGAACAGATACTCAGGCTGAGGAGAGAAGGCGCTTTGCTTGGACCTCCACCCAACAACAGTATAAGAGCAGCAGAAGAGCAAAAAGTGCAAAAACTGATCTCTTTGAAAGTGTAAAAAGCTCTCAAAATTAGAGTTTTTTCCCTGCCCCTCCTGCTCCTCTCCAGACTGTGTAGCTGATCAGGGAATACGTACGATTGTAATGTCTAAGCTAGGGTTAGGAAACCTTCCTAAAGCTCAGTGATTACTTGTTCAGCAGAACAATAAAAAAATAGCCAGCTTACCTGTTTCAATGGCTTCAGCACACTGTTTGCGTGCTGTCATGTTTAATACCTGGCAACCTGGGTTGTGGAAATGGGACTGGAAGAATGGTGGTGGGCAGATCTGGAGAACATAACCCACACAGAAACTTTCTGAAGGTACTGTGTGTATAAAACAGTGTTTTTAATAAACTATCTGTGCACTTTTCAAGTTCCCAGTGCCTCGTTTTAAATGCCAGGGCCCACAGACATCTACCAATGAAGTGTGGAGCTACTTTGTGCTAGTTAATGATGTTAAAATAGTGATTTCTTTGCATGGCTAATGTTATGCCCCCATCACTATCATTGTAAGCCTGTTGGTAGCATCGGCTAAAAGCACTGTATTTTAGAATGCTGGGGGTTAACAAACGTGGGCTATTGGTTGATGAGAAGTTCATACTTGTCTTCATGTTTCACTACAAGCCAAGTGCATTTCACACCAGACTTCTCCTTTAACTACTACACTAGCCTTGTAGCTTCATTAAAGAACTAAGGAAACAAACTTTAGACACCAAGGCTGTAACTGATTAGCATCATAGCCGATCAACTACATTTCTGTTGTGTTTGAGGAATTGTTCAAATTTCTAAAAGCTCCAAAACTCAAGTATGCCTTTTTTTTCTTAAATGTTAAATAACTAATCAATCACTCAATCAATCAATCAATCAAAACTGAAGTGGCACTCACTCCAGCTACACAAACACTGACATCATTGTAGTCTATTAAGGCCATTTAGGAACATGTTGGAACTAGTTTACAACAATTTCCGCGAAACAACTGCAGGTTTACACCAACAGTCACAATCAGTTTCATTTTGAACAACTGACCTTCATTTACAATACAAAAAACCCTGTTGGTTTCAGTGGGCTGTTTGGATGGTTGTTTTTGATTGAAAGTTGGGAAAAAAAAAAAAAAAAAAAAAAAAAATAAAACTTCAGCTCTTTTATGAAAACATTTTATTAAAAGAGTTAAATAAATAAAAAGATTCAAAAATATGCTTTGTGAAATGTAGGATAATTGCTAATAATAGTTACAATTTGTTCTTTAAAAGGAAAATAAATACAATTTTACAAATTAAGTTGGTCACTAATTGGAAAATTACATAAAGACTGGAAACACAGATTAGCACCTTCACAACAAAAGCAAAAAAAAAAAAAAAAAAAAAATCAGATATCAATGTAAACGAATACACACTAAAATACAGTAAATCAAATGCTTCTGGCTGCTGTTTACTTTTTATTCATATAAATATAATATATTAATTTCACCACAGATCTTTATTATTGATGAATGAATTAGACTCTTCGCAGCACCTCCCTTCCCACTCAAAATAATAAGAAACAAAGAGTATCAGCTCTAATCAAAGAAAAGTAATCATGTTTTAAACCTGTGTTTGTGTCTTCTCTCAGAAAGCCACAATTTTTACTGTTACTATCTACATTAAAAGGAAATAATGACAAATATGACTACCTAGAAGCATTTTTAAAATAAAAAAAAGCACAAAAGATATGCACAGACAGATAGAGAGAGAGAGAGAGAGAGAGAGAGAGAGAGAGAAATAGAAAGAGTGAATATGATTGACTAGTGGCACCAATGTGCATAACATTCAACTGAGTCCTTGGTTTACTAAGTAACCAAAAACTGGAGAAAAAAAAAAAATTCCTCAAAGATATTTTAGTCCATCTCCATAAACAGGATAGAAAACAAGGAAACAGGACAAAAGAGGAAAATGAAATTAAATGGCTAAAAGAAAGAAATAAAGGCAAGAGGAAGGAAGACAAAAATATATATTTATATGAATAAATAAGGAGGTCAGCGCACGAGGAGAAAGGTCAGTCCAGCTATCCCGACTCCTGCTGCAGCAAACAGTGCTGTTTTCATGGAGGAATCTTGACCTAGATGTCCCGCTCTGCGGACGAACTTACAGAATCCCTCCTGCAAAACAAACGACAAAAAACACATTAAACTCAACAGCTCAGTAAAACAGAACTAGCAAGTTATTATACATATGGCATATTTCTATTTGAAACATAAATACAAATATATTTTAGTTCTGGGATCAGATCTGGAAGACCAAGAGATCTTGATGCAGATCAAAACCCCCATATAGTAACAAAATCAATCAATCAATCAATCAACCTTTATTTTAAACTCGGAAGTACATTGAGGGTGACCCTCATTTTCAATGTAGCCGAGCAAATACAATAGTGATTGAAAAAGCAAAATTAAAAGCAAATATTTAATATTTATGAAAAAGAAGAATAAAAATGAAACTAAAAAATAAAACTATTTAGTAATAAGAATAAAATTAAAAAATTTTAAAAATTAAAAATATATAATAACAGTATTACTGATAAAACATAATTAAAAAATAAAATAATTATAAGAAAGTAAATACAAAAACAAAAATAATAAAATAAATAAATAATAAATTATATAAAATAAATAAAAGGAATATAAATATATATAATAAAAAATAAAAAAAGAGAACTAAAACATGAAGTAAAATAAATAATTAAGATTGAGTAAAACAGGTACAGGCTGTCTGAAGGTGGTTAGATATTAAAAGTTTAAAATGATTGAGTGACACCAGTGACCTGAGTTTTAGTGTTTCCTGTAGTGAGTTCCAGCTCGCCGGTGCACTGTAGCTAAAAGCAGATTTTCCCAGTTCAGTAAAAACTCTCGGTACTGAACTGGGAAAAAAAAAAAACCTGCATGAATGAGTAGAGAGGACGGTGAGAGTTGACGTCTCAAAACAAGCTGTGGGAGATGTTCCAAAAATGTCTTAGATCTTCTGGTGCAAAATAGAGCTAGATCTACAGGATTTGGACAATGAAACTGAAACACCTGGTTTTAGAGCACAATAATTTATTGTGGTGACGGACAGTTCTGGTGGAAACAGGAGAGTTGAGGTGCACATTGAATTCTGCCGTGATTTGATCAGCCGTGGTTTTATGTTTTTTGGATACAATCCGGGTTAGCACCCGAACATCCCTTTCAGACAGCTTCCTCTTACAGCGTCCACAGTTAATCCTGTTGGATGTGGTTGGTCCTTCTTGGTGGTATGCTGACATTACCCTGGATACCGTGGCTCTTGATGCATCACAAAGACTTGCTGTCTTGGTTACAGATGCTCCAGCAAGACGTGCACCAACAATTTGTCCTCTTTTGAACTCTGGTATGTCACCCATAATGTTATGTTCGTTGTAATATTTAGAGCAGAACTGTGCTCTTACTCTGCTAATTGAACCTTCACACTCTGCTCTTACTGGTGTAATGTGCAATTAATGAAGATTGAACACCAGGCTGCTCCAATTTAGCCATGAAACCTCCCACACTAACTGGTTATGGTTATATGTAGTTAAGTTACAAGAGACTCAGGAAAAAAAAAAACAGAAACCATAGTCTTTATGACTGGTTATGGTTCGTACTTAGTGTTTGCACTTTACATAGAACCTAGAAAAGTTTGATTTTTATTTTTTATTGATATTGTTCATTTTTATAGACTTAATGTCTATTGCGTTGTGTGATTTTTTCAAATGAATTTTTTTTACCAACCCAGTATCGTGTCTCGTCTCGTAAGATGAGCCCCTCGTCACCCCTAGAAGTCAATAATCCCACATAATATGACTAATATAAAATATAAAATAATTAATCATTTGAAAACAGTGCTTTTTTTTGCATTAAGCAGCAAAAAGTTTTAGAAATATTTAATTTTACTATTGCATGTTCTGCAATATGACTATTGCACACATGTACATTGCGATATCAATTTTATGGCAAGCAGCATGATCCAGGATTCAAAATGACAATCCTCAGATCATGGTAGATGTGCCTTAATCTGCTGCACCACTCTCAGACCCATTTTTTTTTTAACCCACCAGCAGATATACAGGAAATAAACTGGCTTTGCAGTTCTAGGTCTCGATTCTGAAACAAAAGGGCAGAATTTTTGTTTGTGAAGCCGTGAGCTGTGCAGCTGCCTGCAGAAAGCCAGCTGCTGTACTGGTCAGAAAGGTCCAGGTGGTGGATATTTGTCAGTTTTTCATGTTTCTTTCTCAGGGAGCGTTTTTAAAGTCTGTGAGGCGTGGAGATCAATAGCGTGTTAACACAATAGGCTGAAAGGCTGCGTAGTCCCGAGTCAAAGCTGCCAGCTGTGTGTGTGTGTGTGTATGTGTGTGTGTGTCTGACTCCGTGCTGGTGTGTGTTTACGTGGAAGAGGAACAGAAAGGGCGAGTGTGAAAGACAGCTCTGTTAAGCCTCAACTGAGGGGATTTGAATCAACTTCAAAATGAGACGACATGTCCAAAAGTATCCAGAAGCCCTTTTTTATGAGCCAATTCAGGTAGTTATTAATAGAGTTGAGCATATAGTCACTGTTCAATGAAAATAATTCAAAATTTCTTGATTAATGGGGCGCAGAGTGTCCAGCGGTCTAAAGCGCTGCCACTATGAGCGGGAGGTTGTAGGTTTGAACCCCTGCTCATGCAGCTTTTCCTCAAGCTGCTGATGCTCCCTCTGGGTGGGTAGATGGCGCTCTCTCCCCACATCACTCCGAAGGTGATGTCCGCAGCACAGGGCGTCTGTGAGCTGATGTATCAGAACTGTGTTGCTGTGCTTTCCTCCAAGCGCGCTGTGATGCTGCTTGGTAATGCTGCATCAGCAACAGCTCAAAAAGAAGCGGTGGCTGGCTTCACATGTATCAGAGGAAGCATGTGCTAGTCTTCACCCTCCTGGTGTGTTGGGGTATTACTAGTGATAGGGGGAGTCCTAAGGAGTGGGTTGGGTAATTGGCCATGTAAATTAGGGAGAAAATGGGAAAATTAGAACTAAATTATTATTTTTTTTTAATCTTGATTAATTGAAACTGCTGTTAGATTAGCCAAACATGAAAATTAAAACCTAAATTAGTTAAGCTTCTTGGCATTGGCTGCACTAATTTTTCACAGGCTAAGTAGTAGTCTGGTGTGTAAATTCACTGTGGACCTCTGCCTCACTCTGCCTCCAGTCTAGTCATGTCATCTAAGCTCAGTCTGCAGCATGAACTGCTCCCTCTGTTGCTGTATATGGGTAATACAGTTTGAGTATACTGTTATTTATGATGCTATTACAGTTCTTTGGATGTGTTCATCATGATAAAATACATCAGATTGAACATCTTTCATTGCATTGGAGACAGCAATGGCCTGGGATCCAACAAAAACTACATCTTGATTCAGATTTTTAAGTTAGGGTAAACAAACAACCTGAGCAAAGACAACCAGAAAGACTCCCCAAACTTGTGCTGAACGCACAAAAACATGATGAAATATGTTGTCTGCCTTTTACCCATCAGTGTAGAGAAACCACATACATTTATACACACACTATAAGAAGAAAAAACACACTAAGTGATATGCACAGTGTCAATTCCATTCAACTCAGGAAAACACCTAGTTCCATATATATATATATATATATATATATGAAGTCTGTTCAAAAGGTCATAGGGAAGAGAAAAACACCCCACATAATAAAACACTGATAAGCTTATGCAGTCCTGAAGTGACAGAGAGGAAGTGTTCACCATTTCAACAGTTATCATTACAACCCTACTAACCTTTTAATCATGTTGTATCAAAGTATTACTGCAGTATACTGTATTACCAAGGGCAGGAATTTGCAAAAACTGTACACGTTCTGTGTTTTTTTTCCCTCATGGTTTTGGGTTCTAAAGCTCACTTGCTAAGCTAGCCTCCAGTACAGATACACAGAGTGTCAGACAGCTCAGTACAGCAGTTTTAACTAACTGGAGTACTGGAGATAAAAACTTGTGTCTACGCGAGAAAGAAGTCTTAGTTAGTTAGCTTAGCTAGATAACCATTAAAACAAGCATACAGACCAATACGTTAGCCAAGAGGCTTACTGCTTACACTATAGCACAGTCCAACAATGTTAGCTAACAGGCTTAGCGCTAACACCACAGCACAGACCAGTAACGTTAGCCACCAGGCTTAGCATTAACACCACAGTACAGACCACTAATGTTAGCTAACAGTCTTAGCGCTACAATTGATGTTAGCTAACAGGCTTAGCACTAACACCACAGCACAGACCGATAACGTTAGCCACCAGGTTTAGTGTTAACATCACAGTACAGACCACTAATGTTAGCTAACAGTCTTAACGCTAGGGGTGGGCGTATGGCTCTAAAATAATATCACCATATTTAAGGGTATTTTTGCGATAACGATATACTTGGCGATATAGGAAAACAGAAAAATAAATAATTAATTTCAGGAATATAGTATAAGAGTATAACAGTATAATCATAATGTGGTTAAATAAATAATATAGCATAAAATAATATAATGCAGCAAAAAATATTGCAGAATATTTAGTGCATACATATAAACTGCAAACTAAAACAATTATACAATAAATACACTTAAAGCTTCACAGTAAATAATAGACTACTTTCAAGACAGAACAGCCCTATTATCATGATATGGATTTTTAATATCAGGATATTTCTGTGTCACGATATACTGTATACAATATAATATTGCCCACCCCTCCTTAACACAAACACCACAGCACAGACTGATAACGTTAGCTTACAGGCTTAGCACTAAGACCGATAATGTTAGCCAAAATGCTTACTGCTAATACCATGGTACAGACCAATAACTTTAGCCAACCTTAGCACCTGTTAGCGCTAACAGGCTTAGCACTACGCCCGATAACTTTAGCCCAGAGGTCTACTGTGAACACCACGGCACAGACCGATAACGTTAGCTAACAGGCTAAGCCCTAACACCACAGCACAGACCGATAACATTAGCCACCAGGCTTAGTGCTAAGACTTATAATGTTAGCCAACCACCTTAGCACTAACACAGTGCAGACTGATCTTGTTAGCCAACAGGCTAACTGCTAATATCACAGCACAGTCAGTGTTCCAGCTAAATGAGCCTCAAATCACACATATCTAGCTGATAAAGCTTCAAGTGTGTGAAGTGTTTTGAGGCACGTCTTGCTGACTCCTGAGTCTAAACTTACAGCTATGGTGGACCTGTGCCCACCATACCTCGTTATACAGTATTACCATCATACCGCCCAACCCTTCCGTCCATCACAGCCTGCAGTGACTCCAACTCTGCAGACAGACTGTCTGACTGGAGGTGTAAATGAGTCAGTGTTTAACAGGTTTCCATATAAAGACCAGGATGTGGCAGTGTGAGTTTAGCTGCGTGTGATTTTGGAGGATGTAGAGGGTGTTTTCATTCCAGGATCATGAGTAGCCAGAGAGTCAGTGTGATACAAAAAACAGAAAACAGACAGAAATCTCTCCATTGTCTCCCTCTTTCTGTGCAGTTATTAGTGTTGTTCTGATATTTGTTGTGCTATCTGGTGTTGACAGGAGAAGAATGGGCTCCCCTCAAGGTTTTTTGTGGATTACTCAAAATAGGCTTAATCTTTGATCTCTGTAAAGCTGCTTTGTGACAACTTTTTGTGAACATAAAACACAAAGAAATACAAAGAGAAACAAAAGGGTAAGGGAAAACGAATTAGAAAAAGCCATACAAAAATGAGGAAAAGAAAACAAAAATGAAGGGTGTGAGAGGGCAAAGAAAGATGAAAATTTATAAGAAGACAAATTGAAGAAAGAAGGAAAGAATTTAAAAGACAGATGAGGCAAAAATGCAAATGTAGAAAAAAGGATAGGGGAGCATGAGGAAACAGACAGGAAACGAGGACAAAAAATAAAGCCAAAAAAGTGGCAGAAAAAAGAAGGTTAAGATGAAAAGGAAAAAGAAATGCATACGAGAAAAAATAAATAATAGAAAGTCAAAAATATAGATATATTTTTACAAATATGGAATTGAGAGCAAATAAAATAAAAAAGATAAAATAAAAAATGTATAAAAATGGAGGGAGAAGAAATGATGGAAAAAGTTAAGAAATAAAAGCTTTAGAATAACTAAGTAAAAAAAACATGAGAACGAAAGTGGGAAAAAGGAAGAGAATAAATTGTAAAAATGAAAGAAAAAGAAAGATGGAGAAACAAAACTGGTAGAATGAAAAAAGAAAGTAGAGAACAAAGAATCATTGGAAAAAAGAAATGGAAGAAGATTAAAGTAGAAAATAGAAGTTTAAATGTAAGAAATTAGAAATTAAAGGTAATAAGAAGACAAACGAGGAAAAATGAAAGAAAGAAAGGAATATGAGAAAAGAAAGAAAATGAAGGAAATTTTTGAAAAAGTGAAATTGAGAGCAATGAAAGACAAAATAAAATGACAAATTGGAGGAAGAAGAAATGATGAGAAAACAGAAAGAAAACAAAAAATCACTGAAAAGTAACTGGGGAAAAACATGGGAACATTCTAACAAAGAAAACAAAGTAAAAAGGAAGAGAGAAATAAATCGTGAAAAAAAGAAAGGAAAATAAAGTCGAGAAAAGACAAAAAAGATGTTAGAGAGTGAAAAGGTTGAAAGAATATAAAGAAAAGAAGGGATGAAACAGAGGGAGAGCAGCTGTGGATAAAGTGTAGTTCTGGAAGCTCCCGCATGCATTCCTGGAATAGTTTGGCTTCAGTCACTCTCTAATTGCCATAAACAGAGAAGCCGCATGTGCTGCTCTGAAGCTCCACTCAGACTGCTCTGCTGCACACTCAGCTCAAACACCAACAGTCTGCAGCTCTCGCCTGCGTCTGCAGAGACCGAGCGAGAGCGAGAGAGCAGCTCGACTGCAGTTATAATAAAAGGTGTGCGTTTGTGGTTTTGCACAAGCATAGCAAAAGAGAGAAATTAGTCCCTTTAAAGTCAGAAGTGATCCAATGATATCATCTGACCTTCATCAGGGCCTCCCCCCTCCGCCTTCTCATGAAAACGTGCAGAAGTATGTGTGCAGCCAAATCAGTGGAAAACCCCAGCTGGCATCATCTAAAACGAAATTCTCTGAAGGCGAAATTTATTTACACCCCTTTTTTGTTAGTCAATTTTATTAAAAATTTTAAAAGTTTGTTTTAACTGGCTTTAGTTTTACTTTCCTTTTTTTTCTTATCTGAACTCACACTTCCCACTAAACACAAGCTAAAGGGCAGCTTGAGATATGCTTCTTGCAAATGCATTATAGTATCACACACAATCTTGTTGAAAAACCATTAAAAAATATGAATAACTTAATGTGCTTTACGATAGAGAATTAAATGAATTAAATATACATGGCACTAAAATGTTTTGTGTACCATTCTATGATTTTTCCACTGTATTAAAGCAGCAGTATGCAAGAATTGGCATTTCTTTCTAATTGTCTCTTTCTACAGTTGGAAGGTGAAACCATCCTTCCAGCCATCCTTCAACAAGAACGCATCTACATGCATTTCTGGGCAAGTTGAGAAATACACACCCATGAAAGAATGATTAAAAAAAGCATGTGGACAGATCTAGATGGTAAAATAATTTTACAGGATGATTTTACACATAAATATGTATTTTAGTTACGCAGCATTATGTGGTTCTTAAACAGAACTTCACAAGAGATACATAGTGCAGTCAGCAGTGTGTCGAGTCTCACCTAGCAATGATGGAGACACTGTTTTAACCTTTACAGATAAGTGGGGCATCTGCATGATTTAGAAGCTGTTATTTTAAAGGAAACCTTTCTTTAATAGTTTCTAACAATGTTTAAAAGCATGTTCTAATTTGCTTTAAAATTCTATCAAATTAAAAATGAAACCTTGCTTTCAGGAATGCATGGTTTATGTTTTAATGCAAGTTAACTTAACAAAAAATATATAAATGCCTTCCATTACTTTCAGTACTGGTCTCTTTCTAAATTAAGGAAGATTAATCATTAAATGTGCCGTGAACAGTTTGCCTGGCGGATTTCACAAGTTATGCTTGCTTTTTCCACTGAATCGACTTTCATATTCACAGATAAAGGAACACATTAAGCTTACTTTGTGATGTCCTACACTCTGAGCATTTTCGCCCATCATCATATGCTTACCCAGCCTTCATTTTCCAGCAGCCATTCTTTGTTCTCTGCTCCCAGGTAGTCAGCTATAGTCTCTGCTAACCTGCTGCAGCACTCCGGCCCGTCTCCTCTAGAGAATAGTTCAGTGGCCAGAACGCCTGTGAATGTAAACAGCGACACAACTCTGCCCCAGTTCAGCTTCCCGTCCTCCACCAGCACGGCCATGACGCTCCGGAGGCACGCGCTGGGGTCTGCGCCGCAGGCCGTCAGGAAGCTCTGGGACAGCGAGTGGAATTTAGAATGGTGTTGCCGCTCCATCTCTTTGGCCAGGCGGCGCATGGCCTCGGCCGACTCGCTGGGGGGCGTCCGTTGGTCCCCGGTGCAGAAGCGGATGTAGTCCTCCGCCAGCGCCAGAGTCTCATTCCTTAACCAACAGGACATTTTCTAGAAATAAAACAAAGATACTGATTACTTCTTCGCATTCATAAAATTTAATCATGTGATTACAGTTTCTCATATCCTTCACCTCTGGGTTTTGAGCAGTAGTGCTGCAGATCAGTGAAAGAATCGTTCACTCTGTGATACAAGCATCACATTTGATTTGGCACTAATCATCTTAGAGATCTAGTTTTCCCAAAAAACACATTATCCACTAAAAAAAAAAAAAAAAAAAAAAAAAAAAAAAAAAAAAAAAAAAATTCCAAGATGGCCAACTTCCTATGTGTTCGTTCTCTCTGAGTGTGACTGAATAATCCATTTTGAATTAGCCCAATATCTAAATACACATTTCTAAGTATGGGAAAAAAAATCTGCATTTAGAAATATTAAATTATGGAATGTTATGCAGATATAAGACAATGAATTGTATAAATAGTGTTTTAACACTAACTTTGAAAGGTAGTTTTTGGTGTTCATTTTTATTATGTATTTTTTTTTACTTATAACTTTTATTAAAGATAAGACATTAGAGAGAAACAATTGCGAGTTCTGCAGCTCTATCCAGGAGATGGTGCAATGTAGGACACTATTACAGTCCTATAAATCAGGGATTCATTTCATGACAACATCTTACTTTACTCAATTTTCTGCCTGATATTTCACATCTAATCCTTAAGGATTTCTATTCAAGCATTACAAAAAAAGGTTACATGTTTGTTCAGAAACATTACTGTATAAATGCAATTCAAATAAATCAAATACAATTAATTAAAATGGTTGGTTTCCTAAAATTCTTTTTAAAAATCAACATTATAGTGAATACAAATCTCATATTTCATGTTCTCCAAACATTTTGCTTCGTTGCAGTTTTCTAGTTTTTATGTCCAATTTCATATTGAAGAATTTGGGGTTGACAAAGAAAGATAAAGCAGAATAATCGGCAACCGCGTAACGTTTCAATTCACAAATTGTGCAATATTCTATAAAGAGTATTGTATTGAAATTACAGAGGAGTAAAATTGCAGCATTAGTAATATGCATTCTCCTCTTCTCTGCTGACAGAGTAAACACTGTGTGAGTATTCCAGTCTGAGCAGCTCATCCAGCCTTACATCATATTTTGGCTGTTTGCCTGAGGCCTGGCTATGACTAGCCCCAATTACTAGGCCACACATTACCTCCATTCATTGTATTCTCTGCTGGTGAATAGGACTTATTTTCAGCACTGCTGAACCTGTCACAGACCACTGAGGATATGTCGTGACTCTGTAGTCAACACCATGCCTTACCACTCAAACAATATATTTCCTTGTAATGCTGACATATGTGCATTTAGCCCCAGTGTGAACGTTTGCGTGTCAAGCCCACAGTTTCCATATAGCTACGTAGTTTCTTTACTTTTAATGACACTTTTTACTCAGCTAGTTCTCATTTTCGGTCCCATTTCCCCCCCACTGTGTCTTACTAAGTCATGGGAACAAGATCCTAATGCGTGGCTACGACTTATTAAGGCATGGGAAGTCAACATCCCAATGTGTAGCAAGGACTTATTAGGCCTTTGTTCTGTGTGGACATCCGTACTCTGATTATGTCAGGATTACATGGCAGCACCACCTTGTTCATATCGATTTAGTCATCCTAAAAAGTGTACAATATTCTAAAACTGTTATTTATACAAAAAAAAAGTTATATTTATTTTGTTGCAGCAGTATACGCTTGAAATTAATAAAAAAATAATACAAAAGAACAATGTTTTGTCATACTGACAAGAATATCGTTATTTTGAATATATAATTCCGTGAAATATTGTGATATTTTTTTTGTGACCAACCCCTAAAATCTAGCTTAGCTAAACCAGTGAAGCGCATTATTTTAACAGCAATTCTCACCTCCTCCAAGTTCAAAACACACAAAACAGCACTGTTACAAATATCCTTTTTATAAACTACCCATTTAGCTAAGTGTACATAGCTCAAGTTTATTAAAAAACGTTTTGTCAACGTTTAAAAACGGACGCGACAAAAAAACCCAAAAAAGTCCCCCAAAAAATAAATCACAATGTAACCAACAATTACAATACAATAAGAGAGTTCAAGAGGGACAAAAACAGAAATGAGTAAGTAAAAGTCATAAAACACTAACGTTACATTATTATTAATTACTAAGTAAATAGCAATACTGATAATAATCCCACGCCATTTGTTTCGAGTAAAATGAACATTGTTGTTTTATTTTATACAAAACTACAGACATTTCTCCCAAATAAAAGTCATTTAGAGCATTTATTTGCAGTAAATGAGAAATGGCTGAAATAACAAAAAAAAAAAGGACGCAGAGCTTTCAGAACTCAAATAATGCAAAGAAAACAAGTTCATATCCATAAAGTTTCAGAAATCATTATTTGGAGGAATAGCCCTGGTTTTAATCAAAGTTTTCATGCATCTTGGCATGTTCTCCTTCACCAGTCTTACACACTGCTTTTGGATAACTTTCCGCTTGGTTTGAAGGGTTGTGATCACTCATCTTCCTCTTGATTATATTCCAGAGGTTTTCAATTTGGTTAAATCAAATAAACTCATTATTTTTAAGTGGTCTCTTGTTTTTTTCCCAGAGCTGTATATTCTGGGCTAGTTTAAACAGGTTTTAGACTGACATTGGGCTGGATATTTTTTGTTGAACCTGGCAACCCTGCCAGAACGGAACCGCTGCAGCGCTTTTAAAGGTGGAACGGAAAATTGGAGCTAAGCTAACAGAGACATTTTATGAAAGCAGACTGTTTTACTGTATTTAACATCTGCGCTGATGTAAAATATTTATCTAAACGTGTTTAAATGACGTCTAACAGACAGATAACGAACACTAGAGACGAGAATTTACTAAAGAAAATCACACAGCTCCGGTTTATCCGCACAAAGCGGCTAAAGCTAAAGCTAAACCCGGCGGCTATCAATGAAACACAAAGAGCCGGGGAGCCGGAGCCGCGCTGGCGTCCCTGCGCAGTCTCCACCGTGAAGCACAGCTAGCGGGCGGGGATCTGTAACCGGCTGGCCAACAGAAGCCGCCTGTGGTCGGGCAGTAGAAACGCAGAAAGCCGCTCACCTTCCCCCCGGTGTCCGGCTGCTCCGCTCAGGCTGGTGGTCAGTCCGTGGATAATAGAGTAGCAGCAGCGGCGGCCCTTTGCAGCTGCAGAGGCTCCGCCCACTCTCTCCAATAACGTCACTCACGGAGATTCCCTCACCATGACAGCGGTTCCTACCTACTCTACACTTAAAGGGGAACTCTGCTGTAAAATTGACATTTGTCAATTGATAAAACTACTTACCTTTTGTGTTTTTTCAAACACCCTTCACACTGGGTGACACTGGGCATCATTTGCCCCGATAAATCACTTTTTCCACCGTTATTCAGGCTCAAAGTAGCTCCACACCTCCATTACTGAACTGAAAATAATATAGACATATAACTTATACACATAGATCCCGCATAGCATGGTTCCTGGCGTCTGTGTTCTGTCGAGTTGTGCTACCTTGTCAAACCGTGCTGACCTACAGTATATTTTACTGTAAAAATACTAAGGAAGCACTATATTAGGTCATGTACCCAGTAGAAGTCCCGGTAGATGTAGGTTAGTATATTTGGATAGCATAAATCACTGTATCATGGCAAATGTATGACAAATAAAGATAATTACAAACTGCTTTAGTGTGTGTGTGTTTTTTTTAAATAATGAATAATAATTGTATTAATTGTTATTATTTCCATTTACACTTTTGTGCAATGACAATTTAGGTCAGCACATGCACAGTGCCCCTAAGAAGCACGTATCAATGGGGCGCATGAAGTTGAAGCTAGCATTGTAGGATGTAAACAGTGGTTTTTAATAAGCTTTTTGTGCACTTTTTAAGTTATTAATGCCTCGTTTTGAATGTCAGGGCTCTCCAGATTCTAGCAAGGAGGTGTGGAGCTACTTTGAGCTGGATAACAGTGGAAAAAGCGATTTATCAGGGTAAATTATGCCACGTGTCACCCAGTCTGAAGGGTGTTTGGGTAAACTGTTAAAATTTCTGGCTCTCGGAACGCTGTGGGAGAACAGAGGTGTGCTATTCATCAAAGGTAAGTATTTTTATTATGTTTTAATACACCAAAAGTCAAGTTTACACCAGAGTTCTCCTTTAAAGGGGCTGCCTGATTTAAGGTTATGAAAAAAATGTGAGGGTTAGTGTGGGAGGGGCACTGTGTGATGTATGGGTTTAGAGGCTAAAGCTGATTGACTGAGCTGCAGCAGCAGATACTTTTATAATGATGATCTAACGTATATAGACTAGCTTTCTTCAATTATTACATTATTGTTTTCATTAATATTTTTTGTTATGTCTTATGTTGCTCTATGTTGTGTAATTTTGCGCTTTTTATTTTTGATATTTATTGTAAAGTGCAAGGTCATACTTAAATATTAAAGAAAAAAATTATATTTCAGTATACTGTATATAAAATAGGGCAGTGGTTAGTAGGTGTGGGCAGTATGGCCTTAAAATAATATTACAATATTTCATGTTTTTTTTTGCGATAACGACATTATTATAAATAAATTATAAATAATTTAAAAAATACACTACTGCAACAAATTCAACATTTTATTTTATTATTGCATACAATATGATATGGTACATCCCTAACTGAGATAAAATTACTCTTAAACTCCTAGAACATACAAATAAATAGGACATGAAACTCTGTAGGAGAAATCTGATTCTAATGATATTAAAGTATTTTTGAAAGAAGATGGCTGTACACATGCAGTAGACATTAAATGATATTTAATAACCTCTGAATACAGTACAGAAATCAATTGAGACACAATGGAGACACTAAACAGTATTTTTTTTTTATGACCAAAGTAAATAAATGAATCAGATACTGAAGTGCCCTATGTGAATTCACACTATTGCACTTAAAAGAGAAATAAAATGCCACAAGACAAATTCTTTACTTGTTTTAACTGTCTTACCATTCAAAAGCAAGCAAGATTTACAGTAACAATGCAACTAAAATCCAGTGTCTTACTAATAAATACAGGTTTAATTACCCAGAGCTTTTTTATTCTTGTCACTGATTATCTTTTTTTAGCTGATCTGTGTTAGGAATGTGTGCAGGTCTACCTTCTTCTAATTCTTCTATAAAAAAAAAAACACAATTGCTGTCACATCAAATCCCTGTCTAATTCTAAATTAGGGCTGCAAGGATATTGGAAAAAGTTTACATTGCAAATGTTCTTTTTTATTTAGACGATATATATATCCCAATATATATCCCACCGCCCGCTCGCTGTCTCACATCCGGACCGATTAAGAGCTGAGTCAGCACCGAGCACTCAAATCCGAGAAAAACTGCAAAACAACAGTAATTGGCCCTTTAATCAGGCATTTAAATGTTTTTTTTTTCTGGAATTAAAAGCGTGAATTTAGCAGTATCTGGAAATCTGTGCAAAACTGTGCTGGACTGAGGCGCACAGATTTTGAGATTTGCACCTCAGTTTACAAGCTTACAACAATGTGGCTGGAGGCCAAGTGGTTACCTCGTGTTTACTCCTGCCCCCTCCCCTCACACATCTCCTCCCCTTTGTGCTTCTTAGGCAGCAGCAGCCTGTCACTCACACAGACACAGAGACAGCGCTGTGTATCTACTTCTTGTATCCAAAATCCAAACATTACAACATGATGTGTTTGATTTAAAGTGACATCACACGTCCTGCGATGTGACTACTGCGCCATGACGATGCTTAAACGATATATCGTGCAGCCCTACACTAAAATGTTCACCCACTTCCTCCCACAATAGAATAGAGACAGGTGGGTGGTTTGACTTTTAGTAACTCTTGATCTTCCATTCCTGGGGCGGTCCTGATGAGAGCCAGTTTCATCATAACATTTCTGATGGTCTTTGTTGACTTAACTTGAGGATATAGTTCTTCTAGATTTGAACAACTTATAATTGCGATCACATTAAAGATAAATAGACTGATCTGAAATGTCTGAAATGATCTGATACATTGATATACCGTACCTTATATAGCCAAGAGTGTTGTCCCAGCTCTACCTTTGACATTATGACATGATATGACATAATTTTTTACAGCGATAACAGGTCTAAAGTACTGAGCAAACAAACATGACGACAGTTACTTTGGTGATCAGGGGCCTGGCTTCAGGGCTGGAGGACAGAAACTAAGCTAAACTTAGTCTATACAGAAATCTCATCTAAAAATAAAAGCCCTGTGGTCATTTGGTCTGCGTGTTCTCCACCACATTCTTCGTCATATTAGCTCCGAAACTCAGCGGGGGCGCGCTCAGGCCCAAATCTGTAAAGGAAAAGAGAATAAACTTAGCACACGTTATTTCTGTGGAAAGAGGAAAGAGGAAGAGCTTCTCTCTCATGTACTAAAGGCTGTTCCAGCTCGCGGTTCAACCTGCCGCATAAGTTTTCCATACACGAACACACAACAAAGAGGCAGGTGTATAGCGTTATAACTGTGAAGATCATGTTAGTCAGCATTTCTATGCTTCTATATGCTCACTCACTTCCTTCCACACTGGAGTAGAGACAGGTGGGCAGTTAGATTTTTGACAGTTTTGCTCTGTACCAGTCAAACGTTTAGACACACCTTCTTTTTCACACACTCTAATGAACATATTCAGTGCAACAGAGGGAACTCTTGCATTTCCTTTTCTTGGGGCGGCCCTGATAAGAGCCAGTTTCATCATCACAATGCTTTTAATGGTTTTTGCGACTGCACTTGAGGATCCTTTCAAAGTTCTTGAAAAGTTTCGGATTGACTGACCTTCATTTTTTGTTTCTTTACTTATCTTAGTAGTTCTGGTCATAATATGTATTAGAACATTACTCAAATTCAGCTATTCACAGTTTACCTGTAACTCCACCTCTTCACAACTTCACAACTTCACATCTGATGCTCTCAGACACATTGAGAGACAAGAAATTCAAGTTATTAACTCTTGACGAGTTCAGCACAGCTGTTAACTGAAAGCTGAACATTCCACTTGACTCTACTTATTGAAGCTGACTGAGAAAATCCAGCCAAGATAAGGTTTTACCTTTATATTACGAATAATATTGTGAGTTAGTGTGTTTAATCATTCTCAGAGTGTCCAAATACAGCAGTACACAAACCTGAAACTGTAGCCCGCCCACCTCTACTGAAGTTACGAGAAGGGATTTAATCTGTGAGACTTGTAGCATGATTCTTCAGCGCAGCGCAGATACACAGACCTGTTTTTGCTTTTCTTCAGTATTACTGTCATTCACTTGCTGGAGGTTATGTGGTATATATGCCACCAGTTTCAGTTTGACAAACATGTTTTGAATTACGGTCTTATCTGTTTTATTTATCAGGAAACTAACCTTTTGTGGTAAACTCTTGAGCCAAACTAGTTTTACTGGAGGAGCTTCTGTAAACAGTCACATTACTGAAGTTTCTCAAACTTCTATACACTGCTTGGCTGGTTTAGGAAGAAGTAGCTGTGTAATTTTCCCAAATTTCCACAGATAACCTCACTGAAAAATCATCGTCCTTAGAACAGGACAACTAGGATCAGAGACTATCAGAGTGTAATCAATTACAAGAGACCACACACTCCCATAATTACTGTGTTACTGTCTTAAAAATGTGCACATATTACATATTCATACTGGATTAAAACCCCTATTCAACTGTTACTGCCTAACTGTAAAATCTTAACACTGCAAAGTCATTAAAATACCTCTGCAACTATTAGTGCCAAACTCAAAAAAAAAAAATCCAAAAAATTCATAATGGATTAAAATATCCCCATATCTATTAGTGCTAAACTGTAAAATAAAATCCTAAAAATTCATACTGGATTAAAATGTCCCCATATCTATTAGTGTGAAACTGTAAAATAAAATCCTAAAAATTCATACTGGATTAAAATGTCCCCATATCTATTAGTGCTAAACTGTAAAAAAAATCCTAAAAATTCATACTGGATTAAAATATCCCCATATCTATTAGTGCTAAACTGTAAAAAAAAAAAAAAAAAATCCTAAAAATTCATACTGGATTAAAATATCCCCATATCTATTAGTGCTAAACTGTAAAAAAAAAAAAATCCTAAAAATTCATACTGGATTAAATTATCCCCATATCTATTAGTGTGAAACTGTAAAATAAAATCCTAAAAATTCATACTGGATTAAAATGTCCCCATATCTATTAGTGCTAAACTGTACAAAAAAAATCCAAAAAATTCATACTGGATAAAATATCCCCATATCTATTAGTGCTAAACTGTACAAAAAAATCCTTAAAATTCATACTGGATTAAAATAGCACAAATAGATATGGGGATATTTTAATCCAGTATGAATTTTTAGGATTTTTTTTTACAGTTTAGCACAAATAGATATGGGGATAAACTGTAAAAACAATCCTAAAAATCATACTGATTTAAAATAACCCCACATGTATTAGTGCTAAACTGTTATCCATCTTGAACATTTATCCTGGATTAAAATAACCCCATAGCTAGTTATACTGAAAAACTGGAAAAAAAATCATACTGGATTAAAATATAGTTTTCCAAACAGAGACTAAGCCTAGTCGTACACTATATTTTTCTTTCAAACAAAACCTCTAACTCAAAATGATGTGTAGTCCAAACTAGGCTTAATCTCTTGCTGACTCTATAACTGACACATATACAGATTCATACTGGAAGAAGACCCGTCTACAAATATTAGTGCTAGGCTGTTAAAAATACACACAGAAGATTCATGCTGGAATAAAATCACTCTCTAATTATTGCTGCAATTCTATAATTTAAACTAATCCAGCTCCAGCACAGTTTTGGTCACGCTGTTTGTGGCCTGTTTTCTCACCCTCAGAGTGTTGTCCCACGATCCTGAGCAGAACGCTGTGCCATCGGGCGACACTCGGACTGTGCTGACCCGGTTCTCGTGCCCAAACAGAATTGCGACCCTGGTGCCCTTCAGGACGTCCCACACGTTTATAGTGTAGTCATTATAGCCAGCAAACAGCAGCCGACCTGCGGGACAGAGAAAAAAAAAACAGATACTACGTCTGATTAAAATGCAAGAATGATTTACTGCTCATTTTTAATCAAGTAGGAATGTAATGTAACTAGACTGCAGTTCTTGCAGAAACTGCGAGAGTAACTGCAGGGCTGATTCATGGCTCGTTGCTATGGTGTTGCTATGGTATCCATGTTGGTTGCTAAGGTGTTGCTAGGTGGTTGCTAAGGTGTTGCTATGGTATCTGGATACATCTGATTAAAATGCAGGTAGTAGGTAGTAAGAATGTAATATAGTTTATAAATTATTTTGAATCAAGGACCCTAGACATCATTCTGCCATTGTATCTGGATGCAGTGTTTTATCAATTATAACACAGGTTTAATGATTGGTCAGCAATGCTGATTAGTCCTCCTATGATCAGTTGAAATGATTAGTTACCCAGGAAACGATATCTCACAACTTGTACAGTACAGGCCAAGTTTGGACACACCTTCTCATTCAATGTGTTTTCTTTATTTGAATGACTCTTTACATTGTAGATTCTCACTGAAGCATCAAAACTATGAATGAACACATGTGGAGTTTTATACTTAACAAAAAATGAGCTGTCCTTCACAGTCACCGGACCTAAACCCAATCCAGATGGTTTGGGGTGAGCTGGAGCACAGAGTGAAGAAGACAAAGGGGCAACAAGTGCTAATAAACACCTCTCCTTCCTTCAAGACTGTTGGAAAACCATTTCAGGTGAATGATGCCAAGAGTGTGCAAAGCAGTAATCAGAGCAAAGGGTGGCTAATTTTGAACAAACTAGAATATAATTTTTTTTTTTTTGCCAATTATACCTTTTTTTGTTAAGTACATAAAACTCCACATGTGTTCATTCATAGTTTGATGCCCTCAGTGAGAATCTACGATGTAAATAGTCATGAAGATAAAGAAAACGCATTGAAAAAGAGAAGGTGTATCCAAACTTTTGGCCTGTACTGTATATTAAAATACCTACATTCAGGGTGTTACTGATATTCATCGTAATAAGAGACTGTAGCCCCCGTTATATTATAATACATACACTATATTGCCAAAAGAATTCACACGCATATAAACATACCATCCTTATTTCTTTGGTTTAATATGATAACCACAGTGCTAGCTCTTTTGCCACTCAGAGACAAGTATATCGGACTGTAGTCTGCATGTTCGCTTTGTTAAAAAAAGCTACATGGGATGAACTGCTAGCTGATAACACTCTGGCTTATCTGAACACTCAGGGTTCCCCAGTCTAGTGCAATCGGGCGGAATATACGTCCCGCTTAGACAAAATATTGGAAATCTTTATCCAGAATCAGTATCCAGATGCAGCATGTTCTCTATCATGCATCCAAACTGATTCTCATTGAGATAATAGGGGGGTTATTTGCACCATTTCAAGGACAAATAACTTTCCACCTGCTATCCACTTGCCCAGTCTGCTCTATGGGTACTGGAAGCTTACTGTAACTAAGTGGAAGCGCTTTACTTACCCAAATAAACCGTTTTTTAGGAGAGAAATCTGTGTATTAAGATCCAGCTCTTGTTTGCCTTTTTCACTTGGATGTAGGCATCCTTAATAGTGTCCCCTTAGCTTAATGTGTCCCTAAATAATCCAGTGCACCTTATGTATGAAAATAGACCGGAAAATAGACATTTATAGACATTGTACCTTATAATCTGGTGCACCTTATAGTCCAGTAGTTTTTTAAAAAGTCTTTCAAAAAAATTGCTATGTTGCAAATTTATACACCAGTTTGGTTTTCACACTTAAACAAACACACACACAATTTAATGACAGGAGCTACAGTCTCTCATTAGCCTTTAGAAGTGTTTGGTAAAGCCTGCCAGAACACATCTATCACCACATAAGTAGGTTGTGCTTCCCTGAAAACAAATGACTTGTGGTCTGTTGGCTTTTTATCTTATAAATTGGGAAGGTTGGTGCTTTCCATCAAGATAAGGCGCTGCCCGAACTTCCTTTGTTGGCTTCCTGGGGTAACGAAAAACTCATTTAACTTGATGAAACGTTAATAACAAACACACCAATAATATTGAGTAATTGGAAGAGTACAAGGGTCCTTGAACTAAAAGAGTGTTTGGACAAAATGATCAATAATTGATAATCTTATGACAGGGTTCTTGCACCATTTAAAAAGTCAAATTTAATGCTTTTTAAGACCTTTTTAAGACCTCAATAAATATAATTTAAGTCCCTAAAATGGTGTCATAATTTCTTTGGAAGAAAGTAATTTATTGTATTGGAAATCAAAACATAATGTTTTGCATTTGTTATATTTTTTTCAATTTTGTTCTTTTGTGATGCAGAACAGAGCCAGTATAACATATGTAAGTTGCATGAGCTCTTTTCTAGCTTCCTGCACATATGGAAAAAAAAGAGGTGATGATGATTATAATACTAATACTACTACTAACACCCCTGTTACTACTACTACTACTACTACTACTACAACTACTACTAATAATAATAATAATAATGATGAAAAACATTAAAGTATCTTCTCTATAAAAAAATATCAATGTCTATTAATCATTATTTGATTTTTGCCTGATAACATAAAAACCCACAAAAACAAACTAATAAAGTGTGCAGATTTTGGTTTGTACCCCGGTTAAGGTGGAAAGCCCCAGTGGTATTTACCCCCCCTGCATAAAGAGGATCTACAACTGAAATGTTTGAGAACCGCAGTTGTAAAGTGCAGCCTAAAAATATTTATGCTAACGTTTGGATGTTGGCATGTTAGCTAGCTCTTCCCGGTAGCGTTAGCTAGCTCGCTGCTAAAGTTAGTATGTTATCTAGCTCTCCGCTAACATTAGTTCTCTTCCCGGTAGCGTTAGCTAGCTCGCCGCTAAATTAGTTCTCTTCCCTGTAGCGTTAGCTAGCTCGCCGCTAAAGTTAGTATGTTTTCTAGCTTTCTGCTAACCTTAGTTCTCTTCCCGGTATCTTAGCTAACTCACTAGTAAGGTCAGTATGTTAGCTAGCTTGCCGCTAAAGTAAGTATGTTATCTAGCTCACCGCTAACATTAGTTCTCTTCCCGGTAGCGTTAGCTAGCTCGCCGCTAAACTTAGTTCTCTTCCCTGTAGCGTTAGCTAGCTCGCCGCTAAAGTTAGTATGTTTTCTAGCTTTCTGCTAACCTTAGTTCTCTTCCCGGTATCTTAGCTAACTCACTAATAAGGTCAGTATGTTAGCTAGCTCGCCGCTAAAGTAAGTATGTTATCTAGCTCTCCGCTAACATTAGTTCTCTTCCCGGTAGCGTTAGCTAGCTCGCTGCTAACGTTAGCATGCTAGCTAACTCACCACTAATGTTAGCTAGCCCTTTGCTAATGTTAGTTCTCTCCTCGGATTAGATGTTCACAGTGGGCCACTGTGTTTTCCCGCCGGCATTAAACGCACCATCTGAAATTTATATATATATTTTTTTTATATCAGACAAAAATATTCTGAGTAAATATAAAAAGCACTTTTTAAATAACAATCTTATTTATTAAGGGAAAAAAATATCCAGCACAGATTTAATGCAAAATGAGCTCAGCAACAACTGCTGTAAAGCACAGTAACACGTTATAGTGAGTACTATTAGCAGCACAAGGTAAGATCATATATTAATATACTGTTAAATTATTGAGATATTATATGTGCACTAAAATGACAAAAAACAAACAAACACAAGTTCCCTGAATGACTGAGCAAAAAAACATTTTAGAAATTCCAGGGTATAGAAGTAAATTCCCAAAAAGCACCTTCTCCTGTTTACTGATGAGAAAAAGAGAACACATCTTCACAATAATCTCTGTAAATATACAGCAAATAGACAAATGTTGGATTAGTGTATTAGTGATAGCATGCAGTCAGGGTTAGAAGTATTTGGAAACTGTTTATAAACCCTTTATTAAAGAGCTTTTTTTTACCTGGTACCTAAAGAAAACTGTCTATGAAGAAATTAAAAAGCTTAATACTGATGTTGGGTTTACTTAATCAGGTAATCAGTTAACACAATTAATTTTATTTAAATACAGCACAATTCTGAAATTCATTAAGCAATAACACACTCAAGGTTTGTGTTATAACACGTAATATTGGCACTGCTGTGCTGCGGTCCTAGATCAGAACAGCAGTGGCAATATTACACGTTATAGCACGGACCTCAAGTGTTTTATTGTCATTATACCACAGTTCCATTATTACTGTTTATTGAAAGATTTAGAGTTAAAGGGGGCAAGAAAATAGGATCTGTTCAGTTACTAAAACTCTGCAAGTTAAAACAGTTCCATTGCTGCTCTGTTTGTAGCTGCACAGTTTGGTTTGTAAGCGCTGCATCGTTGCTAGGTGACCTATATGTGGCGGAGTAATACATGGAGAGCTTTGGTTACAGTACATTACCGGCTGATAACATCACTCATAGAACACCTCTCAGCCAATCAAATTGCAAGGTCAGAACTAACTGTGGTATAATTATGATTAATCGTGATAGTTTCATGTGTCCAGAGAACTAAGCAACATTTTTTTAGGTAGTTTCTCTCAGTGTAATCTGACCTTCCTGTTCACACTATCAGTCTATTCTTGTATTCCAGTTCTTTCTATCAGTCTAATCTGGGCTTCCTGTTCTTTTTATATCACACTAAATATGTCTTCCTGTTCTGTTCTATCAGTACAATCTGGTCTTCTCGTTCTTTCTATCAATCCAATCTGGTCTATCTGTTCTGAAGTTAAACATTCTGTATTTGTATATCCGTAAAGTCATGGTGTCTCTGCTTTTACAATGATCCGCCTACAATGGTGCGTGAACGTTAGTTTAGAATTTTCTATATTTATGCATAAACTTAATCTAAAATTACATCAGATTTCCCTACAACTTTCTTATGAGAGTATATACACACACACACACACACACGCACACACATATATACACATATATACATTTATTAATGAGAAACCTATAAAAAAAAAAGTAAATGAACATTTGCATTTAATATCTAGAATGACCCCATTGTGCATCAATGCAATCAATCAATCATTCCTCCACATAAAACCACTTCAGCTCAGTTATGTTGGTGGCTATCCCCTCAGTAACTGCTCTGTTTAGCTCTTTCTACAACATTTTGATTAGATTAAGGTCTGGACTTTGACTTGGCCATTTCAAAACATTAACTTTATTCTTCTTTAATCATTGTATGATAGAACGACTTGTGTGCTTGGGGTCGTTGTCTTGCTGCATGGCCCATCTTCTTTTGAGATTCAGTGCATAGACAGAGGTCCTGACATTTTCCTTTAGAATTATCGGATATAATTCAGTATTCATTGTTCCACCAATGAAGACAAGCTGTCCTGGCCCAGAAGAAGCAAAACAGATTCAAACCACAATACTACCACCACCATGTTTTACAGATGGGATAAAGTTTTACTGCTGGAATGATAGTCTACTCTTACTTGTGTCCCATCTTTTCAACTTAATCTTAAAACCTGTAAACTGCAGAGGGGTGATGGTGAACTCATAAACATTAAAATTAGCCAATGTTCAAAGTTGCCAAAGCCTTTAGTTGCTTAGAAGTAAACATGGGTTATTTGTGACCTCAACACGAATGACAAATCAGAAAAATCCGACAGATCCCCGTTTTTTAAATAAAACAGAACGTCCACTCACACCTGATAGTCATCCCATTAAACACACCTGACTATAATTTTGATGTCAAATTATCTGCTAGTTCTAAAGCTACTATTTTCTTTTGTAAATAAATTACCAAGTCTAATATTTGAGCCTTATTCATTTTGGGTTGTTTTTTCTTTTATACTTTATGATTTCTGATGATGTTTTACATCAAATTTATGCAGAAAAATAGAAAATTCCAAATGGTTTACAAACTTTTAAGCACCACTGTACCTCCTTGTGTGTTCTTGAATTGATCAGATGCTATGAAAGGAATATTGTGAACCATTACACTGTGTTTTTATCTTTTTGGTATTGATGAGCTCGCTATTTTATTCTTTGTTAATCTGGTCTCTCCCAACCATTTGTATTGAGTCTCTGATAGGTTTTAGATTACAGGGGAGAGTCTACTCTTTAATCATCTTGATTGCTTAATTTCACACCCCACCGCACCCCCACCGCAACTATGCAACCATCCTCCCTGTCCAAACACTTATTGACTTGACTATATACATATCTTATCATTGTCACACAAAATCATTCCTTTATAAAGATTTTTTTTCACAAAAATGTAAATAGTGTTGTCATGTTTGTATATATTTTATTTTATTTTTATGTTGTATTATGCTGTCTCATCACGTCTGACTTACTGAATAGCAATGTTAAGTGCCTTAGGCATCTTTATTGAGCCACATCACAGTCAACAGGAGTCAGACAAATGGATAGGAGCACGGACTAATGGCTAGTGTGTATATGGAATCATGTTGTAATCCATATTATGGCAAAAACTACTCAACTAAGCAAAGAAATAAATACTTATAAGAAATGAATGAAGGTCAGTCAATCTAAATTTCAAGAATTTCAAGAACTTAAGAAAGTATCCTCAAGTTCATTCATAAAGACCATTGAAAAAGATATGATGAAACTGGCTCTCATCAGGACCACGCCAGGAAAGGAAGAGCAAGAGTTCCTTCTGTTGCACAGGTTAAGTTCATCAGGGTTACCAGCCTCGAAAATCACCCCTGATAAGAGCCACCTTGTTTAACACTTTTAAGTTACTACATGATTTCATATGTGTTCCTTCGTAGTCTGGATCACTTCATCAATAATTTACAATGTAGGAAAGTTTTTTTTGTTTTTTTTTTAATATAATTTTATTTCTAATTTTTCCCATTTTCTCCCCAATTTACACGGCCAATTACCCAACCCATTCATTAGGACTCCCCCCATCACTAGTGATACCTCAACACACCAGGAGGGTGAAGACTAGCACATGCTTCCTCTGATACATGTGAAGTCAGCCACCGCTTCTTTTCGAGCTGCTGCCGATGCAGCATTACCTCCTGCTCATAGTGGCAGCGCTTTAGACCGCTGGACCACTCGGCGCCCCACAATGTAGGAAAGTTAATATTAATATGATAATACAATATTTTGGTCAGCAAAATTTACTGAATGCAAGTCTGTATGTTGTACAATACAATGATAATGTAATTATTGTGACAGGCCTTTATGTTCTCAAAATAATATCAAATTATAAAGTACTTATTGTGTCCTAGCACTGTATCTAAAAATACATATTAAAAAAAAAAAAAGTAAGGCTCAAAAAGTCATTGCTCAGGAGAGCAGGAATAGTGATTGGATTCTTCCTGATCTTTGAACAGAAAGTGGAAGACTCTTCTGACAAACTCAAAAACACTCTCAGGCTTGTGCAGACCTGCTGCTGCTGCTGCCCCAGAGGGTCAAAAGTCCCACAGTCCAGAAAACTCCACTGTTTTTCACACTAATCTCTACCTGCTGTATCCACAGCATTCAATAGATTACCTTGGATAATCAATTCAACACATCTGCCTAAACTAACTCACTAATAATTAGGGGTGTGAATAAAAAATACACTTTTTTGTAATTAATTGTGATTAGACTACAGCCAACAGGAGCACAGCTAACATGTGTGTACATTCCTTCCGCACTGACTAAAGGTAAGTGTGTGTTGTAAATACGTATCACGCTAAAGTTTTATACTTTAGAGCTGTGTGTGATCCTGCACACCTCCCACAGCACTGCTGCTGTTTACTGCTGCACAGAGCTCTGTGTGTGATCCTTCCACAGCACTGCTGATTACTGGAGCTCAGATACAGCAGCAGAGTGTTTCTTTATGATCAGCACATCTCTGAACTACACAATAAAATAATAACACTTACTGAGCTTCATTCTGTTCTACACTCACTCACACACTAAACTAATCACCAGCACACACTGCTAACACTCCTTTACTGAAAATAATCTAAAGAAATGCTGAATGATTTAAGGCTGATGTTGAGTTTAGCATTTTTATCACTGTTTTAAATTTTAATGTAATTTTAAACTGAACCAGATTGAATACTGAGCTGAACTGTGTCACGGCCTCGTTCGGTCCCCCTGTATTTCTCCTGTAATTTTCCGTCATGTGTGTCTAATTTGTAGCTCCGCCCCTTCCCCAGGTGTTCAGTGTTTCATGTTCCTATATATATAGTACACTTTTGTCCATGTTTATCCGTCGGTCTTTGCACCTTCCTCTGTCGTTTGTCTCGCCACGTTTGCTATTGTTTGTTCACGTTTTTTCGTTACGCTCTATTTATTTCTTGTTTATTTCTAGTTCCCTTTATTTCACGTATATTTCTAGTCACGTTTATTTCCTGTGTGTTTCTTTGTTTATTGTGTATATTATTTACATATTTATCCTTGTATATATATCCCTAGCCCTGTTTGTTATTATCTGTTTTACGTTTCTCCCTGTTGTTTGTTTATGTACATATTTATATTCGTTATTCCCTTATTTGTTTATTTGTGTATCTGTTATTTATTAAAGTCTGCATATAAATCTGCAGACTTTAATAAATAACATATAAATCCGCCTCCCGTCTGCTCTCCACCGTTACAAACTGTGGGTCACTCTGGTTTAGTTTCACTACTGATTTGCTGGTTAAACTTACAGGTAATAAGCAGAGATTTTTAGATGGAGATGACCAGTTTAGTCCTAATGAAGTATAAACTCTGGTGAGTGTGATTAACTGGATAATTGGTGTATTTAGGAACAGGCAGTAGCTTCAGCCGTTGATTAGAGTCAATGCTAGATTGTCAAAATTATATTAGTATTAGTATCAATTCTAAAAAAAAATTAGGGCTTTCAAATAATACAATTAATTTAGATAAAACAATCATTGAAAAATGAATGCACTGAAAAAATAAGGTATAATAATGGCCATATTGATGCCCTTTGACCCAACAAGTCAGTTCCAGTCACACTGTAATGTGATGGAGGCAAACTAAACAGTAACACAACAGCAGTACTCCGCCCCCCTAATGCCGTAATGTTTCATCTGCAGGTGACATCTCTTATAATGTAGACAAGCGTGTTTATTTCAGTGACTCGTTGAGAAAGGTGGTTAATAACAGCACTGAATCTGTTTCTCGTCTTATATAATTTCATGATTTAGTATATTTAAAAATTTTAAAATTAAATAGTGAAAGTGGAAGGGACTGTTTAATTAAGGTTAGTATTTGGACCTTAAGATGTCTAGTATGTTATGCTTGTGAAATAAAAGGATGTGGAATTTTAAGAATAGGCCAGTTATACATTCACTGATTTACTGCTCTGCTTAAACTCACTTGAATTACACAATGTAAAATACTTTTTACACACTTTTAATTCATTTTAGATAAATAATCACAAAGAATCTCATTAATTAGATTTTTTTTATTCACTTGACAGCACCACTAATACATTATATCTAATAACTATACAAAAATTCTGTGATTTACTCATGATTAAAATCATTATTAAAGCTGGTATGTCTGTATTTTTGGGTGGAAGAAAGTAATAATTGTGTAGTGTGGTGTCTGGCAAACTATACTATCTCAGGGTAGTTTTGGGGCATTTTTAAATGAGAATAGTTTAATGTGCTGAGTTTAAATGAGAGCTTTAATGGAGAAAATGAACATTAGCGTAGCTCCATATTCTACAATCAACAATATACTGTATATAAACAATTGTATTTGAATTTGTTTTATGTAAAATTCAGCAAATTTCCTCATGATTTAGTTGCTCTTCGATCTTTGAAAATAGAAAACAAAAAAGGTGTCTTAAAGGGTAACTGGGTGATGTATGGGTTTAGGGGCAGGGCAGGAGGGAGAGCTGATTGGCTGAGCTGCAACAGCAGCAGTGTGCCTCTGATAGCAGTGATGTGAACACAGATGTGAAAACTTTAGGCTCACCCATAGCACAGTTAAACCTGTGAGACGCTGCAGGCGCTTCAAAGGAACACATTTCAGCTAGTAATACAAAAATATAGTTTAGGGTTTAGTGCCTTTTTAAACAGCAAAACAAACACCAACAAAACAACATGTCAGCCAATCAGCTACAACAAGCTTTTACGCTTTATGCACAGGACAGTGAAATGTGAGGGGCAGGGGCAAAGACACGTGTAAACATTGGTAAGGCATTTAGGTGGAGGGGAGACCTTAACACATTGTCAGGCATGGAAAGGGAAGACAGTAAGCCTGCTCTGAGTTAATGCTGTGCACTGAAAGTCCTTGCCACTGCAGAACCACACCTAAAACTGGTAAAAACACACAGGCGTAGCGGTTACTGCTCGTGGGGGTTTTCCAGGGAGCCTTACCTCAAGCACTAAAGTTAAATGCAGCAGAAGGTATATGGGTATTTCCAACACCGCTTCCAATATATTTGTTGATCTAAACATGTGTTTTCCTGAAACTCCAAGCCTCAGATTGGCCAGAAAAGAGAGAAAGAAAGAAAGAAAGAAAGAAAGAGAGAGAGAGAAAGGGAAAGAGAGAGAGAGAAAAAAATAGAGAGAGAAAGAGAGAGAAAGAAAGAGAGAGAGAGAAAGGGAAAGAGAGAGAGAGAAAAAAATAGAGAGAGAAAGAGAGAGAAAGAAAGAGAGAGAGAGAAAGGGAAAGAGAGAGAGAGAAAAAAATAGAGAGAGAAAGAGAGAGAAAGAAAGAGAGAGAGAGAAAGGGAAAGAGAGAGAGAGAAAAAAATAGAGAGAGAAAGAGAGAGAAAGAAAGAGAGAGAGAGAAAGGGAAAGAGAGAGAGAGAAAGAGAGAGAAAGAAAGGGAAAGAGAGAGAGAAAAAAAAAGAGAGAGAGAAAGAAAGAGAGAGAGAGAAAGAAAGAAAGAAAGAGAGAGGGAGAAAGAAAGAGAGATAAAGAAAAAGAAAGAGAGATAAAGAGAAAGAGAGATAAAGAGAAAGAGAGATGTGGACAGTCAGTTGGCCCCCCAGCCTAGGATAGCCTGTGTGTTAATCCGTCCCTGCCACTGGTGCTACCCGTGTGTCCTGCTCAGATACGCCGTTATAGCCCACACGACCACGACTCTTTACGTCCACCTAAATTGGCTCCAGAAGCTCCGCCCACATGACCACGACTCTTTACGTCCATCTAAATCTCTGCTCTCTGGTCTCTGTCTTACTTCTCAATTTACTTCTATAGCTAAAGCACTTTATTTTTTTATCATAACTGCTTTTAATTTTACTAAAAAAAAATTATATATTTCACATTTTTCTACATTGTACATTTACTCAACGTTGTTTTAAATAAATGTCAAACAAATAAAGCTTATTATTGTTGTCCTTGTAGTTGTGGTATTATTATTGAAAGGGAAAATATTTACATTTACTTGCACTTAAAGCAGCAATAGGTAGGATTTCCTTGATTTTAAATCTTTTTAAAGAAGTAAAATTACAGCTTGAAACTCAGTGCAGCGCTACATTGAGGTGTAATAGGAGGAACAGCGGTGCTCTCGTGTCTGTGCCGGAGCTCCTCTGAGCTCAAACCAGACTCTGTAAGTCTTCCGAGGCGGCCGCGACCAACGCTCGCGAGAACTGCGACCTGCTTTTCGACCTTTAGTTCTAACAGTTCTACAAGGACTACTGGTTCATTCTTTACAAACTAACATACAGACACTCTGGAAGAAGCTGGAAAGAGACCGAATATGTCCGTGAAAGCCAGAAAGCGAGAAAGAGAAACTAATCCTCCTGAAACATTTATTACACTCTACAACTGTAGGGGGAGCCTGCGAGCACAAAATCTTAATCCTACCTAGTGGAGTTTTAACTATCAGGTGAGCCACTCTGGGAACCAATTTCTGTGTAACTACAGTATATAAAAGTTTAGAAAGTCTGTTTAAATATATAACTTTCGATTATATACTTTGCATACTACTTTATTCATATTCAGATCGAACACAGATCAGCCACAACTTTAAATCCAGCTCCACTGGTCAGCCATAACATAATAAAATCACCCTCTTGTTTCTGCTTTCTCCTTGTAGCTGGTTTTAATATTGTGGCTGAATCTTGCCTAACCAATACAACATTAATCCTAGATTTCTGTATTAATTATTATTAACTATGCTTTTTCAAGTAAATAGAAATAGCGACAAAGAGTTAAAATGAATAAGTAGCGAGATCTTTTCAGGATCAATACAGATACTTTACTTTTAAAGTAGGAAGTAGTTATGCAATTAAAAAAAAAAGAAATACTGTAATCCTTATCAAGATGAATCAATAATCACATTGGAATCGGAATCGAATGAAATTTAATTGAATTGAATTAGAAGTTGCCCTATACATTCCCACGCCTAATGACCACTTTGGATGACCATCTTTTCTATTACATGACCATCAACAACCACCTAAAACCAACTACAAGTAAACAGTTAGCTTGCTGCCCATGTTTATTAGTGTTCCATGTGCTAATAATGTTAGCACAATGCCTAAGGTGTTGTTAGCATTAGCATTAGCATTAGCGCTGTCCATTTCCTCACCGCTCAGAGAGAAGTCCACACTGGAGGCGCCGAAGATGATGCTCTCTTTGGAGTAGATGGCCACCTCACGATCGGCCCGCAGGTCATACAGGCGACACTGGAACACATGTAAAAATGCACTGATTAATGATGTACAATGTAATAACCATTAAATAAATCAGACAAAATGTTTTGTTTATATCTAGCTACTATTTATATTGTGCATCTATTGGTTATGAGTATTGACTATGTATTTTAGTTGCCGTTGAGCCTCCCTGTACTTCTCTTCATTTCGGACACTTAAACAGGCTGTTTCTGAGGTCTAATGTACTTAATAAAGAAATTAACTCATTTCTGATTGGTCACCCTGCATTGTGCCTCATTTAAGCCAAAAACACTTCCGATAACTGCATTATAAATAAGCAATAATCAAATCCTCACAGCAGTGCTCAAAAATCTAGTAGAAAGTCTTTCCTGGACAGTGGAGACAGTTACTCCAACAAAATCAGACTAAACACTATGTTTTTAAAACAAGAATATCCTTCATTTCATAAGACATCATGAATAAGCAGGTGTCTCAATACCTTTGTCCGTTTAGTGGATGTTTACATTTTATTTCAAAAGGGAGTTTTGCTTTTTTTTTTTTTTTTTTTTTTTTTTTTGATAGATGCCCTTTAATATATTGTACTATATCTGGGTTTAAAGGGGAAGTCCACAAATTTCCGACATCTGATTACATAATTCAGTGGATGAAGTCATTTCAAATCCAAAACACTGGCCTTTGTGCAAAAGTGAAAGTAATGTAAGAGGAAAGGAAGTATTTGCAATTCATTACTTGACACCTCTGCCTATGTGTCGATAACCATAACGATAACCATGTACTGTTATATTAATATTCCTAATATAATTATGGATTTCATCATATTTTTTAGCATTACATTAAAAGTAAAAAATACTAAAACTAAAATTAGATTAAATATATTTATATTTTAAAAATGTGACTAAAACTTGACTCATATTTTTCATTTTTCGTATATGTCTGTGGTGAACAGAAATGTTAGCGATCATGCTAGCTAAGTGAAGTTCCCTGATTAGCTGTGCTAAACATGTTTTAATGGTTAGACTGATGGTGGAACATTTACTGTATGACTGACTGACTGAAACGTGTGCTGTCTTCACTTAGTCTGTAAACAACCTGAACTTTCTCCTGTATTTTTCAGTTAAAAAAATAATAATAATAATTTTGTCCGTTAAAAAATAACCCAAAATTTGATGGTATTGTAGCCATGTAAACACAAGACAAATCCCTGCCTGTGGAAATACTGTATACCACTGTATGAAAAAGCCACCCAAAATACCACCCAACCCTAGTCATTTCAGTCAAAAGACCAAGACTGAAACTAAATCATATCTAACTGAAGAAACGAACACTGATTTGGAATAGAAACTTTCTATTAATTATGCAAACATTTAAAAATAAACACTAAAGCAACTCGTATTTTGTGTAATTAAAAACAGGTGTGTATATATTTTTATATTAGGGATCATATCCCTCCAAAAATGATGGGAAAGCTGTTTAAGTGATTAAGAGCAGATTCTAGAAAAGCTAACATGTAGCTACATTTATTGATATAAAAGCATTTGCTGGGTCGTGACCCTATATTGAATTAATTAAGCCTAAACTGTCTATGTTTGTTGCATGCCGAGTTGCTCAACTACACAGATCAGTCCAGAAAAAAATCACATTAGTCCATGATGTAGCATGTAGCTTGTCTGGTTAATAGTGGACACACCTGCCAGCAAGCAACTCATCACCATCGTTCAGTTGTGCATGTAAGATTATCTTGAGACTGGTCTGTGGTGAACAGCATGTATAATGCTAACTAGGCTAATGCTAACCAGCTCCTTTCTCCTCTTTTTGCATCAATTAAACATTTGTAATTGTCAAATTGATGTTTTAAAGAAGACATATTATACCTTTTTTTACACTTAGAATAGTTTTTACTTTTTAATATTTTTTTTAAGTTCGAATAGGTCTATGTAGTTGAATAGCGGCTATAGTAGAAAACATGTTAATAAAGTTCTTTGCAAAAAATCACTCTCACATAAAGAGATCTCACCAGCTCTATGTCAGTTAGAGCTGGGCGATATGACCCAAAACAAAATTCTTAATTTTTTTTTTTTTTTTTACATCTGATTTTCGATTTTATTCGATTTTTGTTACCTACTAAAAAAAACTACAGGTGACAAAGAAATAGTTAAAAACAAGTTTTTACTTATTTTTTTCACTTTCCAAATTTCCCCTTTATGGTTAAAGTGCAACCAGAAACAAGCAAAAAAAAAAAAAACACTATTGTAAACAGTGAGAACAAACAGTAACTTTTAGAAAGATTTTTCCCCAACATAGTTTAGGTACTGACACAATGCACCCTCAAACTTAAAAAAGAAATAAATAAACACACCCTCAAAAAACAAAGAGAAATAAATAAAACAGTGCTCTTTTTGATAAAACTGACGAAATAGAAAACAAATACAATTTAATATGCTATTAAGTAAAGACTTTTCACCTGGTATTCAGTTGGAAGATGGGTCAGCTCTAATGTCAGTGGTCAGTTTCAGTCTCTTTTATTAGGAGCCGTTCTAAACGGCTCTGACAGTAGGTAAAGATCCCACCCTCAAACAAAGTCTACTGGATAGTCTTGTGTTCTGTCTGAGGTTCTCAACAAGCAGAACGAAATGACATTTCTTCAACTGTTCTTGTGGGTGGGGCTCAGGGGTTGACGAGTGATGGGTGATGCCAGGTTGGTTCTATGCAGATTTTGCTTTATGTGACGTCACAACAAGGGAGCATCCAAACCGTTCATAGAAGCACATGATTCCTGACTCTAAACTATTTCAGCTGTAATACTTTTTTATAACTGTATGACAGTATAAAAAAAAAAGAATTCCGCCCAACCAAATTTAACTCAAACTCAATGTTGTCAACACTGAACTAATTCCCTATTTCATCCTGTTTCCCACCGAGTTAATCTGATCACTCAAAAACCCCATGATTCAGACACGCTAACATGAACTTTGTCCAGCAGCATCAAACTCAGATAAACTGTTCACACACAGTCAGTAAGTTATTCAATCCCTGCTTCTGCAACAACAGCCTGAATAGAAAAGCTTCTTAAAAATTAAAATGGTTCATTATTGCTTTAATTAATCTGTATTTTAAAAAGGCTCAGGATTGCTAATACATAAAAATATAACATAGTGTTTCAGGTCACTGAGCAGAAACACAGTAAAGACACAGGCTTTGCGGATTTTTCAGATTTCTGGTAACAAGACAAATCAAGTGACTGTGTTAATGCTTAAAAACTCACAGTAGCGTCATCAGAACCCGTGGCAAAAGCATCACCGCTGGGGTAGTACCTGCAGGAAACACACACCCAAAGGAAACAGAGGTTTAATTTCCACTTGAACGCACCCTTCCTTTCCCTGCACGGTTTATTTCATCTGCTTCACCTTTAGTTCTGTTATTTTGTTTATTAACTAATATTAAGGCTTATTATTCAGTAAATATTATGAAATAGACTCTCCAGTCTCTGGTCACAAATATGTTGTTCAGTAGCTACTGGTGTAAGGTTGACAAGCTTTAAAGAACACTGGTAAAAGTCCAATCTCACAGTAGTAGCTAAAAAAGGTTTTGTGAGCATTAAGAGGATGATTATTAGTAACTATGGTTAATTATTCAGTATGTCTTATACATTTTGCCTTATCTTCAATTATTTATTTAAAATGAAACAATACAGGGGTTGTACAATGAAACTGAAACACCTGTCATTTTAGTGTGGGAGGATTTAATGGCTAAATTGGAGCAGCCTGGTGTTCAATCTTCATTAATTGCACATTGCACCAGTAAGAGCAGAGTGTGAAGGTTCAATTAGCAGGGTAAGAGCACAGTTCTGCTCTAAATATTGCAATGCACACAACATTATGGGTGACATACCAGAGTTCAAAAGAGGACAAATTGTTGGTGCACGTCTTGCTGGAGCATCTGTGACCAAGACAGCAAGTCTTTGTGATGCATCAAGAGCCACGGTATCCAGGGTAATATCAGCATACCACCAAGAAGGACCAACCACATCCAACAGGATTAACTGTGGACGCTGTAAGAGGAAGCTGTCTGAAAGGGATGTTCGGGTGCTAACCCGGATTGTATCCAAAAAACATAAAACCACGGCTGATCAAATCACGGCAGAATTCAATGTTCACCTCAACTCTCCTGTTTCCACCAGAACTGTCCTTCACCACAATAAATTATTGTGCTCTAAAACCAGGTGTTTCATTTTCATTGTGCAACCCCTGTATATCGCTATATTTAAATGTTGCCCCACCCCTAATATCTACTGTAAATGATCAGTATCAAAGTGTGTGTTCTGCAATTAAGAGTGAGGGCTGACTCTAAATCAGTAATGTGTAATGTTTAGTGTGTGTAGTCACTCACTCACCTTACACAGTTAATGTCTGATTCATGAGTTTCAAAGGACTGAATGTTCTGTCCAGAGCGCATGTCCCACACGTTAGCTTTTTTATCACAACCCTGTAGAAGTGCATAAGAAAGAGTTTAGAAATTTCTAAAAAGAGTTTAGAAATTACAATATGCCAAACCTAAAAACAGACACTTTTAATTATACTTTATATTTCCATTCACACTCCTATAACAAATAATATTTTTTTATTTTTCTCCCAATTTAGCTAGGCCGATTGTCCCACCCACTCAGCAGCTACTCAGCCGTATCCCCCCCCCCCCCCCCCCATCACTAGTAATGCCCCAACACCAGGAGGGTAAAGACTAGCACATGCCTCCTCCGACACATTTGAAGTCAGCACCGCTTCTTTTGCAACCACTGCTTATGCTTGGTTCTAATACATCAGCTCACAGATGCCTTGTGCTGATCGACATCACCCTAGGAGTGACGAGGGGAAAGAGAGCCATCTACTGTACCCACCCAAAGAGAGCAAGGTCAATTGTGCTCTCTCGGAGCTTTGGCAGCTGATGGAAAGCTGCATGACTTGGATTCGAATCAAATGACAGCGATCTCCTTATCACAATGGCAGCGCTTTAGGCCGCTAGGCCATTCAGCACCCTATAACAAATAATAATGTGTGCACAGACCAAAACAATGGATGAACATCTAGATCACAGGAGGATGACACAGACGATGACAAAGCGCCAGCTGATAATAATAATAATCATATCAGCAGTAAATGTATCAGCAACCTGCACTTAATCAAATCAGCGGCTGTAAACGAAAGGTGATCGTTAAAACACTGTCACATCATGAATGAGCCGAGAGGAGAGGAAGTACTGACTCCAGACACAAAGGTGTTTCCTGTCTCTGAGGGCGCGAGGTTCAGAGACAGCACATCAGCCGAGTGCCCGTGGAAACTCTGCAGCAGCTGACCGCTCTCTACATCCCATAATGCACACGTCCCATCACCACTGGAGGTCAGGAGCTGGAACGTAGGAAAACACATATACAAACGCCGGTCACATATTCCGTATTAAACATATGGATTAACAATGATTTGGTCACTTACATACAGAACATAACATATATTACATACACAAAAAAATAGAATTTCATTAAAAAAGTTGTTATTTCAGTTATTCAGTTGAAAATAGGCGGCACAAAACAAAGACGTGGTCCCACAAATAAATGAGCCCAGCGATTCTAAAATATGCATAATTACACACATTATCAGCCACAAATATCTGGTTAGGAGTTGTTATTATTAAAATAAAAGCTTAAGTGAATATATTTTCCAGGGTATTTTAGGGTATTTGCAGAGCAGCAATGTAGCTATTTTAATTCACAGAATTTTTATAACCAATCCGATCGTATTTTCTCGTCCTCTTTAACACAAAATCTTTTAATAATGGTATAATCACAATAATACACTTGAGGTTTGTGCTATAACGTGTAATATTGGCACTGCTGTTACATGTTATAGCGCTCTCTCTCGTGTATTATTGCTTAATTGGTACTTTTGGCAGTGTGGGCAGTGTGCCAAGTCCTGCTGGAAAATGAAATCTGCATCTCTGTAACAGCATGAAGTGCTGTAAGAATTTGTGGGAAAACAAAACTGCACTGACTTTAGACTTGATAATAAAACACAGTGGATCAACACCAGCAGATGACATGTCTCTCCAAAACCATCACTGATCATCAGTAAATTTTACATTTCATTTGTAAATCTAGGGATCAGAGTCTGGAGGAAGAGTGGAGAGACACACAGTCCAAACTGCTTGAGGTCTAGTGTGAAGTTTCCACCAATCAGTGATGGATTAGAGAGAGACATGCCATCTGCTGGTGTTGGTCCACTGTGTTTTATTACAGAAATTTACCTGAACACACCTTACCTCCAGACCACCACAACCATCAGTGTAGATTTATTCTAAAACTCTGATGCTATTTTAATAGTGTAGGTGCAAGGTATGAAAATAACCCTGTTGACAGGGTCTAAGATAGCAATGAGCATTGCAATGCAACTGCAGGGTTTAAGATAGGGCTCTGAGTGTGCAGACACACAGCAGGACAGCAGCTTCAGTGCAGCAAGCTAAAGAGTGACTCCCTCTGCTGGGAAGTGTGTGTACAGTGTGTGTGTGTGTGTGTGTGTGTGTGTGTGTGCATGCAAATTAACCAGACACGGTTTCCCTTTCCTGAGTTGAGGTAACATAGCGTCTTTCGTGAAATCGCTGAAGTGTGTAGAGGATGGGAACTATCAGAGGAGCGTTTACAAACAGACTCAGTCTACCATACTATAAAAAAATATACTATGAAAATGTGTCTGCAGTCATTTTCTGTAAATTCACACATGACCTCCCTCTGTCTCTCACATATGAGTGAAAGTGTGTGTGTGTGGGTGTGTGTGTAATATCTGTACATAACTGTACATACTCGTAAACCCCCTGCAATCAGCTGACAAACAAAGAAACAAACACCTGACCTGATGACCTGATCATCAGTGTCATCAGTGTTACACATTTAAACAGTGATGATGGTGATGATGATTAAGGTCAGTGTAATCTAATCTAGTTAGTCTAAATTACAGGAACATGGAGAGGCCTATTTCTGTTATTATTAGGCCTGTCTTGATAACAAAATTTTCAGGACAATATATTGTCCCAGAAATTATTGCGATAAACGATAATATTGTCGTTTTAAAGCACCACTATAGAATTTTTAAGGTGTTTTAACACAATGTCCTACACTAATACAATACTAGCAAAATACTATTACACCATTTTACAGTTAAACTAACTTTATATTATTAAGAGCAGACATTGAGCTCCCAATTTAAAAATATTTTAATATTGTAAATAACTAAAACAAATAAAGTTCTGAAAAACTAGACTAAATATTAATTCTCCTCGCTCATTTGGCTTAAAGCCAAAATACTCCCGGACCAGAGCCGTGGAATACGGCTTTAAAACACAGCCCATCCCGGACTAAACTTCCTCAAACGTTCTCTAAAGATGGATAGTTTTGAGAAAGTCCAATTAGCCTTGAATACGTTCGCTAGCTAACACATCTCCACACACACACACACTCTGCCCTATGTGTGTGTGTGTGTGTGTGTGTGCATGTGTGTGTGTAGCGGCACGTCACTGCTCAATCCCCCTGCTGCATAAACTCTGCGTGCACTACAGTTTCTAATCAATAGATGTCGCTGTCTGACAGATCCGGAAACACGCGGCTGTTATCAACGTCGGCAAAATTTTCCCAATAAAAAAAAATATCGTACGATTAGTCAATAACATAGTTATCACGACAGGCCTAGTTATTATTATAACATACCTTTTCTCTTTATTTTTATTTATATTTTTTTATTATATATGCACACAGTACCAGTCAAAAGTAGTGTTGGACACATGGACACATTTTCTTTTTTTAATGGTTTTTAACACTGTAAATATAATATTAAAGATATGATTAATGAATATTAAAGTTTTACAGGAAAACATGCTGAATTATTCTCTAAACAAAGTGAAAAAAAAAGGGCTAAACAGATTAAACCAGAATATATGTTGTCTTCTAAGTATCACATTTATCTTTAAGAACAGATAAGAACAGTATTTTAATCTCAGGGTCTTCATGAGGGAGCATCACCTGGAATCTGAGTTTTCTCAGCATCTTGAAGGAAGGAGTTTCTGGAGGTGCTGAACAATAGTTGCTGCTTTTCCTTCACTTTGCTGTGAAGCTCCAGCTCCCAGATCCCAAATTAAATCACCTCAAATCACCATCTCAGATCATCAGGTTTTACTGTTTACTTTGTAATTCCATACATGTCCCTTCAATTGTTTTCATGTATTTAATATTAATCTACAATGTATAAAAAAATAAAATAAAGAAAAATAAAGAAATACATTGAATGAGAATTGTCTGGTACTGTATATTCAATAAAGCACAATAAAGTTATTTATTTTCTATTTGTTTGTGAAACTTTTCGAGCATATAGTTTAATGCACACTATAAATAAAGGTGATTATTTTTAGTATTATCAGAGGCTGATTTACAGCAAAACGGCATACTGAATTATTATTAGTCTTATCATATTAATCATCGTGTACGATTCCAGAAACACACTTATTAACACAGACAGTAAGTACTGTGTGTGGGTGGGATTAGGCCTGATTGATCGGCAGTGGGACTGACTGGGGGAAAAACAGAAGAATAAAAAACCCCCTTACTCTCATTTCTGCTTTTCCCTCTCACTTTCTACAACAGTCAGACTGAAACTGAGTAATGATGTAAGACCGTAATAACCGAAGATGCCAGAAGATGTCCATTTTCTACTCTAATAATGTAGACATTTATTATTATTATTATTATTATTATTATTATTATTATTATTAGTAGTAGTAGTAGTTTCAACAAACAAAGCAGAACTGCTTGAATTTTTGCACCAGGTGTGGCATAAGGTCACCCAAAAGCAGTGTGTAAGACTGGTGGAGAGCATGCAAAACCACATGAAAGCTGTGATTAAAAATCTGAGTTATTCCACCAATTACTGATTCTGAACTGTTCCATATACAAAACATTAGTATTGTTGTTGTTGCTTCTAAATGCATATCATCATTTCTCATTTTCTGCAAATAAATGCTCTAAATTACAATATTTTTATTTGGAATTTGGGATAAATCTCATTAGTAGTTTATAGAATAAAACCACAATGTTCCTTTTACTCCAAACATATACAGTACAGGCCAAAAGTTTGGACACACCTTCTCTTTTTCAATGCGTTTTCTTTATTTTCATGACTATTTACATTGTAGATTCTCACTGAAGCATCAAAACTATAGATGAACACATGTGGAGTTTTATGTACTTAAAAAAAAAAGGTGAAAAAACTAAAAACATGTTATATATTCTAGTTTCTTCAAAACAGCCATCCTTTGCTCTGATTACTGCTTTGCACACTCTTGGCATCATTCTCTCAATGAGCTTCAAGTGGTGGCCACCTGAAATGGTTTTCCAACAGTCTTGGAGGAGAAGGAGTTCCCAGAGGTGTTTATTAGCACTTGTTGCCCCTTTGTCTTCTTCACTCTGTGCTCCAGCTCACCTCAAACCATCTGGATTGGGTTCAGGTCCGGTGACTGTGACTTCAGGTCTGCCGCAGCACTCTATCACTCTCCTTCTTGGTCAAATTGCCCTTACACAGTCTGGAGGTGTGTTTGGGGTCGTTGTCCTGTTGAAAAATAAATTTTCTTGCAGCTAAACGCAGACCAGATGGGATGGCATGTGGCTGCAGGATGCTGTGGTAGCCATGCTGGTTCAGTGTGCCTTCAATTTAAAATAAATCCCCAACAGTGTCACCAGCAAAACACCCCCACCCACACCATCACAGCTCCTCCTCCACAAATAAAAAAACGCATTGAAAAAGAGAAGGTGTGTCCAAACTTTTGGCCTGTCCTATACCTATAAATAGCAAAATCAGAGAAACTAATTAAGAAACGGAGATGGGCTCTTTTATTTATATATATATATATAGCTACATCCACAGAGATAGACTATACACCACACCAGTGGCTCTGCTGAACAGTCAGCTCCATCTTCCCCCACACTCAGCGTCCACACACACCTCCAGCTGCTTCAGGCTGCTCCACCGCTAAAAATAACCCCACAATGGCAGGCCATTAGCGACCACCCCGCTGCAGCCCACGATACGGCCTGCAGACACGCAGCTCCAACTGAATTATTCAACTCCCAGCACCAACCAGCATGAATCTCTCAGCCGCCTAAAGCTTTCCACCACACAGTGTTTCAACAGGATCCTCACTGCTAAAGCCTGACTCATCAAAGCCCACAGCCACACGCAGACCACTGTACCATCACAAGACCAGTAAACAACACGTTACTGACCACATCACTCTGATTATGTGTTGTTATATCACAGATCTGTAACCTAGTAAATCTGTAACCTACAGCTGAAAAAAAGTACAGTGCTGGGCTCCCTAGAACAGCTCTATCATCAATAGTATTCATAAATAGTATTCATTCATTTTAATTCTCCATTACCCTGGCTAACCGCGCTAAGCGCTAAATATTTCGCCGTTCAGAGGTGAGTATTATCGACCTGTAGCCTGCTGCTAACCCCGGCTAGCACTGCTGGAGCAGCATCAGCATTAGCTGCTAATCATGCTAAGCGCTAGCTCTTTCGCCGTTCAGAGGAGAGTATATATCGGACTGAAGCCTGTGAATTTACCCTGTTAAAACAAGCTACATGGGATGAACCATGCAATAGTTAGTAATCGCCCCTGGCTACACCAGAACACTCAGGGTTCCACAGTGTAGCACTGTCAGACAGCATTTACTAGCAGCTAGCGCAAGCAGTTAGCTGATAATGCTAATGCTAAAGCTGCTGCATCCAGCTTTAATGGAAATCTGAAAATCTAAGATGTAAATAAATGGAAGTGCCTTACTCACCCAAATAATAAGTTTTTAGGAGAGAAATCTGTGTAGATTAACATCCAGCGCTTGTTTTACATAAAAATAAAGTTTTTTTAAAAGAATTACAGTTTTGTTTACTTAAATTTGTTTTACTTAACTTAATTGTACCCCCCACCACTCAGAGGCGAGACTTACTGAATTAGAAGGAAAACATGGTGACATCCTTGTTCCTTACTAGTGTCGCATAATGTGCCTTATAATCAGGCTTTTTCTCATTATCTATTTTAGACTACAAAGACTATTTTGAAAATTGGTAAATCAGTCCATTTTTTTCAATTAATCAAAATTATTAATTAGATAAAAAGGGAATCAAGCTAAATTTGATTTCGATTTTATTTTTATAAGACTAAACTGTCTTTGTACTTATGTTGTATTACAAACACACAACCTACTATTGTTAAAAATATTCGTGTTTACATGAAGAATTTATAAAATATTAGTGTTTACATATATATATAATTTCTACATGAAGTTAATTTATCATCATTATTTAGCTAATAACACAACCACAGTGCATGTACTTTAAATATACACTTTTTACAAACTTCCACGCAATGTTAACAGTCAGAAAAAAAATTAAAAAGACTGTAACTGCCGCCACATTTAAGGTTGAATGGAAAAATTGCTATTTAAAATAACTAAATAAATAATCTATTTTAATAAACTTAATCAATTAGTTGTTGCAGCCCTAATCAATGTCATTATTTGTCTGAAGCTGAAACTCACACACAGCTTACCTGCATATCAGAGTTGGTGAAGCTGCAGGATGATAAGTAGTTGGTGTGCATCGCCACGGATTTCTTCTTAGCAGACAAATTCTCATTTTTATCCAGAGACAGAGGATACACCGAGCACTTATTATCCAGCCCACTGACAGAGAACAAAGAGAGAAAAATGGAGAAAGAAGAAAGACAGATAAAGAAAATAAATAAAGTACATATTGCATATTGAGCCTGATCAGATCCCAGCTGCCTCTACTTTTGCAAACATGAACATTCTCATCTGGTGGGTCAGGACCAAAAAGTGGGTCACGGACATGTTTCTGGTAAAAAACAAATAATTAAATACATAAAAAGAAAAACTATTAAAATAAATACGGCTCATTTGATTTTTATATTGGGGAAAGAAGAGACAGAATTAGAAAGAGTTTCTTACTAATGTACTCTGAATGCAGAGATTTGCAAAGAAGTGAAATATTTTATTTCGTGGCCTTATTTATTTTGTGCAGTTTTGATATTTTAGCGAAATACATCCAATTACAACCTCAAAAAAAAAAAAAAAAAAAACATAATGCAGGTAGTTTTGTGTTTTTTCCAAAATATAATTAATTATTAATTTAGTATATATTCATTATAATTGATTATTTTTTATTATTGTGGGCCCTATTTTATCGATCCAAAGGCTAGCTGTGCAGCTTGGTTTAGGGTGTCAGTTTGTCTTTGCTTTCGTAACAGGAAAAGTACAACCTTGCGGGTTCGAAACACACAAAAGACATGTGCTAACTCTCTTGATTAAAAAATGGGTGTGTTTTGTTTTGGGTGTCATTTGAGTGTAACGTTAAATAAACCAATCAGTTTCACTTGCCCTTCCCTTAAAGAGCCAGGTTAGCTCTGATTTTGGCAGATTGGTATTTTAACAGCGCAGTGCTTCTGAGCTTCTCATCAGAACTCATCATCTAACGGACAACTCTTGACATCATTCTTTAACAGATCTGAAGAGTAAAGAGTGCTGTAAATGGCAGGAAACACACTTAAGCACAGCTCTTAGTCCTAAACCCTGAAGGACTTCAACAGTCTAGACACTTCCTGCTCATAAACTGCTAATTTCATCTAATAATTAATTAATGAGCAGAGTTCTGTACATCTGTCCTGCAAAACATCTCAACAGCCGTGCTGTTTACCCTGTGGGATGCTGAGTGAGGGCAGGTCAGCTGGGGGATTCTCTTTAAACAAAGGTACTGAGCTTAAAACTGCTTATTCACTGTTTCTCCTGAAAAGATGGCTATTAGAACAAGTCTATCCTGCTTTTGTTGGAGTAACTGTTTCTACTGTCAAGTTCTTCCACTGCTCCACAGTGAATCTCGCATCATGCAGCTTTTATTAGGGAGTGTCAGTGTGTCTTTGCTATCTTAATGACAGGAAAAGCATGCTTTGCACAGCAAAAAAATGCACAAAAAGGCATGCACTAATCATGGATGTGTTTTGGGCATAACGTGAAATAAACCAATCAGCCATTAAGAGCCATGTGCACTTTGACTTTGGTGGATTGGTATTTTAATGGCGCAGCACTTCTGCGCTTCTCAGCAGAGGAAACTGACCTGCTGGTTCACATTGGGAAAGTGTGCACGAAGCTCATTTACAGGAACAGCAATGATATTTTATTATGTATTCTGTTTATTGTTGACGTAAAACTTGGGTCTGTGCACTGCTGCGTGTCCTTGTGTGTGTGACGAGCAATGAACGTCTGACTGTTGACGTCTGTCTGTTGACCTCTGAGGAGCACCTGTGTTTCCTGTTGCAAAGATAGCAATATGCCAGAAATTTGAATACACCTCATTTCCAGACTACGACACCCATCGATGTAGATATATTCACAAGCACTACTGCTTTTTAAACGACAAATGAACTGTTGGCGGGGTGTAAGATAGCAATGAGCACTGCGACACGTAAGTAAGACTAGTGGAAAGATGTCTCGGTCTGACTCTGACTGAAAGAGAGTGCTGCTGTTAGAGGCTGATGTTTGGGGGGAGGCTGTGTGATCAGAGATGCTGGAGCACAGACTTACCCACAGGCTATGGCACAGCCAGACGGAGCGTACGCACACGCCATCACCCACGTACACGGCATAGTGACCGCATGCTCCTGCAAAACACACACACACGTACACAGTGTGTAAGTATGGTATGTACTGATATTAAGTACTGACTGTATTCTACTCATTATAGTATTACACAGTACCAGTCAAAAGTTTAATATTAATCTACAATGTAGAAAACAACAAAAATAAAGAAAAAATATATAAAACAAGAATGGGTTTGTCTAAACGTTCGACTGATACTGTATGTATTATCCATGTGCATTTGTGTGCTCATATGAACAGTGTGTGTGTGTGTGTGTGTGTGTTAATGGCATGTCTATCTGTGTGTAAAGTGTGGCAGTAAAATCTTAGCCTCCATTAGGCAGCATTAGTCTTAGTGCAGCATCTCTCTCTCTCTCTCTCTTTCTCTCTTTTTCTCATATGTAGACACACACAAAGCTGCACATAGACTTCAGAACACGGGTGACCATTTACTTCTGTTTTTTTTTTCTATTTAACACATTATAATGCCCATACATATATATATAGAACATCTACACAATCAAACAATAAGTCGTACATTCTGACATATAAAGCCATACATACATTTATTTCATAACTGCAACAAAAAAGAACAGCTATTGAGACAAGAAGTCATTGTTTTATGATATTAAGTCAGTCATTTGAGAAAAGACAACTAGGTTCACATCACCAGGCTGAGGTCGGAGTCAGATTTTTGTCTTAATATTACAAATTATCTGATTTTTCATGTATAATGCTATAATCTTTTAGAATCAGATTTGAGTTATTTTAATATATGGTCCTAACTCAGACATGTATCTGATTTATGGTCATTTAACATGAATCAAAACACTCAGATTGGATTTTGCCGTTAATGATTGAGACCATATAGAGCCTGTTCACTCAGTAAACCTTTTACTGTTTGTTACACAAGAACAGGCACTGATCTCTATGAATGAGGATACATCAACATACTCAAAACCGTAGGTGGAATTATAGAACATATCAAAATAATGTGATTTATCAGCTTCTTCTGACTCTACTGCGCTTGCACAGATCTCCACATTGCGGGAGGCTTTCCCTCTAGAATGGTGCAACCAGAAATCTGATTGGCTTTTTGTTGAAGGGCGAGACTTTATCTGTAAAAAGATCCCATGTTGCACATTACACAAACTCCCAGTTCTCACACTGAACAGTCTTCTAGTTTACTGTGCTCATCCTCTGTGGGAGTAATGTGAATAAACATGTCAGTGTGTGCATGTGTGTTGTTTCAGGGACAGATTTGTTCACTATTATTTATGAATGTAAACTGTAAATTTGTAATCTGAGCAAAGATTAGCATTTCATTAGGTTTGTAAAGGTAATATTTATAATTAACTGTATGTTAATTACATTTGTTGGTAGAGATGAAGTAAAGAAGTGATAATCACCCTGTAGCCGCTAGAAATTTTCTTTTAAAATCAGTGTTCAATTAGAAATGCTGACTGCACAACAAATAAACAAGACATTTCTAGCATTTCTAACATTAAATCTTTGTTTTATGTATTGTTTTCAACATTTCAACATTTTAAGACAGACCATTTTAATGGATTTGTGATGTTCATAATTTAAAAAGGATCTGATTTACCTTATTAGTTGTGTAGGCGTCCCAAACGATGACCTTCCCGTCCTATAAAAGGAAATGGGTCATAAAAACTAATCAGAAAACACAAAACAGCTTTTGATTTCAAACAGAATGACATAAAACCAAAACCACATGATCAGGACCTTGGACAGGGGTTACACTTGACATGATGCATCCATTAGGGGTGGGCGATACGGCCCTAAAATAATGTTACAATCTTGTGATATTTGTGCATTAACAATATTTTTGGAAATATAAAAAAAATAAAACACAGAACCATATTTTAAAATTTTAAGAATATACTTCTGCAATAAAATAAAAGTCTTTATTGTTATGTAACAGTAACTTACCAAAACTCTACAACAAGATTTTGTACTGAATTAAAAATAATTAAACAAAATAAACTAAATATATTCAGCACACGCATATAAACTGCAAACAAACTATTATACAACAAATACCCATAAGGCTTTAAAGTAAATAGCAAAAAATTTAAAGACAGACTGATTTCAAGACAAAATACTGTTATCATAATAATATGGATTTTTATAATCAAAATACTGCTGTGTCACAATATATTGTGTACAATCTAATCTGGCACACCCCATTATCCAGAATAGTCTTATCTACCTGAGAGGAGCTCACAATCCTCCTCTTGTCCCGACACCAGTCCATACACAGCACTTTATTACCGTGGCCCTTCAGCGTTCTGCGGGTCTTCATCACAAACTGACCCAGAGCCTCCACCTTCTCAGCCACCTGATGCACTGAGGGAGAGAAAAACATGGTGTGGACAGTGGAGACGAACAAGAGCCTTCATGCCATGAGCCTGCAAGACTTATAAAAATATTAGAATCTACGGGCTACAGCAGAAAGATCCTTAAATATTCAGCATACAGTCTGTCTGGCTCTCAGGAAGGTAGGAATAGACAACTGTGCATTCAGAGTGAGCACTGACTCGTTTATAAATTTGGGTCTGGATTGTGCACTGTGTGGTTTGGAGTGTGCACATTGTGGTTTAGAGTGTGCAATGGCTAGTGTGCACTGTGTGGTTTGGAGTGTACACTGGCTTGTGTGCACATTGTGGTTTGGAGTGTGGCTAGTGCTCTGGCTAGTGTGCACACTGTGGTTTGGAGTGTGCAGTGGCTAGGGTGCACTGTGTGGTTTGGAGTGTGCAGTATGCATGGTCTGGTTTACAGTGTGCATGCTCTGGTTTAGAGTGTGCATGGTCTGGTATACAGTGTGCATGGTCTGGTATGGAGTGTGCATGATCTGGTATGGAGTGTGCCTGATCTAATATGGAGTGTGCATGGTCTGGTTTACAGTGTGCATGGTCTGATATGGAGTGTGTATGGTCTGTTTTACAGTGTGCATGGACTGGTTTACAGTGTGCATGGTCTGATATGGAGTGTGCATGATCTAGTATGGAGTGCGCATGATCTGGTATGGAGTGTGCATGGTCTGTTTTACAGTGTGCATGGTCTGTTTTACAGTGTGCATGGTCTGTTTTACAGTGTGCAAGTGTGCATGGATTGGTTTACAGTGTGCATGGATTGGTTTACAGTGTGCATGGACTGGTTTACAGTGTGCATGGACTGGTTTACAGTGTGCATGGACTGATTTACAGTGTGCATGGTCTGGTATGAAGTGTGCATGGTCTGGTTTGGAGTGTGCATGGTCTGGTTTGGAGTGTGCATTGGCTAGGGTGCACAGTGAAGGCTGGAATGTACATAACTAGTGTGGACCATGCACACAACACCACAGAAATATATGACTATGCAGTGTAAACATGCAGTTTGCACGATCTATTGTCCAATAAGTAAAGAGAGTCTGCATTATGCAGTGTGTTGTTTGAATCCTGTGTGTGTTGTGCTGGTCAGTACTCACGCTCCACATCGTGCAGTTTGGATCGCTCCTCCTCCAGCTTGGCCTTCAGGTTTTCGGACTCCGCGCGCAGGCTGGACACAGTCTCGCCCTTCGACAGACCCTGGCACGCCATCTTCAGCGCGAGCGCCGAACAGAGGAGCAGGGAGAGTGATAGAGAGAAGGACGGACAGATGGACAGAGGGATAGAGAGATGGACGGATGTTATTATCCCACGAACAGCGAGCACCGAGCCCGAAGCGCGAGCTGCTGCTCCTCCGCACCGCCTACTCAGTGACGTTTCCGAAAAGGCGCGTCCTTATTGGTCGAGAGCAGCAGCGCCTTCATATCAACACGCAGCTGATTCTTGTAAATAAACTAAAAGCCAAATAAAAAATTAAACCTATTATTCTACGTTTATTTAAAAAATAATGTAATATAATTTAACATTTAATAAACAATGCTTTATAATTATCATGACTATATCATTACTATTGTAGTATAAAATCAAAATATTAAAATAAAATCAAAATATTTGCTGCATTCTAAATTATATTAAAATAAATATAACATTAATTATTATTATTATTATTATTATTATTATTTTAAATAAAATAATATCACCACTACTACTACTACTACTACTACTACTACTGCTACTACTACTACTACTACTACTACTACTACTAATAATAATAATAATAATAATAATATTAATAATAATACAATGTTTTATAATTATTAATGACTGTATCATTATTGCTGTAAAATAATGAATCAAAAATTTAAAATAATAAAATCAAAATATTAAAATGTAAAACAAGTTTGCTGCATTATAAACTATATAAAAATAAATATAATAAACATTTCTTCTTCTTCTTCTTTCCTATTATTATTATTATTATTATTATTTATTTATTTTTTGTTGTTGCTGTTGTTGTTGTTAATAAACAATAAAACCTGCACTCTTCTAAACAACACCAGACTAAAGGTTTTTGTTTTTATGAATATTGAATACTAATAATAACATTATTTGAATTCACTTTTAGTGATGGCTCTTTGCAATTAACCTGCACTTTAGAGGCAGCAGCATTCATTTTTAACGATTTCCTGTTAAAAGATTTGATTACCTATGATTTTCTGTCCTCAGTGTCTCTGGAGGCATGTTAATGTTGATAAGCTGAGGGGGCTTGAGCAGATAAAGCTCCATTAGCACATTGTGTGCGTGTGTGTGTATGTGTGTGTGTGTGTGTGTGTGTGTGTGCTCCCTGCCACAGCTCTGTGCTGACAGCAGGTCTAATGCAGGCCTCCACTTTACTGTCCTACATACAGCCTCCACTTTGTATCCTTAAACCAAACACATTGCAGCCAAACTAAAAACACAGCATTATCTGCCTAATTGTGTTTAAAGAATTATTGCTCAATTTCTGTATATATCCTATAAATTTAATTTCACTTCTTAAATATCACTGTGTTCATATATATGATATATTTAACTGAATTTTCTGATCCAAACAACTGATAATTCATAAAGTAAAATCATGAAAATTATCAGGGATTCCCAAACTTTTTATATACCACTGTATGCCACATATTATAAATCCCACAACCCTTAGATATGAAGTGGGATTGTGACAAAAACGTAATTTTATTTTATGTAGGCAGTATAATTAAGCAATACTACACAAGAGGTTCGTGCTACAACGTATAATATTGGCACTGCTGTGATGCGGTCGTAGGCCCAAGGCCACAGGACGAGTACTGTAGCTCAGTATAGCACTGCTATGATTTGGTCGTAGATTATTACAGCCATGATGTTATTCGCGATAACATACAACCTCGAGTGTTATTGCTTTTATATAACAGTTTTTTTTTTTTTGCAAAATAAATTAAGAAAATAAATCAAAGAACCTAAAAAAATTCAGAATAAATATGATTTAATGGGGACTGTGTCCTCCGCCAAAAAGTAGTTCCACAACAACTGTAACAGAACTGCAACTACAAAACGGCGTATGGTTTATACAGGTTAAGACCACGAACGTTAGCTTGAAATCAAAATTAGGAATAAGTGAAGATGGTAAAGTTAGGGCAGTAAAATAACGCAAAAACTTTTTTCTCCTGCTCTGCAGAGTTGGCTTTATGTGAAAGCTGTGCATTTGCGAGCATTTCTGGCTGTATGCAGGGTGTTGTTGATTATCTGCATTTGGAGGATTGTGGTTAGGTTAGCGTAGCTTGCTTTACTTTAGCATTAGCTTAGCTTAGCCTAGCCTAGCTAGTTACCGTTCTGACTATCAGACTGCGGCCGAGGTGACTTATGGAGCCAGTGCACCAGGGAGCGTGCCTTGGCTGGGCGCTAGTCTGTGCTAAGCTAATGCTGGTGCTGGTGGAAGTGATGATTCAAAAAGGTCCTGTGTGTATATATATATGCTGTTACTTGGCAACGCGTCGGCGGAGTGATACAGATTTAGTGTGAGAAGGCCCTGTTGTTATTACAAATATCAGCACAGTTTAGAACACTTCTTAACCAATCAGATTGTGAGGTCGGAACTAACTGTGGTATAATAATGTACAATATACTGAGGAGCAGGGGCGGATCTAGCCATTTTGGGGCCCTATGCAAAATATAAAAAAGGGGACCTCATTCTTGAAACACACACATAAACCAAATAACTAGAGATGGAACGATCGATCGGCAGTGTATCGGTACCGATTTTCAGCCAAAATACGGTATCGGTACAGGAAGCTGCAGTTCCTCATCCAACCACTAGTCGGAGCTGCTGCAGGAGCCCCGCTGTCTTTACTCAGTCAGAGCTACAGCCCAGCCACGGGCTGAGCCAATCTGGAGCGTTTTTTTTTTTTTTTTTTTTTTTTTTACAGTTTTCTGTGTAGGAAATAAAGGTTTTAACCCCACTAAACGGATAATACAGCTCTCTACAGTTCATCTTTCAGCCCAAGCAGCTAACAGCAGCCGTTTAGAGCAGCCTTCACGGAGTCACTGCTCGGATTACATTATAAACAGGTCAGTTAGCGCGCTGCTAACCTCATGATGTTTATAACTACGGAGTTTAGTGGACACACCACGGCTGCAAGGTTAGACTGTTGAAGGCTACGGAAGACTATTAAAGCCTATTGGAGGTTATTGAAAGGGTATTGGGGGCAGACATCTGGGGGGTATTCCAGAAAGCGGGTTAAGTGACAAAACCGGGTAAGTAAACTCAGAGTTAACGAAAACTCAGAGTTTTCCGTTCCAGAAACCGAGCTTAGAGAGAACCTGAGTCAGTTACTATAGCAACTTACGCTCTGAAGCTAACCTGCTCGCTGGCAGGTTAGCTTACTCCGAACTCAGGGTTACACCACTTTTCTCATGCAAACGGATCCAGTTGATATTGAAGCGCAAATTATTCGCAGAGCTCTCCGTCCTGAACGAGTAATTAGACCCAGATTAGAACGAGGCTGAAGTTGGCGTCTTATTCGCCAGTGTCTTATTCGGATGTTCCGGTCCACCTTAAAAAGTCGAAGTACCAATTATTCGCCAGTAGAGAGCAGGGTTGAGCCGAGCAAAACGAGTTTGGCATTTAGGGCATATTACACTGAGAATACATTGCCTGTTCTGGGTATTTCCAGTTACCCTAATTCCAGATTGTCAAATAGTCTGTTGAAATCAACACCACATTATGAAAATATACCTATTAAACTGTGAATAGCCTAAATAACAAAACATATTACTGTACAGTTTTTTTATTATGACCCTCTGAACTTGGCATTTGAGAAGATTAAAGAAGAATAAATTGCCTGTTCTGCATATTTCCAGATGCCCTAAATCCAGATTCTCAAATAGTCTGTTAAATTTGACACAAAATTATGAAACTATACCTATTAAACTGTGAACAGCCTTTATAACAAAAAAAATACTGTACAGTTTTTTTATTATGACCCTGTGAACTTGGCATTTGAGAAGATTAAAGAAGAATAAATTGCCTGTTCTGCATATTTCCAGATGCCCTAAATCCAGATTCTCAAATAGTCCGTTGAATCAGACACCACATTATGAAAATATACCTATTAGACTGTGATTAGCCTAAAGAGCTAAAAATATTACTGTACAGTTTTTTTTATTATGACCCTGTGAACTTGGCATTTGAGAAGATTAAAGAAGAATAAATTGCCTGTTCTGCATATTTCCAGATGCCCTAAATCCAGATTCTCAAATAGTCTGTTGAATCAGACACCACATTATGAAAATATACCTATTATCTTCTCAAATGCCAAGTTCAGAGGCTCATTATAAAAAAAAACTGTACAGTAATATTTTTTGTTATTTAGGCTAGTCACAGTTTAATAGGTATATTTTCATAATGTGGTGTCTGATTCAACAGACTATTTGAGAATCTGGATTTAGGGCATCTGGAAACATGCAGAACAGGCAATTTATTCTTCTTTAATCTTCTCAAATGCCAAGTTCACAGGGTCATAATACAAAACCGTACAGTAATATTTTTAGCTCTTTAGGTTATTCACAGTCTAATAGGTATATTTTCATAATGTGGTGTCTGATTCAACAGACTATTTGAGAATCTGGATTTAGGGCATCTGGAAATATGCAGAACAGGCAATTTATTCTCCTTTAATCTTCTCAAATGCCAAGTTCACAGGGTCATAATAAAAAAACTGTACAGTAATATGTTTTGTTATTTAGGCTATTCACAGTTTAATAGGTATGTTTTCATAATTTGTGTCAAATTTAACAGACTATTTGAATATGTGGATTTAGGGCATCTAGAAATATGCAGAACAGGCAATTTATTCTCCTTTAATCTTCTCAAATGCCAAGTTCAGAGGCTCATAATAAAAGAAACTGTACATTAAATGTTAAGTTCTTTAGGCTATTCACAGTATACTAGTTATGTTTTCATAATGTGGTGTCAAATTCAACAGACTATTTGATAATCTGGAGAAACTGGAAATACCCAGAACAGGCAATGTATTCTCAGTGTAATATGCCCTAAATGCCAAACTCGTTTTGCTCGGCTCAACCCTGCTCTCTACTGGCGAATAATTGGTACTTCGACTTTTTAAGGTGGACCGGAAAATCCGAATAAGACACTGGCGAATAAGACGCCAACTTCAGCCTCGTCAGATTAGACGTGTTTTTTAGTTTCTCCTCGAACGTTACCGTTTTTCCTCAATGTCAGTGTTATACCTAAACAATATTTTAAAGCCACACATTTAAAATATCCCACATCGTGCATCAGCCTTTTAAAGTATGCCTAACTTTAAAACAGTTGTCCAGTTTTGTGGTGTTCCTGGGCATAAACCTTTAATGAACATTAAAGAGGAATTCCACAGAATTGCAGGGTTGTCTTTATAACAAAGATTACAAAATTATCAGAAAAATGTGAAGTGGAAGATAAGTAGCTCTGCAAAATTATATTTATAAAATAAATAAATAAATAATTATATTATTAAAATAATATTTTAGGATTTCCAATAGTCATTGGAGCATGGATGGAACCCACGTTCCAATTAAAGCACCTGCCTTAAATGAAGGGGATTATGTAAACACAAAATCCTTCCACAGCATTAATATACAAGTACTGATCATAAATTTACTACTTAAAAAAAAATAAAGGGACTAATATTTAACACATTACACAAACTTATTTTCTCCTCCATAAATGATTCCATGAGTGATGGCCCTCCCACTGTTCTGTGAAAGTGCCAGCTCCTCTGCCTGGGTAAAAGGTGGTGGTGGTGGCACCCCTCCTGATTTTCTTACCTCAGCCTTTTTCCTATTAGCTACAAAACCATAATCAACTGTAGGGCAAACTAAGCTTGATAAAAGTAACAATATTAGGTAGTTGTGTACAAGTCATACCACTGTGGACTATGTTTTTTATATTTCATCTTCACTTGCTGCCATATGCGTTTAATCCCACTTGGATTACACCTAAATTAATCTAACAAAGAAGAAAAGTGTACAAATTAAGACAAATAAAAATGTTTAAATAATAATTACAACTAAACAATTACATTAAACAACAATTAAAATATTTTCCATGTTTTTGACTAAGTGCATTGTTGTGAGTTTTTAATTTTTATGCTAACTCACCCATTGACTGTGTCAGCTTTTTTTGCCCAAACTGACTCCCTTTGCTTTGCTGCTTTTATGCCTGAATATGATTTCACACTATGATTTAATACTTTGCATACGCAGATATTAATATTTCATGCTCAATGGGGGTGAAATATGATGCCTTGTGCTTTCCCTCATTCATTTTCATGGTCAATCCCTGTTTCAGCGCTCCGTTGAGAATGCCTGTTTGTAGGTAGCCGTGAGCGCGCTTCAGCTGAGTTTAACCTAATCAGAGTTGAGTAACCTAACTCTGATCAGCTGCTGTGGAACTGAAAACTCGGAGTATGACGCGGTGAGGTAAGTCAACTCGGAGTTCAGGGTTAGGTTTGGAGTTTGTTGAACCCGCTTTCTGGAATACCCCCCAGTACAGGCTGGTTAGATAAGTGATTCACGTGCTCGTCCTTCGTTGCAGTGAAACTGCTGTGAATAGCACCGTCACAATGATGTTTATTAACGTCATTAAAACTGATTTTGTCAGGTATTGTCTTATAAATATTTACACATAACTTATATCTCTCCCAAAAAGCGTTTATTTTGGTCAGTAACACTCGTGTTTATTTACTAGCAGTGTAAATTACCAGTGTTTGCTTTAGGCGTGGATGTAATTAGAGGAATCTGTACCAGGTTTGTCTGGCACCTGTGTGGCATTAATGTGGCATTTGGCCCCGCCCAATATCGGTATCGGCGATCGGCCCATCGTGGTGAAAGATGATCGGCGATCGAAATCTGCCCCAAAAACCCTAATCGGAGGTGTAAAAAAGGAGGTGAATTCTGGCAGTGCATCTGCGACTTTTTTGCTCTCTGTCCGTTTCTTTCGTTTAGCAGAACCACTTTCATAACTCCGCTTCATTTTCACTGTGACAGCTGTCACTCTAGTCGCGTACAGTTCCCGCTGTTTTGGTTTGAAGTCACGTCGTGTGGCACATTGCTACGTCATCATATTATGGACTAGTTCAATGCAAGCAACGGAGGGGGTATGAGTGTTTGGACAATTAGTATTTAGACATTAATACGGTATTCTACTGATATTTCTGTTATTTTTTAAATAAAAATATGTTTTTTCTATACTTTACATAAGTAACAAATTAACATTGTTTTTGGTGTATTTACTGTAGCTGGGATGGTCAGATTTGGGTTCCCTATGGAGGACAGATTTGGCCGAGGCCCTAGGCAAATGCCTAGGTTTGCCTAATTAAAGAACCGCCTCTGCTGAGGAGGAACAGATGCACGGGTTCATAAAGTCTAAAACTAGCTACAGTTAGCAGGACATGCTGGAAACTCTTACCATTTCCACACACAGGGAGCAGTAGTTGATGGGTTCATTCTGCAGGTAGATGTTCATCAGCGGTTTGTTCTGGCTGCAGTTGTCGCAGGGGCCAAAGGTGATGGCCAAAAACGTCTGGTCACACATCTTGGCGAGGTGTTCTGTTCAGTTCTGGATGAGGAACAAGAAACAGGGAGTGCAGATTATGTATCAGAGATGAAGAAAATAACTTATTCTATATTAAAATAGCTTATGGTGCATTCCACCTTAACTCAGATTGCAGAATCAAAGCCAGTCTGGATCTCCATCGAGTCCTAATCGAAATTTAGATTAGAGGTTTTCCTACCTGAACTCTGTGAGCCAAAATGTTACAAACATTTACAAACTTAAGAATCGCACCTGTTATTCATACTGTACTGTTATTACTTGTATCAGCTCCTTTAACTCTCAGTTTCTCAGTTTCAGGACTGCAGTTCTAGGACTCTATGTTTTCGCGACACTGCCACCTAAAAAAGTGGTCGTGGACACGATGGATTACAGTGAATCAAGAATAAATACAATATTAATAAAGTGGTGATATTATATTAAGGAGTAGTAAATCATTAATTTCACTAGGTGGCAGTGTCGCAAAACCATAGGGTCCTAGAACTGCAGTCTCTGTTCTGCAGCTATATACTATTGGGGTGGATATTTATCCTATTTGAAGAGTTAATGGTAATAATTTACAGTAATAATGTACAGTACCAGTCAAAAGTTTGGACACACCTTCTCATTCAGTGTTTTTATAAGTCATCGAGACTATGAAGGAACACATAAGGGAAACATGTAGTAACTTAAAAGTGTTAAACAAACCAAAATACTCTGTGAAAAAGCATTTAGATGCTCTTATCTGGAGTGCTGTTAACTTGATGAACTTATCCTGTACAACAGAGGGAACTCTTGCTCTTCTTATACTGGGGCGAGCCTGATGAGAGCCTGGTTTATCATAATAGTAAACGGATAAATGTTTTTAAAAATGGAGAATCTCTCACTATCTTTAATAAACTCCTGAAGACTGAGCTCTTCAAAGAGCACTTACTCTCCTAACACCTCTAACTAACTACCTTCTACTACCAGATCAGGAGAATCTCTCACTATCTTTAATAAACTCCTGAAGACTGAGCTCTTCAAAGAGCACTTACTCTCCTAACACCTCTAAATAACTACCTTCTACTACCAGATCAGGAGAATCTCTCACTATCTTTAATAAACTCCTGAAGACTGAGCTCTTCAAAGAGCACTTACTCTCTTAACACCTCTAACTAACTACCTTCTACTACCAGATCAGGAGAATCTCCCTCTATCTTTAATAAACTCCTGAAGACTGAGCTCTTCAAAGAGCACTTACTCTCTTAACACCTCTAACTAACTACCTTCTACTACCAGATCAGGAGAATCTCCCTCTATCTTTAATAAACTCCTGAAGACAGAGCTCTTCAAAGAGCTCACACCTCTAACAAACTAACTACTTCTAACCTTCCCCTCCTTCACTCCTCTATCCCATTATTTCCCTTTGACCTCCTTTAGGCCCTATCTAAAGATGTTTTACCTTTAACTTTTATTACTTATGTACTTCATTATTGTAAGTCGCTTTGGACAAAAGCGTCTGCCAAATGTAATGTAATGTAAAATGTAAAACTACTGAACATACAATTTAAAACAAATTATACACTTTTTTACCCTCTATTTATCAAAAATACTAGTGTTTAAACTTCTAGGACCTGACGTCCACATGTGTGGAAATCACATTTTGGTTTATCTTGACCACAACACTACATTTTGCTCTACAAGGGCCTGGTGTCCTCATATGAGGCTATTATACGATCACCTAGTGGTGGCAGAAGAGTTTAACACGTTACAGTTTAGATTTTGTTCAGATATAAATATTTTAATATACAGTAAATACAGTAAACGTTTTTGTTTTTTACTTTATGTCTTTGTGATGAAGCAGCACTTCAAATGAGCCATTTTGCTCAAAGGGGCACAAATTGTTTTCTACTTTTGTTTTGCACTCAGGCAAAATATGCTGCTGTATTCAGGCACAAAATAAATGTTTTACACATTATTACAATTTTTTCTCATTTTCTCATTTTCTCAAAGAGAAATATAAAATGAATGCCATGCAACAATTTGGGTCTTAGTAAGTTCAATATTGTTACTGAACAGCCATATATTGTCTTTTTATTTGGTTTAGAAATTTGTAGAAACATTTAAATTTAAGTTTAAATAAAATTAACGAGACTTGAGCCTAGTAATCTTTGCTCATAGTCATGAGAATAATGTTCCTAAAATTATATCTTTTAAACTTTCCTAAATAAAGCAATAAATACATTCCAAAAAATTGTGTCTATTGTTTTTAAAAAGTTGTAGAAAAGTCAACATTACATAATTGTGCACACCTAACAAAATAAGCATTGTGATGTGATAATATTCTGACTGAGGACACATAACTCTTAATAAAAGTAGCATGATAAAGAAAAATATATTTCTTTGAGCCACTGACAGCTAGGGCTGGCCCGAATAGCGTATTTTGAGCTCCGGATATTCGGCACTGATTCGAAGCGAATATTCGAATATTCGTTTTTTTAAAAAAGAGGTAAAAAAAAAAAAAAAAAAAAGCAAATCACGGCCCCTTTAATCCACTGAAAAATGTTCAATTTGCTCTGACCGACGAGACATATTCACCCCGGATTGTTGGTGTTTTTATCCCGGATTTTTGTGTTTTCACCCCATATTTTTTCTGTGTTTTTAGCCCAGATTTCTTTGTGTTTTCATCCCGGAGTTTCTGCTGCCCTACACCGCGGCTTATCCGCTGCGTAAGCAGGCTAGGAGGCTGCTGCTGCACGGTTTCTTAAACATTGTTGATTATATTAGAGGACAGTCATTGTAAACTGTACTTGGTCTATTTCGGTTAAAGGATTGTGCAGGGCATATTACTGATTTTGTATTTTTGCACTTGGGCTATAAGCTCAATATTAAATATTTCGTTTGTTTAGAAATTATTTTATATTTTTAAACCATGTTAAATTATATTAGAGTAGAGGAAAGTCATTGTTAATGACGTTATTGTACTTGGTCTATTTCGGTTTAAGCATTGTGCAGGGCATAGCCGTATTACTGATTTTGTATTTTTGCACTTGGGCTACAAGCTCAATATTAAATATTTCGTTTGCTTAGAAATTATTTTATATTTTTAAACCATTTTAAATTATATTAGATAAGAGGAAATTCGTTCAGACATCATTTTTGTAGGCCAGGCTTTTGTAACCGATTTAGCCCCTACTGTTGCCACATTATCCCTTACGTTTTATTATATAAATCAGTTTCGAAGAGCCTGCATTTTTTTATCATGTATAATAGAGGTCTGCGCGAGACTGATTTTTAAACCCACTCTTCCACGCTCCCGCGTTTCTGTCTCGTTACCGCGCCGCAAAAAAATTGCTTCTTTTAATCCCGCGCCCGCCCGCCACATACACATTTCTGCCGCTCCCGCCCCACGTTCCTAATATAAATTAAATAAACTACATTTAATGCTTCAAATTTACTTATATATTTATTAAAACAGCAGCGCTGAATAGTGTGGTCCCGTTCCTTACCCCAGTCCAAACACCATCGGTGTGTGCGTGTGTGTGTCGGTCCATCCTGCGCGTTGAGAGTTTTCTTTAGGTTTTTTTTTTTACAATTATTACAGTTTTCTTAACTATTTATTAATTTGCTCCCGCATCGTCTGGATTAAACTCCCGCTCCAGCCAATAACAGTTCAGTTCTGTCCCGCGCGCAAGATATTCTGACGGGACCCGCGAGAACAGAAGTGGTTAGAGTGAGGTGGAACTCTGGAAAGGAGAAAAAAAACGAATATCCAAATACCAAAATTAAAAACCGAATACCTACTCAACGAACGAATATCCGAATACCCGAATATTCGGGTCCAGCCCTACTGACAGCATATTTTATACTGGGCGAAAGGACAAAATCAGTGGATTAGTCTGAAATGCTTGGTAGTCATGTGAACTTTACCTCATGTTCTCCTTGCTAGCGCGTCGCTAATGCTGTAGGCTGACAATAGCTAAAAATAAAAATTAATGCCATGCAACAATTCGGGTCTTAGTAGGTTAAATATCGTTACTGCCTCCCTGATCTGACAATGTTAATAGACATTTCTGATAAGTAGGAACTGCACAACTACAAGCAAAAAGCTTTTATTACTACAAGTAGCTAAAACCAATCCAATGGTTAACAGAGTGCCAACACTACACTTACATCATTTTAGTAAAGCTGAGTATAAAGAATAAAGAATGTTGCCCACCATTACCCATCTGATTCAACATCTGATCTTAAATTTAAAAGTTAAACATAAACGTGAATTGGTGCCAAATCAGCTGAAATTTAAATGCTAATTCAAAAGGCAGAAGAAGGTTGAGGACATTATGTTGATTCAATGTTAAAATTTCAATCTTTGCATAACCATTTAATATTAAATGTTGTTTTGACGTTGTTTCACCATTGAAACAACAACAGACATTACTTCAACCACATTTCAATGTTGAAGGTCGGTTGTGTGCCAGCCGGGTTAGGACACCTGCTGATTCATTGTAGCCTATCTTCTGAAATCAAAAATACATTATAAAAACATTTCTTGAGCCCAGTAAACTTTGCTCCTTAAATGAGACGCCTTTAAGAATATTTTGCATGAATTACAATTTTTTTACCTTTGCTTGATTAAAACAACAAGTACAGCCAAATGTTTTATTTTTATTTGGTTTAGAAATTTGTAGAAACATTTAAATTTAAATTTAAGTAAAATTAACGAGACTTGAGCCTAGTAATCTTTGCTCATAGTCATGAGAATAATGTTCCTAAAATTAAATATCCTAAACTTTCCTAAATAAAGCAATAAATACATCCCAAAAATGTGTGTCTATTGTTTTTAGGAATTTGTAGAAAAGTCAACATTACAGAAAATAAGCATTTTGACGTGATAATATTCTGATTCTGAAAATATTACTCTTAATAAAAGAAGCATTATCAAGAAAATATATATTTCTTTCAGCCACTGAAAGCATATTTTAATGCTGGGTAAAAGGACAAAATCAGTGGATTACTCTGAAATGCTTGGTTGTCATGTGAACCTTACCTCATGTTCTCCTTGCTAGCGCGTCGCTAATGCTTTGTAGGCTGACAGTAGCTAGCACATTGCTAATGCTTGTAGCTGCCTGACGGTGGCCTAGCGCATAGCTAATGCCTAGTGCATCACTAATGCTTGTGGCCCAACAGTGACTAGCGCATAGCTGTTGTCGCTAGGTCAGCGGTAGCTATGCGTCGCTAATGCTTATAGTTCAATGGTGCCTAGCACACTGCTGATGCCTAGCACATCGCTAATGCTTGTAGCCCGACGGTGGCCTAGCGCATACCTAATGCCTAGTGCATCGCTAATGCCTAGTGCATCGCTAATGCTTGTAGCCCAACAGTGACTAGCGTATTGCTATTGTCGCTTCAACGGCAGCTATGCGTCGCTAATGCTTGTAGCCCAATGGTGCCTAGCACACTGCTAATGCCTAGCACATCGCTAATGCTTATAGCCCGATGGTGGCCTAGCGCATACCTAATGCCTTGGGCATCGCTATTGCTTGTAGCCCAATGGTGCCTAGCACACTGCTAATGCTGTTAGCCCGACGGTGGCCTAGCGCATCGCTATTGTCGCTAGCCCAACAGTGACTAGCGCGTCGCTAAGGCTTTCTCTGCCAATATGGAGGAAATATGAGAAATATTAAGTTAAATTATGTTAATTGCTGAAGCTAGTGTCTTCAGTCCCTTGAAAATAAAACATTATGAAGGTTGTAATGCCACTGATATCAAATATTACTTCCTTCTTACTTTATGAAAACATGAACATTTATGAGAACATGTTTTTTTTTTTTTAATTATTTACTCACTAAAATAACTTCTCAACTTAACCAGGGATCACTGGAATACTTTTACTTTAAGGAATACTTTAAGAAAACTTGTTTTCTTAAATGTGTTTATTAAGAGAACAATTTATAAAAATGAATTACACAATGTTTATTTAAAATATAAATGGCTATGCTGCAGATACAAAAGGCTAAGTCTAATAGATTTAGTGTCTTGAGGCCTGAGAAAGTGAAACTTGAACATTACTTTGAGGGCATTTCCCACAATGCACTTGCAGGGGTCTAGAGTGCAATCCTTAGACCAGCTTGTACACTTATACTTAAATACCAAGAACAATACAGAACACAGATTTGTAAAATTTCATTTGGACTTTTTAACAATTTAATTAAAATATGCTTACATTTATAAATTCTCTTAATATCTCATTATAAGCAGGGCTGGTTTATTTTATTATTACAGAGCTGCATATTATTTCAGCTTCTAATGCAAAATGTATTAGTGTAGAGTGTAGTTACTTATGATTATGTAACAATACCAGTGTTATAATGTAAACCACAGGCAGCGGCATTTATATCGTTCATATCGATATTGAAAATATAAGCCCATATCACTCCAGCACTACCCTGTAGTGAGAAGGACGAAGTGAAGTACAGGAGGCGTCCGAGGGTCATGTGACCACAATGGAGGATAATCCATAAAACAGTGAGGCATGAGATGTTCAGTTTGAAGCTTTGACCTTTTAGAATGTCTTTTTATTCAATTTATCCTGAGATGTTTTGAGTGCAAATTTCAGCTTAGTGGAGCATTTTTAAAACACCAACACTTACTTAGTAAGTTATCTTTATTGTAGAATTGTGCAGAATTGCAATAAAAAAAGAGAACCTGTAAAACTGCAGCGTTAAATGCGATGTGGTCAAAAATTTGGGCACCTAAGAAAAAAAAGTCTTGAGCCCTGGTTTGTAATTTCATAAGATGTCAAGTTGTCATTTCTAGTGAGATTTTGATAATTTCTCCCCCAGTTGCAGAGCTGAGGTGAGAAAAACAGAATCAGTATTTAATGGCACATCATTATTGGTTTTTAACAAAGCAGCCAATGTAAATGGTCAGTCTGTGCAGATTATTTTAATTTGCATAATTTAACATTGCTATTTATTATTCTATTTATAATAAAATGATCTTTTCTGTAATTAAGCAATAAGTGTGACATGCTCATAATTCTGACGGGTGGTAAATAGAATCTTTTGATTTAGAAAAAAAAGTATAACTTCTGTAATAAACACTGATACAATGAGAATATCACAACTAATGTGGTGATACACTGAATTTAATCCACTTTACTTCTGTACTAAATCTGTAATAATAAATTCAAATTAACAGCAGAGTGAATTTTCCCTAATAATGCTACAAGACACTTGCAATCTGTTTAGTTCCAGTTTGTCTGTAGATGTGTGTGTGTGTGTGTGTGTGTGGAGGCTAAGTGGTACAATAATCTGTGAGCTTGATCCTGTTTGGTTGCTGAGAGCTGCAGTGTCCTGCTGGAAATGACTCACCGGCCTGATGGACGTGACCGTTCTGACTGATCACATTACAGAGACAAGTAAAAAAAAAAATAATAAAATAGCTATTAAACAGTCGGATTGATTTTTGAATTTTGTTTCATTTAAGCTTCTCATAAATATTAAAGAACCTATAGAATCCCTCTACAGACATTTCTAAATGTTTATTATAAACACATATAAACACAATATGATCAGAATGTTTGTCACTGATTGGCTGGTTGATTGATTAATTGATTTCTGTTGTATGAATAATTTATAACACTCAATGAAAGCATTAAGAAATTCCACAACCAGGCAGGGCAGTACATACTCAACAAATACATATTTAAAAACTATCTAATAATTATTAGAAAGAGCAGAAGATTAGGCTCTTTGTCTCTAACAATTGCTTGGTAGATTTCTATAATAATTTATAATAAATAAAATACAGTTTATCCTGTTAATACTCAAATTTGCCTATTACTAGTTACTCCTAATGGCAAATGCAATAAAGATCTGCATTTAATACAGTATTTCCATTTATTACACTTCTCCACTTAAACTAGCTTTCCACTTCAATTGTAATTTAATGTTATTAAAAAATCATGAATACAGTGAAACCCAGCTGACATAATTTAAAAATAGATAAATGTATAGATTTAGAAGTCTGAGCTTACCTTGCTTGTGAGTGGGATTGGTCAGCGCGCAGCGAGTGTGTGTTGTGTGTGTGTGTCGTCAGTGTGACTGTGGGGTCTTAAGGCAGGAGCTCTAATCTCCTTACAGAAGCTTTACTGTTCTAACTCTGTACAGCTTTTACCTGGGACCAGCACCAGGCCTGAAATAACACACACACACACACACACTGTTCCTATATATAGTTTAAATAACTTAAATATATTTTATTGACAGAGCAACACAAAGTAGCACATAATTGTGAAGTAGAATGAAAACAATACATGGTTTGCAAAGTATGCAGCCCATAAATCAATACTTATAAGAGCCAGCTTTCCATGTGTTTGTTCTGATATTGTTATTGGGTCAGAAAAAAAATGAGATGCTGAAATTGTTGGTCCATTCCTGCTTTGATATATTAAACAGTAATAGCTTGAGTTTTTTTTTGTTGCTGTGTGAAATTTCCAATTGGAAAATTGCAAACAGCACTTATATATTTCTTTTTATCTTACACAATGGTTTTCCAAAATAGCCAGATTTGAGGAGTGCACAACTTATAGTTCTGCTGTATACAGATTCTCCCAACCGAGTTGTTGATTTCTGCAGTTCCTCCAGAGTGACGATGGGCCTCTTAGTGAGCTGTCAGTTTTGGTTAATGGCCATGTTTTGGTAGGTTTGCAGGTGCAGAATACTTTTTCTATTTTTGGATGATGATTGAACAGTTTACCCTTTTCCGCTTTCCTTGAGTGCCAGTCGTGCGTCTGGGTTGATACAGAAATAAAAAATAAAAACGCATGGAAATAAGTGTGTGATTATTATAATTTTCTAAACTATTTTTAAACTAAATTGCAGAATTTTTCTACATGTACAGTTCTGGAAAAACCAAATTGAAAACTTCTGGAATATAGTCAAGAGGAAGATGGATGAACACTAGCCGTCAAACCAAACTGAACTGCTTGAATTTTTGCACCAGTAGTATAAGGCATAAAGTTATCCAAAAGCAGTGTGTTAGACTGGTGGAGGAAAACATGATGCCAAGATGCATGAAACTGTGATTAAAAAACACCAGGGTTATTTCATCAAATATTGATTTCTGAACTCTTAAAACTTTATGAATTTCTCATTTTCTGCAAATAAATGCTAAATTACAATATTTTAATTTGAAATGTTGCCTGTAGTTTATAGAATAAAACAACAATGTTAATTTTCCTCAATCAAAAACCTATAAAAAGCAAAATCAGAGAAACTGATTCAGAAACTGAAGTGCTCTCTTCATTTTTAGCATGGACACAATCTATGGAAAACTTTGGGTACAGACAAAACTGTAAGAATTAAAAAGAGTCCAAAAATAGTGCTTAATTCTTTTATTTGACTCAAACAGGTTTTGACATTTGTACCTTACTCCATGGAATCTCAATGGTGAACACATGTAATCGTTACAGCTACAGAGACTACGAACAGTTTATTTTCTTGCCCCCCCTCCCACCCTCCCTCCAGATTTCCAAATCAACTCATGGGTCATTACAGAGGCCATGGCTGTCTGGCCCCCCAAAACAAAACAAATAAAAAAAAATTATCACATTAGATCAAAACAAAACTTATCTATCATATGTACGGGATGATTAGCAGATTAGCGGTTCTGCCACAGCTAACAAGGCTAATAGATGTTCCCAAATGCTACGCTTTTATACAGGCATGAGTGGTGGACTTTATACAGCTGTGGGATGATGGAGCCAAACTGTGGGATCTTCCATCAGAACCATGAGAATGTAGATCCAATTTATTCATTTATCAAACTGGTACATTTACAAACTGCGTACTGCAACCTTTATTCCTAATCTAGAATGATGGATTAGTGCAATCTGGGGGTGATATGGGTGGTCTTTGGGGATTTACACCAACATCATAGTGTAGTTTGATATGATCGTGTGGATAATACGAGAATAGCACAATGGATGAGAGAATTGGAGAGTTTGTTCTTTAAGCCATTAGCATTTACCATAGTTAGCCTAGCACAGCCAATGCTAACAGCCTGAATGGTTTCTACAGTGAATACAAGTGAATGGTATTTATTTTTGATTTAATTTTTTTTTTCCCCCCTCAGAAAAAGTGCATAAGAGACAGACTGAATTACGACGACGATGCATCACTGCTCCACGTTAGGGGACCGAGAATAAATTAATTAATTAAACACCAGAGTCATCCGTACATCACCCGACTCGCTCACTCACTGATTTCCATTCCAAGGTAAGGCTTCATCCAGGTAAACAAACCAAAACGAACGAAAAAAACAATCAAAAATAAAATATTCATGAACAGCAATACTTTTTAACATTCAGTTGTTGTTATTTTTTTCTTAAACATAATTTTTATTCCAGTAAAATCCTGTAAAATCTTTGAGAGAACAAACAAACACGCACAAATGGTCCCAAAATTATGACAAAATAAACAAACAAACAAGCAAATGTGTAGACAGGAGGAGATGACGGCTGATGAACTGAGCTGCTGGTACAGTGGGAGGGGGTGTGTGTATGCAGGAGCGGGCGTTACACAATAAAAGTCCTGTAAAGCAGTCCTGAACTATGAATAAGGCATTTGATGATATAGACCTGTAGACGAGCAATGCGGACAAAAAAAAATAAAAACGTTTCCCCAAGTAAGGTCCCCAATGTGTGTGTTTGTCTGTTTGTGTATATATTTATGTGTCTGTAACAAAAATGGCATTTTTGATTTTTTTTGACATAATTTAGTTCTTTTTTTATATTTTGTCCAATCACATTTGAATAGACCTTTTATATGGAGGTTCTTTGTAAGAATAATAATAATAAAAAAATGTTTTGAGTGACAGATTAATGAAGTTCTTTTCCACCAAGAGAACTTTGGTTTTTGAACCAGTTCCATTCAGGCTTATAAGAACTGCGGTCAATTTCCACCAGTTTTAGTGGAACCTTCAAAACGCTACATCATATGTCATCAACAGAGGGCGCTCCACAGCGGTGGTGAACAGAAGGGATCACAGTTCGTGCTGAAGAACCTAGCTCTCTTCAGTTCCTGGTTCTTGAACCTACATTTGTTGGTGGAAACACTGCAAACACTTCTAAATTAGGTTTGCAAAACAGAACAGAGCCGGTTTCACGTCGATGGAAAAGCACTATATTAGGATGCACTCTTTTTAAGAACTTTTCAGATCTCAGTGACCACTCTTACCCCGCATTTTCACACTGGCAGGCGATGACCCAAGTTCGTCTTGTTTGTGTGTGTGTGTGTGTATGTATAATGGGTTAGCATGGACGCTAATCCACTAAGCTAGCTATTGAGCCATCCGCTACTTTCATTCACTCTACATCATCTTTCTCCAAAAGTATTAATCCCTGTATTTGAGCAAAGATACATTGTATAAAACAGAATAATTGGTTTATGATGATTATTGGATGATTATCGGACCCCTGCGTCTGTGATTGGTCCAAATAATCTCGTATTAATAATCGTATAATTGTTGTTGTGTTGCCTCTTGCTGAATTACGGCTACAAATCGCTTCCATACATAGGAAATGAATGGTTGCCTGCCAGTGTGAATGCAGGGTATGAGTTGGGATTAGGTGGGATTCACTTTTTGAGGTGCTTTTATTGGGTTCCTTTTTTTTTTTTTTAAGTTGAAAGAACCTTCATTTTGTACAAATGTAAAGGTTCTACCTGGAACATTTACATTATGTGTTATCTGGAGGTTCTTGAAACAATAAATGTACTAAACAATAGAAATTAAACCATCTTTTTTTATACTGATTTTCAATTAAATGTATAAAGGTGGTGAGTTTTCCATACTACTGTGTATATATGTGTGTATATATATATATATATATATATATATGTGTGTGTGTGTGTGTGTGTGTGTGTTTGTGTGCAAGGAGAATCGGAGTTCTTGGTCACTGGTCAGTTTCAAGCAGACAGCATTGAATACAAAGCTGCCTGGCGGCACATTCAAACAAACAAACAAACAAACAAACAAACAAACAAAAGAGTAAACAAAACAGCCCTGCCCATTTCATATTTAACAGAATGTGCTGCTGTGTTCACTAATACTGAGGAACTGTCTGGAGGCTGCGGACAGAGACAGAGCCTCCGCTCACACCTGGGGTTCACCAGGTCAGTGGTGCATGGGTTCACAAGGGTTGTGACTCCGGCCTGAGGAACGTACGCTCTCGGATTCTGCCACTTCCCTTTACAATAAACGAGACAAAGTGAAATTTAAAGAGAACCTCAAGAGTTCTCGAGAGTTCTATAGGGTTCAAGAGCATCATTCTGGAGACTTGAGTGGCACCATTGCTTCTCAGAGACTAGATCAATGGTTCTCAATTAGGTCCAACCATCACAATGCAAAGTATTAAACCAAAATGTGGATTTCATTGGGGTACTTGAGAACCAGTATAAAGACCACTGCTCTAGACATTTCATTTCTAGAAGCCACACATATATTTGTGGTTTTAACTAAAGGTTTGGGTTTGTTGGTGTTTATGGAGAATTTTAAAAGCTACACTAGTTAAATTGTAAAGCAAGAGTTCTGAAGATCGTCTAAAGCAGTGTTTCCCAACCTATTCACTTCTGTAGTACTAGATAACTGACCTTTTGCTTCAGATATGATGTGGGTTGAAAAAGAAGGCCCTGGAAGCTGAAAAGGCCCAGGACTGGATTGGGAACCATTCCAAAATAAATATTTAATATTTCTGTAGACCAAACAATCAAGTACTTGTGTGCTTTTGAGTAAGAATAAAACTGAACCAGGTAAACCTCACAAACAAATGGTTTGTTGATCGATGCCAATGAAAAGCATCAACTTGAGGTTAAAAAAAATTGAGCTGAGGGTAAAGGACGATTTTTAAAGGTCTACATTTTTTTTTATTTTTACACCAAACCAAAGTAAGGGTTGTTCCAAGAACCCTAACATTGTGTAGAGATTGAGATCTTCAAACCTCTCTTTTTCTTCTTTTACCTCTCTTTATAAAAGCTTTTGAGGAACCAAAATTTGTTCTTCTACAATATTACAAGAAGAAACCTCTCTCTGACACCCCATGATATTTTTTTATGTAATTTTTTTAAGAGTGGCAGTCCTCAAGAAATCAGGAGCTCAGTGATCACTCAAAGTTTCAGCTGGGATGCTCACATTAAGGACCCTTAATTGGGTTCTTCCCCAAAATGTATGTCTTTTAAAGTTCTAGAGAAGCTTCACACTGTGCTAATTTTAAGTATCTTCCAAAGACATTGAACTTCCAAAGGATTCTTAAACCTCTTAAGAAACATCCATTAGTTGGTTGTGTTCTGGCACAGTGTAAAGATCTCTTAGACAGCAGGTGGTTCTATTTTAGGAAATGCCACTTCAAGGGTTCTTTCCTAGAAATTTTACAAAATGCTGAGGTTCTTTTCTCAAGACATTCTACCAAATAAGTGGCACCTTTACTTTAAGTGTGTGGTGATTCCTGAAGACTGGATTGGGAGGCACTGCTCTAGAACCATACGGAACCCTAATTACTCTGAAATTAGTTGGGTTCTGCACAAAAAGAAAGTTCCCACAGTGGGTATTTTTCTCTCAAAACCTTTCTACTTCCTACTTCGTTATCAAAGTGTGAAAGCAAAAGTGGTTCTGCTATGGTGTTGTGCAAATGCTGGCACCGTTACTTTAAAGGAGGACTCTGGTGTAAAATGGACTTGTGTAGTAAAACATGATAAAAAGTACTTACCTTCGCTGAATAGTCCACCTGAATAGATTTCCGGGATCCAGCAATTTTGTGCAGTTTTTTCAAAGAGGCTAGAATTTGTTTTAATGGGGCATTTTTTGCCAATGCAGATAAATTGCTTTTTACACCGTTATCCAGCCTCAGAGTAGCTCCACACTTCATTGGTAGAATCCGGAGAGCTCTCACATTTAAAACGAGGCATTAACAACTTTAAAAGTGCAGAAGAAGTTTTTTAAAAAAGATGTACATCTCCAGGCATTAATTTTAAAGTAAAGTCATGATCAGTAGAGTCACGAGCACGTAATGGTGATGGTAGTACACGCTGTACACATGAAGAAGACATGGCTTTACTTTAAGATAGCAGTGCCAGGAGATGTAGCTAAAGCTGCAGGTTTGTAAACAGTGGTTATTAATACACTTCTTGTGCACTTTTAAAATTCTTAATGCTTTATTTTAAATTTCAGGTCTTTCTGGATTCTACCAATGAGGTGTGGAGCTACTTTAAAAGGTGGATAATGCTGTAAAAATCGATTTATCTGCAGGGGCAAGAATATGCCCCATTAAAACTCTCGGAAAGCTGCGAGAGAGCAGAGGCGGGCTATTCAAGAAAGGTTATTACTGTTTATCAAGTTTTACCACATCCACAGTCAATTTCACACCGGAGTTCTCCTTTAAAGTGTGTGTTGATTCCTGAAGACTGGACTGGGAGGCACGGCTCTAGAACCCTACAGAGCTCAGTCATCATTCGAGCTAATTTCAGTAAAGCTTTGGAAGATCATCAACAGAAGTCATCTGTTTGGAAACCACTCTCACAACACTTCCCCGTGTTCGTATTGAGCTTTATCAGATGGAGCGACGTGAGGGATGAGTGACGAGTGCTGAGGAGCGGAGGCTCTCGACTCCGGAACAGTGCGGATACGCGCAACACCACTGACGGGCGAGAGTCACGTGAGACTACAGCTACCTACATACGTTAAAAACTAAAAGCCACTGTCCACACGGCCTACAAACGAAAAACAAAAACACCTACATCATTAGCAGACTGAGTAGCGTCTCTTTTAAAATTTACTCTACGTTATTTATCTGATATGGACGTACTGTAAATAGAGGACTAGAGTTTACATACTTTTTTTTTTTCATTTAAACTTTCCTGACCATTCCAGAGTGGATCGACCCGGATACGCGAACGGACATCCACGCGAGTCAGTGTACGACTTCTGAGGAAAGGATCTGAAGCGAGAATGAGTTAAAGCAATAAATAAAATCTAGCACAATACATACTCTTATATAAATAGCTTTGCAGTGAGACATGGTACGTTCTGAAAAACGAATTCGTGACCAACCCAACTGGAAGAAATGACTGTGACCCTTCGTGACCCCCCCGGCCCTTTTCCCCCCTCCGATATGGTACATTCCTATCAGTGAGATGAAGAATCACGAGCCATTGCAGCACTTCCTTCTAATATTCCAGTGTCTGACGAACAACATCAGAGGGGTGGGTGTGCGTACCTGTGTGTGTGTGTATATGTGTGTGTGTGTGTGTGTGTGTGAGAGAGAGAGAGAAGTGAGTGTGATCTGTTCTAGACAGATCAGTAACATGATATGATGAAGTCTGTACCACTGCATTCTTTGAAGGTGTGATATTCTCTTTTTAATTCATTTTCTTCTTTTTCCTGATGTGATTGGCCGAGGCGGCGTGATTGACGGGGTTCTACACACGAGTGAGGAAGGCCAGGTTGAGGCTGCCGGGAATCTGGATGGTCTCCAGGGCCAGAGGGGACGGGTTGAATGGGAAAGTGACGGGGTAGATTATTTTGGTGTCCAGCAGAAGCTGTGGAGATTCCTTCCGGTCCCGAAGACGAGTCTGATACACAGAAAATACAGAGAGAATTATACACAAACCCACTCAAACACTTTTTTGTCTTTGATGGCAATACTGTATAGTAGTGCTGGGCGATTTTCGGTTATTTGAATTACAGTTTTAATGATTTTCTAAACAGTCCGACACTAAACACTTCCGACACAAACCTCTGGTGGCATAAACCTATATTTAGATTTAAAAAAATCCTACCATTTAAAAAAAAAACAGCGTCATCGCTCTCCGGTGAGGATCCGTGATTAATTGTGGAAGACAATAATAATCTCTCCTTCAAGGTTTCTCCTGTGACTCGTTTAGTTCGTTATTTCTCAATTTTCAGTCACAAACTCGCGTTCTGAAGTATAATCCAGTGTATATATATATATATATATATATATATATATATATATATATATATATATATATATATATATATATATATATATATATACACTGGATTATACTTCAGAACGCGAGTTTGTGACTGAAAATTGAGAAATAACGAACTAAACGAGTCACAGGAGAAACCTTGAAGGAGAGATATATATATATTCAATTTTAATCCGTTACAGTGTAATGTGTTACTAAAGGTTTTCCTAGTGACTGTGGTTCCAGCTACCTTGAGATCATTAAACATTTCACCTCATGTATTTTTAGGCTGATCTCTCATCTTCCTCATGATCAGGAATACTCCACAAGGTGAGATTTTGCATGGAGCTCCAGATCAATGTCGATTATCAGTCATTTTGTATTTCTTCCATTTTTTTTACTATTGCAGTAACGGTTATCTTCTTCTCAATCAGCATCTTACTTATGGTTTTGTAGCCCATTCCAGCCTTGAGCAGGTATATGATCTTGTCCCTGACATCCTTACAAAGGTCTTTGCTTTTGCCCTTGTTGTAGAGGTTAGAGTCTGACTGATTAATTGAGTCTGTGGACAGGAGTCTTTTATTCAGGTGATAATTTAAGACAGCTGTCTTTAGTGCAGGTGACGAGCAAAATGCAAATAAATGTATATAATTTATACAATGTGATTTTCTGGATTTTATTTTTGATATTCTATCTCTCACTGTTAAAAATAACCTACCCTTAAAATTATACACTGTTCATGTCTATGTCAGAGAGCAAACTTACAAAATCAGTAAGGGATCAGATCATTATTTCCCTCACTATACAAGCCCAGTCATGCAAAAATTATATAAATAATAATAATAATAAATAAAAAACTAGTGTACACACAAACTGAAAGGAGATTTCTGAAGTCTCACCTGTATGGTTCGTATGAATGTTACCGACACCCTCTCCTCAAATGCATTGACTGGTGTGTACAGGTTCAGCACCTTCACAATCTGGAGAGACACAGAGAGAGAGATCCAGCAAATCAAAAATACTGCAATAACATGGATATGGATACAATATACCAAGTTTGAGACACATGCTTATATTATGTGTGGTTGACTACACTCTTTGATGATTAGTTAATCCTAATAACTCCACATTCTAATGTATAATTATAGGTTTAATTACAATAGAGTGGTATACAGTCCTGAAGATTTAGTTTTGTAACTGTCTACTTTTGGAATGAGGTAGGGTCGTGATCAGAAATAGGTGAATTTGAGACAGCAGAAAAGGCTGATTTTTTTTTTGTTTTTTTTTTAAACTTTTATTTAGAAAAGTATCTTGGGTATTTCAATTTTCTAAGTAAAGTTAAGTTCAAAAAGATGTGGGTGCGCGCTCCAGAGAGGGGGTGCTGAATTCGGCACAACGATGGCTTTACGCTCGAGGTCACTAAAAACAGCAACAACAATGACAATATACACCAATAAAAATGACTTTTGGGTATTGTCTTGTTCTGCTAACAAACTAGTAGGGGTTGAGTTCTCTAACATTTACATTAACTGCTATAAATCTCTATAAAATGTAAAGTTACATTCTTTTAATAAAAGGACTTGTTTTTAGTAGACAAAATTAAAAACACAGGACCCAACGCTACTGAGTTTATTTATATAAAAAGAGTGGAGAAAATATAATAATAACAATAATAAAAATAATAATAATAATAATAATAAACAAATATGTTATATTATTTTAAATATTAGGTGATAACTGATCAGTTTTTGTTATGTATGTATATAATTCAGACACTGCACACATAATTTTTTTCTAACAACAGTAAATATAATTTATTTACATGTTTAGGTTATAAAGTGCCCTTTAGTTGGATTTACTAATAATAAACAGAAGTACAGAAAAAAATATTTTGTTTATTTGTGATTTACTGTAATTCTGCAAATGCTGTTCTAAGTCACATTTGCTCAACAGCACTGCTTTTTAAACACCCTTTACTATCATTGTATACTGTGTGTGTTTTACCTGAGAAGTAGTAAGAGCGTTGCACATGGAGCAGATAGCCTCTGCATCCTCGTCAGTCTTCTTCTTCACCTGCAGCAGCTGAGCGGCCTGGATCAGAGGCTGCAGAGTCTCCATCGCTCCACACACCACCAGGTTCTTATCCCTCAGCCACTCCTCCAGCTGACTCACATTATACCTGCACACACCATCAAAATGCTTTAGAAAAAAGATTTAGTGCCGCTGTAGACGGTATTACCATCATACCGCCCAACCCTAGATCTGACAATGATCAGGTTCCAGTTTGGAGACCATAAGACTGTGATGAATGCTGATGATCTGAAACACTTCTTTGTCCTTTCCAGTGGCCAGTTTTATCACCAATCGAGCATTTAGCACAAATCAAGAGCAGCTGGTATGCCAGCTTCTGTGGGCAGGTTTTATGTAGATGCAGATTTCATTTTCCAGCAGGACTTGGCACACTGCCCACACTGATACCAAAAGTACCAATTGGTCTTATAGATATTCTTATTTTCTGAGACACTGATTTTCGGGTTTTCATTGTCTGTAAACCATAATCAAAAATAAAAGAAATAAAAAAATGAATGAAAATAGATCTCTCTGTTTAATACATCTATATAATATATTAGCTTCATATTTGAACTAAATTAGTGAAATAATGTAATTTCAATGCTTTTTCGAATGTTTTGAGATGCACTAGTACATTATATCCTCAGGCAAGATGCGCCCAACAGGATACCAGAGTCTCTGTCCCGTTGTGACGTGTTCCCACAATAAACTTATACTTTCACTTTAATATTGTAATCACTTATATCATTACACTCACACATAAAATCTTTAACTCGATTTTACTCCTTTGTGCATCATTTTTTGTCAATGAATGTGTGTGTAATTTTTTTGGGTCAATGAATGTACATTACCAGTTAAAAGTTTGGACACAATTTTGTATTCAATGTTTTACTTTTTCTCCTAGTGTTAAACAAACAAAAATACTCTGTGAAGCATTTAGGTGTTCTGATTGGTAACTCTGAATAACTTATCCTATGCAACAGAGGTAATTCTTGCGCTTCCTTTCCTGAGGTTGTCCTGATGAGAGCCAGTTTCATCATAATGTAGTAAGTAATAAGTAATTTGAGGATACTTTTGAAGTTCTTGAACTTTTTCAGACTGACTGACCTTTGTTGCTTAGAAGTATTTTTTTCTTTACTTAGTTGAGTCGTTTTTGCTATAATATGGATTAGAATATGAATTAAATAGGGCATATATCATATCATATATATCATATACCAACTCTACCTTTTCACAACTTTACAACTGATGCTCTTAAACACATTAAAACACAGCCAAGATGTGCAAAGCTGTTATCCATATAAGAAAGGTGCTTCTTTGAAGAATCTAAAATATAAAACATATTATGGTTTGTTTAACACTTTTTTTTGTTTCCTTAATAATTCCATGTTTCATAGTCTTCATAGTTTGGATGCCTTTGGTATTAATCTACAGTGAAGAATATTTTAACATAATGTAAAAACACTGAATTTAAGTTGTATTCAAACCTTTTAGTGATTGGTCCTGTATTTGTCTCTACTGATCAGAAATCAGCTTTGTATCAGTAATAGCAGGACAGATAATTGATGAGTGACAGTAATTCATTCTGTATGAATAATAATGCGCTCCATGCTGCTGTACCTGATCTGCATGCCCTTGCTCCACGAGCACATGTCCTTCCTCAGCAGCAGGTTGTTGAGAGTGACGGCGCCGATGATGTAGAACTGCTGCTTCACCACCTGCTTGATGAGCTCGGGGTCGGTGCCGTGCTGACACATGATGGAGTGGAAGGAGTTGAGCTGTCTAATGATGGAGTCCAGTGTGTAGGTCCCTTCATCCGCGATGCTGGACGTCCGCTTCCGCAGACCCGTCGGCTTCACGCCAGACACACCCTGTATTGTCTCGTGCTCCAGCATACCGGAGACTGAGTCACACACACACACGCACACGCACAAAAAAAAATGGAAATTATACCTTAAGCTGTGTACTTGCAATATTTTTAATCATTGGCGTTGGAACCCCCCCAAAATAAAAATTTACTTTTATTTTGAAAGCGAAAGCTGAAACCTGCACCCCCCCACCAGGAAAAGCACCCCCTCTCCTCAGAGGCTGCAGGTAAAGTCTCTTTTTCTTATTTCCAGTATCTTGGGTGTTTCCATTTTCTAAGTACAGTCAAGAAGACGGTGCGTACACGCTCCCAAGAGAGGGTGCTTTTTCTGGCGGGGGTGCTGAATTTGGCACAACACCAGCTTTACATGTGTGGCCAGTGATGAGAGCAATGAATCTCAACAATAAGAATATACTGCAATAAAAACGGATCCTGGATAATGTCTTGTTTGGGTAATCCAATGTTTAAATTACCTTTTGCCAAAAATATCTATAAAACGTAAAGTTAAAATTATTTTAATAAAAGGACCCCAAAAAAGAAGTGCTTTTCATAGACAAAATTAAAAACACAGGACCCCACGCTACTGAGTTTTTTTTTTTGTTTTTTTTTAAAGAGTGTAGAAAATAATAATAATAATAATAACCAAATGTTTTATATTATTATATATAAATATTATATATATTAGGTGATGACTGTTTGTTATAGGTATATAATTCAGACATTGCAGGCCTATTTTTTTTCTAACAACAGTAAATGTAATGTGGAGTAACATGTGCTGATCGAAATTACCCTTTGGAGTGATTAGGAGAAAGAGCACCATCTACTCACCCAGAGAGAGCAACGCCAATTGTACTCTCTCAGGGCTCCGGCAGCTGATGGCAAGCTGCATGAACGGGATTCAAACCAGCAGTCTCCCGATCATAGTGCCAGTGCCAACGCTTAGCCTGCTGGACCACTCGAAGAACCCCCCTTTTGCAAATATGTTTAATAATAATTATTCTCTGGAGATTTAAATTGCTGGGATCATACTGACCCCATGAATAAAGGGGGTTAGTAAATTTGAGGATAGCAGGAGATTTGAGGATTTTGAAAACCATGCATCATTTTCATTCCATTTTACAATTATGTGCTATGCAGTGTTGATGGTCTATCACTAAAATCTCAATAAAATACATTTGTGTTTGGGATTCTAAAATGACAAAATAAGAAAAAGTACATGGAGTATCAGTAATTTTGCAAGCCACTGTATATATTTATAAGTCAGGCATCATGCCATCAGCTTTAATTCACTTCCCCCTAAGCTTTTAATAGCAGAACATTACTGATCATGATGAAAATACCCAAATCCCAAACTCATCAGTTCAGCACAGTGTGCTGTGTGTTTTACTGTGTGTGTGTGTGTGTACTCACCGATCATGGGCTGCAGGATGTTCTCCATGCACTTAATGAGCTGCTGATAAATCTGAATGGCCAAATCACTCAGAACCTGCCGGTACTCTGCCAGATCAAAATTACTCAGGCAGTGCTCGTTCTGCTTAGGGGTGTTGTACTTCATAAATTGCTGGAAAAAAAAGACAGAGGAAATAAATAACTTAATAATGGTTTTGTGATTGAAGGTTCATCCACTTTTTAACCAAAAAATTTCCATTACTTTTTCATGACTTTTCCATGACTCTGCAGCTAATTAGTTTGACCATACGATTTTTAAAACATCAGTACATTCATGGAAAATAAAACCAAAAATCAAGCAAACCTAAAATCAAAATTGACTATAGTAGGCTTAAAATTCTGATTCTGTAAAATTCTCAGATTCTGAGAAGTCCATTGTGTCGGGATAAATTATCAAATTAACTCTGAGCTGATGTATTTGTTAGCTCAAAATAGAATTTCGCCATTAATAAGCAGAAACACAAATTTCCAAAAAAATACATTTTCCAAAAAGTATCCAGGCCTGGAAATTGCTATTTTCAAATTCCATGATTTTTCCTGGTTTTTATTGACCGTACGAACCCTGTGTGATCAAACAGGGTTTATACACTTTTTAACAAACACATTTCCATGACTCTTTCACGATTTATCCATGCCTTCAAGGCAAATTTTCATAACCATACGATTTTCAAAACATCAGTACAGACATGGACAATAAAACTAAAAAAGATCCATGTAAAAACTGACTAGAGTAGACCTTTCTTACCTAAAATGGTTGAAAAAACATTTGAAATATCACACATTTTACTAGCCGAATAACATTTCTGCACATATATGCCATTATATATTTGTCTCAATGAAAATAGACAGCATTGAATTATCATTTTTCTCTCTGTGTGAATCTCTGAGAGTTATAGTGCAGCTAAAACTCCAGTCAGATTAGGACCCACGCAGCCAATTTAAATAGCAAATTATAATTAGAACCAAAACAGCTTTTCTCAGTCGATAAACAGAAAAAAAGATATAACTGACTTTTCCAAAACTTTATAGGTATTTCTATTTTTCCAAAATGTATCCAGGCCTGGAAATTGCTATGTTCAAATTCCATGACTTTTTCAGGTTTTTCATAACCGTATGACCCCATCAAATAAAATTAAAGGTCTATTAATACAGACTCTTAATAGAGATATAATATTAGAAGTAATATATTACCTCGTCTCCGCTGTACTGTTTCAGACAGTGCAGAAAGCGGCAGGTGTTGGCCAACCAGAACGACACAGTCTCAAAGTCATCTCCTCTTTTCTGCAGAAAAAAAAGTAAGCGAAATATATGAAGATGAATGAAGTGATTACAAAAAGAAACAATACAAACAATCGATCCTACAAGCATACACATACAGTGCGGTGAAAAAGTATTTCTTTTGTTTCTGCTTTTTGGTCATACTTAATTTTTTTCAGATAATCTGAGTAAATATAAAAAGCTGTTTTTAATGTTCATTTTATTTATTAAGAAATAAAAAATATCCAAACCAGTTAAATTTCACCACAACCAGGCCTGATTACCAAGCCTGCCAAACATTCACACAAAGCAATCCAGACTGTTCTCATACAGAGTTTCCCCAATGGTGGAACAAACTACCTTCTACTACCAGATCAGGAGAATCTCTCACTATCTTTAATAAACTCCTGAAGACAGAGTTCTTCAAAGAGCACCTACTCTCCTAACACCTCTAACTAACTACCTTCTACTACCAGATAAGGAGAATCTCTCACTATCTTTAATAAACTCCTGAAGACAGAGCTCTTCAAAGAGCACTAACTCTCCTAACACCTCTAACACACTAACTACTTCTGACCTCATTTCCTTCTTCCCCTCCTTCACTGCTCTATCCCATTATTTCTTTTTGACCTCCTTTAGGCCCTATCTAAAGATGTTTTTACCTTTAACTTCTATTACTATGATTACTGCCAGACCTGTAAATCAAGAATTCACTTAAATAGAACCTGTCTGACAATATAAAGCAGATAAAAGATCTCAAAAAGCAACATTATATCCCAATTTGAAGAAATTAAAAAACAGATGAGAAAACAAAGTCATTGATCAAAGGTTACATAGTAATTTTTAAAGCTTTAGGACCCAAGTGAACCACAGTGATTCACTATTATTCACTAATGGAGAAAACATGGAACACTGGTGAACCTTCCCAGGACTGGCCAGCCTATGAAATTAATCAAAAAGGGCATGGACAGCTCATCCAGGAGGTCCCAAAAGAACCCAGAACAAGATTTAAAGAACTGCAGGATCTCACTTACCTCAGTTAAGGTCAGTGTTAATAATTCAGTAATAAGAAAGAGACTGGGTGAACATGGTCTCCATGGGAGAGCGCCAAGGCAAAAACACATAATTTCAGAAATACATGTGGGATATATTATTTTATGTGGGTATATCCAATTATACCAAGGTAAGTTCCGACGTTGCAATGTGATCGGCTGGGAGGCGTTTTATAATGGCCATTATCAGCTGGTAATGCGCTGTAACCGAAGCTCTCCATGTATTACTCCGCCACATACAGGTAACCTAGCAACAATGCAGCGCTTACAAGCCAAACAGCGCAGCTACAAACAGAGCAGCAATGGAACTATTTTAACTCACCTTGAGGATCTTCTTGATGCTGTTGATGGTGGAGGTGAGGAGTGCTCTGACCTTCTGGTCATCATTAATGTAGTCAGCGTGTCTCAGACACATGAAGAGGATGTAGGCCGGCAAACCAGGAATCAGATTCACGGCTACACCGCGAGGCTTCAGTTCTACACACAAACACACAAACACACACACACACACCATGCAAAATGGTGTTAACATCTTACAAACATATAGTAGTAGTGAATGTGCAGGTGCTTCTTAAAGGCTTATAAACTGACATGCCAAAAGTCACAGGATAGATGTAAGTACATTGATCATGACATGTCCTCTGGGGATGGCTTGGGAACAGTGAGACCTGTATAAGTTGCGAGGTGTTATCTAGTTAGTGAGGCTGAACACTGGCCAGCATATCTATGGAAAGGCAATGTGAATTATTGGAGATTGGAGACACGGGACATGAGACATGATAGTAGTTCCTGTCCCATGAGTTTTGGCATGTCTGTGTACACAAAGCTGGTGCTGCTGTGAGAGTCTCACCCAGGATGAGGTTCTTAACCAGCTTGAGTTCGTCCTCTTTCTTGTACTCCAGCATTCCCTGGAAGTCCTTCTCTCTGCGTGGAATGCTGACTGGGCGGATGGGCTCATCTGCCATCTGACCCGGAGACACATTCTCAATCTGTCCACCTATTCAGATACAAGAATTCAGAATTCAATTTAAGCATTTTAACAATGATTCTCAGACAGCTTTATTAGGGTAGAGTCACTTTTTAGCTAACAGCTGTGCCGAAGTTATCAAGAGTTAATTACTTTAAGAATTTCTTGTCTCTTAAGGTGTTTGAGAGCATCAGTTGTAAAGTAGTGTAGAGGTAGAGTTACAGGTAAACAGTAAATAGCTCTATTTAAATAAGGTTCTAATCTATATCTTGGCAAGAACTCCTCAATTAAATAAAGAGAAAAAAAAACTTCAAGAAATAAAGGCCAGTCAACCCCCCAAAAATTTCAGGAACTTTTAAAGTATCCTCAAGTGCAGTTGCAAAGACCATAAAAAAACATAATGATGATGAAACTGGCTCTCATCAGGACCGCTCCAGCAATGAAAGAGCAGGGGTTTCACAGGATACGTTCATCAAAGTTAAAAGAAACCCCAGCTAATCTTCAGCATCTCAGATAAGAGTCACCAATTTTTGTTTTTTTTTGGGTTTGTTTTTAAAACTTTTAAATTACTACTTAATTCCTTATATGTTCCTACATTTACTATTTAGGTACTATTTACTATGTAGGTAGTCTGATTTTGAAAAATTTGAATATCATTAAAAAGTTACTTTATTTTAGTAATTCAGTTCAAAATGTGAAACTCACATATTATATAGATGTATTACAGAGAGAGTGATCTATTTTAAGAGTTTATTTCTTTTATTGTTGATGATTATGGCTTACAACCAATTAAAAAGCAAAAATCCGTGTCTCAGAAAATTAGATTATTATATAAGACCGATTGGTACTTTTGGGCAGTGTGCCAAGTCCTGCTGGAAAATGAAATCTGCATCTCCATAAATGTTGTCACGAAGGGCAAAGCATCAACCATCACTGATTGGTGGAAACTTCACACTAGACCTCGAGCAGTTTGGACCGTGTGTCTCTCCACTCTTCCTCCAGACTCTGATCCCTTAATTTACAAATGAAATGCAATATTTACTGATGATCAGTGATGGTTTGGAGAGACATGTCATCTGCTGGTGCTGATCCACTAAAGTCAGTGCAGTTTTGTTTTCCCACTAAATCTTAAAGCAGTTCATGCTTCCCTCTGCTGATAACTTTTATGAAGATGCGGATTTTATTTTTCAGCAGGACTTACATAATATTCTGTAAGCCATAATCATCAACAATAAAAGAAATACATGCTTAAAATAGATCACTCTGTATATAATACATCTATATTGTATTATGAATTACTAAAATAAAGTACTTTTTTAATGATATGTTAATTTTTGAGATGCACTAGTATGTGAAACAAGAAAAACAACATTTTACCTTCCAGGTCGTTGATCTTCTTTGCAAACACTTTGAGCTGCTTCTTCAGCTTACGGACTGTCTTATCCTGCTTCTCCAGCTGCTCCATGAGGTCCTACACAACACACAGCACAGCACTGTTAAACCATCACTGAGGCTTTCTGGGACAGCTGTGAGAGCTGAGGGGGCAGCAGAGGAGTTTAGTGTTGGGGAATCAATCAGTCATTAAAGGAGAGAAGCACAGTAGAGCTCAGATTCAGCTCAGCTCAGTCCAGAGAGAGACAGAAATAGTGAGAGAAAGACAGGGTTCTTGCACCGTTTTAAAAGTTAAATTAATGCTTTTTAAGACCTTTTTAAGACTTCAATAAATATAATTTAAGACCCAAAAATGTAGTCATCATTTCTTTGGTAGAAAATTATTTATTTTATTTGTTACCAAATTTTTATCAGCCAATCTTTGTTCTCTCCCTGCTAGCTAAATTGCTGGTAACATTATTATGTTAGCTAGCTTGCTGCGAATGTTATTAAGTTAGCTAGGTCGCTGCTAGTGTTAGCTAGCTCTTCGATAAACTTAGTTCTCTCCCCGGTCACATAGCTAACTCGCCACTAACATTGGTATGTTAGCTAGCTCGCTGCTAATGTTAGTATGTTAGCTAGCTCGCTGCTAATGTTAGTATGTGAGCTAGTTCGCAGCTAATGTTAGCTAGCTCTCCGATAAACTTAGTTCTCTCCCTGGTAACGTAGCTTACTCGCCACCAACATTGGTATGTTAGCTAGCTCGCAGCTAATGTTAGTACGTGAGCTAGTTCGCAGCTAATGTTAGCTAGCTCTCCGATAAACTTAGTTCTCTCCCTGGTAACGTAGCTTACTCGCCACCAACACTGGTATGTAAGCTAGCTCGCCGCTAATGTTAGTATGTTAGCTAGCTCGCAGCTAATGTTAGTTTGTTAGCTAGCTCGCAGCTAATGTTAGTATGTGAGCTAGTTCGTAGCTAATGTTAGCTAGCTCTCCGATAAACTTAGTTCCCCGGTAACGTAGCTAACTTGCCACTAACGTTGGTATGTTAGCTAGCTCGCCGCTAAAGTTTTCTCCCCGGCAACATTAGCCAACTCGCTGCTAACATTAGTATGTGCTTTGGTACCGGCATTAAACTCACCATCTGAAAATGTTATACCTACTGCAAATTTACAGTCAATTTAAGACAATTTAAGACTTTTTAAGGACCCATGGGAACCCTGAAAGAGTGAGAAAGAGAGAGAGACAAACAGGGTGCGTGTACGTCTGAGTGAGAGAAGAAAGTGTGTGTGGAATCACACCGCTGTGGGTTAAAACAAACAGCTGCAGACAGTTATAGCTCAGCTCCGATTCTGTGCAACACACACACACACACACACACACAAATCTCCATTAGTGTTCACACGTGAGCAAACCACTCCTCTACATACAATCAACCTCCGCAGAACGCTGATTCTGTAGGCTTTAGGGTCCTCATTGGGATTCACCTGTAAATAAGAGGCATACTGATATGAAGTAAACCTACACATGCTCAGAGGAGGGTGAGTGGGCTTACTTAAAAACATACACACACACAACCCGCAAAAATATATTATTATAGTTTATAAAAAAAACTCTTTTCCATTTTAAACACAATTTCTAGTTATTCTGCACCACATTAAAATATGTTAAAATGTAGCAGAGAGTTGTTTGGGTGATATCAGAACAGTTTGATGGAGTGAGTTGTTGTATTTCAAAAAGAGCAAAAACTAAAAGGTTTTTATCGGAATTACCTTCAATGTTTGTTTTTTTATATTAACTCTGAAATAGTCATAGTCATTAAAGAAAGTTTTTAGAGATTTTTTTTCTTTTATTTTAATACAGTGGCTTGCAAAAGTATTTATACCTTATGAACTTTCTTTTAACAATGGCTTTCTTCTCGTCACTCTTCCATAAAGACCACATTTGTGCAGTACATGACTTATAATTGTCCTATGGATATATTCCCCCACTGGAGCTGTGGATCTCTGCATTTCGTCCAGAGTCACCATGGGCCTCTTGGCTACATCTCTGATCAGTGCTCTCCTTGTTCGGCCTGTAAGTTTAGGTGGACGGCCTTGTCTTGGTAGGTTTACAGTTTTCGGATAATGGACTGAACAGTGCTCTGTTAGATGTTCAAAGCTAGGGAAATCATTTTATATAGCCTAGGCCTGCTTTAAACTTCTCCACAACCTTATTCCTGACGTGTCTGCTGAGTTCTGTGGACTTCATGACGCTGTATACTCCCCAATACTCTCTTAATCAACCTCTGAGGCCGTCACGGAGCAGCTGTATTTGTACTGAGATTAGATCACACACAGGTGGACTCTTTTCAGTCATTAGCAGTCACTTGTGTTGGTCTTTTACATTAAATTACAATGAAATATGTTTATGTCTGTGGTTGTAATGTGACAAAATATGGAAAAAATTCAATTGATGTGAATACTTTTGCAAGCCACTGTATATGATCTTATTAATATTAGTAATTAAAGTAATCACAGTAATAATAGTAACCATTTGGCTAATGTTACTGTTTGAACAGGTAATCAGTAAAGTATTTTTAAAGTAACCCTCCTGACCCTGGATCTGTAGTAGTGTGTGTGATCTGTGTTGCGGTGCACGCACCAGGTTCTCGTTGGTCAGTCGAGTGATTTCGTGCTGCAGACTGGCCTCTATACGAGCCTCCGGAGGGAGCTGCAGGTTCTGGGCGAGGAGCTGCTGCTGTCGATTGTTCTCCTCCTTCACGCTCTGCAGCTCTCCACGCAATACCTCCAACTCTGACTCATGAGAGCGCCTCTGAGACTGCAGCTGAGACTCCAACAACCTGCCCGAGGAAAGGAAAGAGAGAGAGATAGAAAGATACATGGAGAGAGACAGAAAAGAAGGATGTTTTAAAAGATACTTTTTGGTCATATCAGTGAGAGCAGTTAGATGAGGGTTAGTGTCAAAACTAATTCACTTAGGCCCAGTCCCATTTCTCTTTTGTACCCCTACGCACTAAAAGGGTGAGTTTTTTAGTGAAGTTTCTCCAGCACTAAGGCTGGGTGCAGCAGCATTAGCATTAGCCGCTAACTACAGCACTAGCTAGCTCTTACACCATTCAGAGGTGAGTATATCGGACTGTAGTCTGCATGTTTACTGTGTTAAAACAACAAGCTACATAGGACGAACCGCTAGCTGATAGCACCCTGGCTTCCCAGAACACTCAGGATTCGTCAGTCTACCACTATTGGGCGGCATTTACTAGCACTAACCGCTGCTGTCTAGCACTGCTAACTAGGGGTAGCACTTACTCTTAGACAAAATACTGGAATTCTAAGCTTACTGTAAATAAAGAATAAAGAATCTCATTACTCACCCAAATATACCGTTTTCAGGGGGAAAATATGTGTGGATTTATATCCAGCGCTTGTTCGACTTTAAAAAAAAAAAAGTTTTTTTTTATTTTATTTAAGAATTAAAGTTTCCTTGTGCCCCCCAGTGGCAAGACCTGTTGATTTTTTTTGTAGTATCGCTTAATATGTATGGAAATAGACCAGAAAATAGAGGTTTATTGATATGGGTAGCTATAAAATATGGTAGCTAAAGCAGTGGAGCGCTAAAGTTAAGCAACCTAGCTGCTGGTTATCTAGTTAACTTTAGAGCTTTATTGTATGTTTTCAGAAAAAGGGAGAAGGTGGTGCAGCAATTAACTATTATTGTCCATTCCTTAATTCTTCTGTGATAGGAAACTGATATTAGCTTTTTAAATTTTATTTTATTTTTCTGTTCCACCTTAAATGCTGCAGACCCTGCAGTCTGTTGCACCATTTAAAGTGGAACGGGGAACTTAGCTAGCTGAGACAAACAACTAGAGATTTTTTATTTATGCTTGTTATGAAGAAAATGGCCATAAAACACTGAAACTACACATTAAACTATATCTGTACTGTGGTAATCATAATTTTTAGCAAGGAAAATACTTAGATTTGTGTGTTTTTTTGGTCACTTGTGCCTCATCTTGCCAGTGATTCTTACAGCTATCTGTTTTGATAACAAGCCCAAGAAATGGGACACCCTACCTCTAGGTGTGAACGTGAAAAACACAGAGGTAGGGCTAAGTGGTAGGGCCAAGGGGTGAAATGGGATTGGGCCAAAATCTCTGATGCAAAACCACTACAGAAGTGAGCATAGTACACAGCATAGTTTATAAATAAAACCTTCTACAACCAAATCTTCCGCGTTATCAGTCTAACAAAGTTAGACAGCGACACAGCCGTACGCTAAGCACTACCTTCACTTAGCGCATGGTGCACTACACAGCTGTAGAAATGTTGTGCCCTACATAGTGCACTATATAGGGAACAAAGACATATTTGAGAAACAGCCAAAGTCACAAAGCAAAGTGACCGTTTCAGCAGAAGCCATGTTTATGGTCCAGAGAACAGCTAATGGTCTGGCAGCGGTCAGTACGCCACTCGGACCCCTCGGGCCAAACCAGCATGCAGAGCTTCAGCATCCATCTGAAAACAAAAGCCTTTTTTCCTGTCAGAAAGGAGGCAGAAACAAATCTGAAAGGAGAAATCCACTGGAGAAGCGTTTCAGATTTGCAGCATCATCACATCCTTAAAAAAACAAAACAAAACAAAACAAAAAAAAAAACACAAAGACGCATTTAAAGGCTACATGCGTGGTCAGTAAGGAGAGTTAAAAGTATTGTTTTAGGATTTAATTGTCCTGTAGTTTGATTCTACAGTGTGTACAGATCTAGAGAAAAGTAAGCGACCACATGAAAATGATCTGAAGTCTTTCTCTGAGTTTTTTTATTCTATAAACTGCTCACAAAATTTCTTCCAAATTCCAAATAAAAAAATTTACATTTAGAGCATTTATTTGCAGAAAATAAGAAATATCTGAAATAACAAAAAAAATGCAGAGCTTTCAGACCTCAAATAATGCAAAGAAAACAAGTTCATATTCATAAAGTTAAGAGTTCAGAAATCAATATTTGGTGGAATAACGCTGGTTTTTAATTACAGTTTTCATGCGTTTTGGCACGTTCTCCTCCACTAGTCTTTCACGCTGTTTTTGGGTAACCTTATGCCACTCCTGCTGCATAAATTCAAGCAGTTCAGCTTGGTTTGATGATTTGTGACCTTTTATCATTTTCTGCAAATACATGCTCTAAATGACAATATTTATTATTTAGAATGAAAATGTACTAGCGAAGGTCTTTGATATTGGGCTAGTTAAAGCTTCTAAAGTGAGGGTTTTAGACAGACTGGGCTGGACATTATTACTGGACCTGGCAACCGTGCTCTCAATCAATGTCTCAGGTGTATGCACTGTACAGGCGTGTGCATGTGAGTGTGGGTTAGACAGAAAGGAAAGAGTTAAAACTACAACAAAGAGAGTAATAATAGAAGCATAAACACACATGTATGAATGAGTGATTGAATGAATGTTTGTAGGCGCATACATACACACACACACACACACACACACACACACACACACACACACACACACACAAACACACACAGTTAACCTGTTGGTCTCCTTTAAGCCTTCATACACCAGCCACAGCTCCCCATCCTCATTCAGCTTACTCATGTCAGGGAGAGGGGATCTGACCCGACAGGGGATAAATCAACGCACCAGAAAACAGAAATAGAAAAAAAAAGGGGAGAAAGGAAGAGTGGGAGAAAAATGACAACACAAAACAGAATAATGTGAAGCTGATTCAACACAAATAATGAATTAAAAAGAGGATGAAATGTGTTTCACAATTCACAAAAAATCAAATCATATGACAAACACAAACATACAAAACCAATAGAGAACATCATGCTCAGTCCAGGTTCCCCTCATAACTTCATGTAGCATTGAAAGAGCATTCCGGTCTGAAACTATGTACTAATGTATATTAGTACAGTGTTTCCTTAATTGTACAAATTAATTACATACTTGTCCTGATTCATTATTTAGTAACAACTAGAAAATTAGAAAATAATTAATAATAAATACAACTTGTTACCATAGAATTACAATGTCAGTACTTACTTGTTACTGATCTGTTACCTCTACAATTATTTATTATTAATTTATTATTAAGTAACAAATACAAAATGGTCAATTAATGTGTAAATGCAACTAACCTTAACCTTAATATACCTTAATATATTATTACATTTTATGGAGCTATTACATACTAATTAATTTATGGATAAATACAACTCGTTACCATAATATTACCATAATATAACCCACTTTTTAGCAATGCTTAATTTTTATCAAGTCTAAAGTCAGTGCAGTGTTTTCCTGGAAAATCTTACAGCACTTCATGCTTCTCTCTGCTGAAAGCTTTTATGGAGATGTGGATTTCATTTTCCAGCAGCACTTGGCACACTGCCCACACTGCCAAAAGCACCAAATGGTCTTATTTAATAATCTTACTGTCTGAGACGCTAATGTTTGGGTTTTCATTGGCTATAAGCCTTAAATCATCAACAATAAAAGACAATAATAAAGCACTTTGTGTTTAATACATCTATATAAAATATGGATTTCACATGTTGAACTGAATTACTGAAATAAAGTAAGTTTTCAAAGTTATTCAAATTTTTTGCGATGCACTAATATCTACGCCAGTGGGTGCCGTGGTCTCAAAATGAGGTGTGCTCAGGTAAATTTTTTGGCGTATTGCTATCATGCCAATTCAAAACACAAGTGCACCACTGATTGAACACATTCTACATCATTATTTTGTATTTTTTACAGAAGTGCAGCACTGTTAAAATACCAATCTGCCAAAGTCAGGCAGGCTTTTTACTTGATTTTGGAGCATTACTGTGAGGATTTGATTGCATTCAGTGATTGAAGCACTAATGAGGTCACTAATGTTGTTGAATGATCCTCTTCTCACCTCATCCCCAACTCCCCAACTCATAAAAAAGCCCTGGATGGAGCGCCATCATTACAGAGAACACAGTTCCACTGCTCCACTGATATAACTCATGCCTGGCATTCGCCATGGAGCCAACGTGTTCATGTTTATCTGCTCCAGAAAGTATCTACATATCTACAGGGACTAGAGAAGCTACAGCTATACATATATGTGTGCATTTGCACATCTGTCTCAGCAATGGATGCAAACTAAACTACTGTAGATAAATGCATTCATTAAATGGGGTGTCAATACAAATCATTCCTGTCCTCAATCAAACAGGTTAGTTTGAGAACTAAAAGGCAACATAACAGCTCTCATTCACGGCTCTCATGCAGGTTAGTAAGATCTTCTCTGCATTTTACAGCTGGGCCGTTCTTTTATTACATTCCTGTAACTGATCTGCAATCAGCGAATGGCCATGCAGAACACCTCACTCTGTCCATTTATCTAATGCAGCTTTACCTCAGCCTATCCACCAGCTCGTTCACCTCGAGCGGCCTGCGCAGAAACCTGGGAGATCTGCGCAGGACAGAGACACACGTGAAATACAGACAGACAGACTGACAGACAGACAGAGAAATACACAAACACACACGCCCCTTGCATTCTATACATCTTCCAGAGAGAGATGCACAGTACAGATAGAGAAAATGATAAAACCGCTCTCTGTAGAAAAGCGCCCTCTTCTGGAGAAGAGCAGAAGAGCACACAACACAATGTACACAGATATTTAAAGGAGAATTCCACCATCTTTTAAAATGTTCTGCATAATTCACCATGTAAGAGAAAACAAAACTGAAAGAAGTTTTGAAATAATTATGTCCTGTTTTATACTGTGTTATTTTCAATTAAATAAAATCTAATTTTTGAATTATGTCCTGTTTTATACTGTGTTATTTTCCAATAAATAAATAATAAAATTTTAGAATTATGTCCTGTTTTATACTGTGTTATTTTCGATTAAATAAATAATCAATTTTATCTTAAAGTAACCCCTGAGTTTTGCTGACCCTCAGCTCAAATTTGGAAAAGAAAAAGGGGAGGGGTAGTTTGGTACTGGCACTAGGTGATGTATGGGTTTAGGGGCGGGGCAGAAGGAAGAGCTCACTGGCTGAGCTGCAGCAGCAGTAGTAGTGTGCCTATGATAGCGGTAAGACCCAGACGGTTTAACGTCTGGATACCAAAGGACAATACATCTTTACCTTTTATATATAGTCACATTAACTCACCTCAACATGTCTTTTGAAATTATTAAGTCCCTTGTGGGCAATGCTAAAATTACTATTACAAACTGTACGGCAGGCAAGACTTTCGTTGTTCTTTTTCTTTTACAAGACATGGATGTACTTTAGAGTAGTCAGAGGTGAAATGAGTCTTGATGGGAGCCATGATGCTCCTGAACGCATCCCATCCAGGAGAAAAAAAAAAAAAAAAAAAAAACACACACTGCCCGCCCACACTAAAAACTGATTGGCTGACTCACAGACTCTTTGCAGAGAACAGGCCAATCAGAACCCTCTCCGTTTTTGCATACGCTCCATGGCTATGCACACAAGAAGAGCGCCTTTCTCTCCCTCTCCTCTTTCACACACACGATTAGGAAAAAAAAAAAAAAAAAGAGATTTTATCTGACTTGAAGGCATCAGGGAGCTGTTACTGATATGCAGTTGACTTCCACGACCTCTGGGAGACTTTTGGGAAGTCTGGGATGGAAATCTGTCCATTTTAAGTCTTTTTAAGATCTTTCAGACATTTTAAGACCCTGCTGGAACCCTGAACTATGCAGACACTGGTGGAATTCTCCTTTAAGATGGTATGGGAATTGTGTGTGAGGGTGTGGAATTTCTCAGAATCACATTGATTCTTGGTGGTTTTTGTGAGTGGTGATGGAGCTATAGTTCCATATACACAGATTAAAACCAGCCTCATCCTCGACAGAGGACCAAACACTGGAGGTGCATTCTGTACCTGTTGGTGTCCTTGAGGCCCATGTAAGCCTGAGAGATCTCTTTAGCATCAGTGAGCTTATGTACGTCCTCCACATGATGCAGCGGCTCAGTCATGGTCTCCTGAAAAAAAAAAAAAAAAAAAAAAAAACACACACACAAATAACATTAAGTGCCCATCAGGTACATTATGACTCTTTATGCAAGGCTCACACCACACAAACGACTTGTTTATGTCATATACAGTATCAGTCAAAAGTTGTTTATATTTTTATATATTTTCTACATTGTAAATGAGTACTGAAGTCATCCAGACTATGAAGAAACACATAAGGAATCCTGTAGTAACTTATAACTGTTCAACCAACCAAAATACTCTGTGAAGAAGCTTTTAGGTGCTCTTATCTGGGGTTAAGCTGTTAACTTAAGGTTTCTGAGGCTGATAACTCTGATAAAGTAGGAAACAGAGGAAACTCTTGCTTTTCCTTTCCTGGGGTGGTCCTGATGAGAGCCAGTTTCATCAAATAACTTTTGATGGTCTTTGCAACTGTACCTGAATTCTTAAAATTTTATCTTAAAGTATTTTTTTCTTTATTTAGTTGAGTAGTTGTTGCTTCTCATAATATGGATTAGACAATTACTCATACAGGTATACTCACTGTATACCTGTAACTCTACCTCTTCACTACTTTACAACTGATGCTCACAAACATTAACATTAAGAGACAAAAATTCAAGTAATTAACTCTAAAAGATATTCCAGGTGACGCTACCTCACAAATAGAAGAAAATGCCAAGATGTGCAAAACTGTCATCTAAGCAAGAGGTTCCTAAAAAAAACATATTCTGGCTTGTTTAAAACTTTTTTTGTTTGCCAAATAATTACATTATATTTCTCCTAATTGTAAGCAATAATCATCAACAATGAAATAAATGCTTAAAATAGATCACTCTGTGTGTAATACATCTATATAATATATGAGTTTCACATTTTGAACTGAATTACTAAAATAAAGTAACTTTTCATTTATATTCTAATTTTTAAGATGCACTAGTAAACATATAAAACATGATTTTTGATATTTTATTCATAAGGGATGCAAATAAAATGAGTTTTGCAATACTAAATTAAATCAATTTACAGTCAGTGTTCTTCAAATTCTGATGACATTCACAGCATTCACAGAATAGCAGATTTAATTCATGATTATGATTATAAAATACTATCACACTGACCGAGTGCTTACTGTACTGAATACGACTGTAACTGATGCAGTTAAAAAGCATCATAAAGCATGCTTATGAAATGTCAGCCCAATGAACATTAGCTTGACCTTTAGCAGCTCATAAAGCTCACAGTGTGCAATAAGCTGCCCATTACTGTAAATACACACTGCTGTACGATTCATACTGCTCACTACTGAAACAACCAAGCTCAACACAGACGAGCCATTCTCACAAAACAGATTTCATTTGGGTTTTGCCAACTAATTTTTTTTAAATGTTTAAAAAACAATGAAAAACAAATAATGAAATGAAATCTAATTATCTCTAAATATCTACTTTGAAGTAAAAAAGTGTCACATTTCCTGAGAATGACTTAATTTTACCACATATTTTAAATACCTTCTCATCCTTTAGGAAGGGCAATAAGAGAGAAAAAAGAGAAAAAGGGGAAAGTGAGTTAAAAGTTTGTTATGAGTAAAAAATAAAACAAGTTAGTGAGGCATGTTAGAAAACACCTAAAGCTTTTACAGTTAACCCAAAAGAGTCACAGAGCCTTTAGAACAGGGGTGAAAGGAGAAATATATTTAAAGTCACAGGCCACAGACTCTGCAATAAAACAAATAATGAAATATACCACTTTAAATAATACATTTTCCTGATTAATTTCATTTACACACCATTTTACTTGATTTACTATCTTTATCTTTGACAGTGTTGTGTAAACTAAGATTTTTCAAATTGATGCTTAATTTCATGATGTCTCTTAATATTAAACTCCTTAATTACAGAAATTTTTAGACTCTATGGCCCGTTTTTCTGCGCTAGAAATGTGCACCCTCTCCGCTTTTAGACTCTTTGCCCTGTTTTTCTGCGCTAGAAATGCGCACCCTCTCCGCTTTTAGACTCTTTGCCCTGTTTTTCTGCGCTAGAAATGCGCACCCTCTCCGCTTTTAGACTCTTTGGCCCGTTTTTCTGCGCTAGAAATGCGCACCCTCTCCGCTTTTAGACTCTTTGGCCCATTTTCTGCGCTAGAAATGCGCACCCTCTCCGCTTTTAGACTCTTTGGCCCGTTTTTCTGCGCTAGAAATGCGCACTATCTCCGCTTTTAGACTCTTTGGCCCGTTTTTCTGCGCTAGAAATGCTCACCCTCTCCGCTTTTAGACTCTTTGGCCCATTTTCTGCGCTAGAAATGCTCACCCTCTCCACTTTTAGAATCTTTGGCCGGTTTTCTGCGCTAGAAATGCGCACCCTCTCCGCTTTTAGACTCTTTGGCCCGTTTTTCTGCGCTAGAAATGCGCACCCTCTCCGCTTTTAGACTCTTTGGCCCGTTTTTCTGCGCTAGAAATGCGCACTATCTCCGCTTTTAGACTCTTTGGCCCGTTTTTCTGCGCTAGAAATGCTCACCCTCTCCGCTTTTAGACTCTTTGGCCCATTTTCTGCGCTAGAAATGCTCACCCTCTCCACTTTTAGAATCTTTGGCCGGTTTTCTGCGCTAGAAATGCGCACCCTCTCCGCTTTTAGACTCTTTGGCCCGTTTTTCTGCGCTAGAAATGCGCACTATCTCCGCTTTTAGACTCTTTGGCCCGTTTTTCTGCGCTAGAAATGCTCACCCTCTCCACTTTTAGACTCTGTGCCCCGTTTTTCTGCGCTAGAAATGCGCACCCTCTCCGCTTTTAGACTCTTTGGCCCGTTTTTCTGCGCTAGAAATGCTCACCCTCTCCACTTTTAGACTCTGTGCCCCGTTTTTCTGCGCTAGAAATGCGCACCCTCTCCGCTTTTAGGCTCTTTGGCCCGTTTTTCTGCGCTAGAAATGCGCACCCTCTCCGCTTTTAGACTCTTTGGCCCGTTTCTGACACCTAGCGTTCAAACTGAGGGTGAGAGAAATGCTCACCCTCTCCGCTTTTAGACTCTTTGGCCCGTTTTTCTGCGCTAGAAATGCGCACCCTCTCCACTTTTAGAATCTTTGGCCGGTTTTCTGCACTAGAAATGCTCACCCTCTCCGCTTTTAGACTCTTTGGCCCGTTTTTCTGCGCTAGAAATGCTCACCCTCTCCACTTTTAGAATCTTTGGCCGGTTTTCTGCGCTAGAAATGCACACCCTCTCCACTTTTAGAATCTTTGGCCGGTTTTCTGCACTAGAAATGCTCACCCTCTCCGCTTTTAGACTCTTTGGCCCGTTTTTCTGCGCTAGAAATGCTCACCCTCTCCACTTTTAGAATCTTTGGCCGGTTTTCTGCGCTAGAAATGCGCACCCTCTCCACTTTTAGACTCTTTGGCCCGTTTTTCTGCGCTAGAAATGCTCACCCTCTCCACTTTTAGAATCTTTGGCCGGTTTTCTGCACTAGAAATGCTCACCCTCTCCGCTTTTAGACTCTTTGGCCCGTTTTTCTGCGCTAGAAATGCTCACCCTCTCCACTTTTAGAATCTTTGGCCGGTTTTCTGTGCTAGAAATGCTCACCCTCTCCGCTTTTAGACTCTGTGCCCCGTTTTTCTGCGCTAGAAATGCTCACCCTCTCCGCTTTTAGACTCTTTGGCCCGTTTTTCTGCGCTAGAAATGCGCACCCTCTCCAATTTTAGAATCTTTGGCCGGTTTTCTGCGCTAGAAATGCGCACTCTCTCCGCTTTTAGGCTCTTTGGCCCGTTTTTCTGCGCTAGAAATGCGCACCCTCTCCGCTTTTAGACTCTTTGGCCCGTTTCTGACACCTAGCGTTCAAACTTTGAATCTCACATTATAAAAACCTGCTTAACAGCGGGCCAACTTTCATTCTATTTCTAAAATACCTCGCGGGCCGCTCCAAAAAAAGAAATGTGCTGCAAATGGCCCGCGGGCTGTAGTTTGGACACCCCTGCTTTAAAAGCTGTTTAAAGTTCCTTACAGAACTATGACCCCTTTACTTTAACTCATGAAGTTCCTCAGTGAAATATACTGAACATCCTGAGAGCCTCACTACAAGACAGTGTATACATCTGTGTTCATCTGACCTCATTTACAGAATATAGGTGTACTGGATTAGTGCTGGATAATAAAACTTGCTCATTTAAAGGTGTAATATTTGCTTCCACAGCTCTGTTACATTGTAAATGGATAGTTCTGACCTGATTTCCAGAACAGAATGTTAAAATAATGCTAAAAGTTATGAAATTGTTGTTGTGTTATTTGTGTTACATCAAGTCATGTGGCCACAATTAGAAAAAAAAAAAGCACGAATGAGTTGCCACTTAATTTATCTGATTTATTTTTGATCTTCAAAAAATAAATCAGCGTCATTTCAGCGTCATTATTTAAAATTGGCTCTGGGCTCTTTAAGGTTATGTTAGCTATAATGTCAGAAATTCAGTTTTGAGTTGTTTTTTCTTTTTTAGCCTTGCTTTACTGTTACAGTTTACACAACTGCATACACATAATTTGGCAAAAATACTAACTTGAGCTATTTCTCCTTCAGCTAAAAGAGCCAGCTTACTGTTAAACTTTCTAAATCTGACCCAATTAATGAGTATATATAAATAAGGTGATGCATAACATCACAGCAGTGTGTGATACCTTGTGCTGCATGGCTTCTTTCTGGCTGACCAGTTGTGAGCGGAGAATGAGCACCTCCTCCTTCCGCACCTCCAGCTCCTCGTTGGAGGAGTTTAACTGGTCCAGCAGAACCTTGTAGGCAGGTGATCCAGGGGCAGCAGAGGCGGCGCCGGTGTTTCCCATCAGAGACTGACGCATCTCATTCAGATTATGCTTCAGCTTCTTGTTCTCCGACTCAAGCTCCTGGCGCTGAGAGAGTGAGAGAGAGAGAGAGAGAGAGAGAGAGAGAGAGAGAGAGAGAGAGAGAAAAACACATCTCTAAATAAGACCTCTAAAATCATGGGGACCCCCGCCCCACAGAAAGTGATTATTATCATAAAATGATAACCATTGATAAATTATATATTTTTTATAATAATCATAATGATTCTCTCTGTTATAAATGTTATTATGTCTGTTATATACGTTCATATCATTGTTGTTGTTAATTGTTATTATGCTTTGGTAACACTTTAACTCACAGTCACGCTAACAAAGCTACATTGAATTTAATTTAATTGAATTGAATTAAGAAAGTGAGAGAGAGACAGAGAGAAAGTAAAAGAGACAAAAAGAGAGAAACAGTGTGAGAGAAAGAAAGAAAAAGTCAGAGAGAGAGATAGAAAGCAAGGGGGTGGGGTGGGCGGGGAGTGAGAGAGTATAAGAGAGAGAGACAGAGAATGAGAGACAGAGGGACAGAGTTATAGAGAGAGAGACAGTGGGAGAGACAGAGAGAGATAGAGACAAAGAGATGGAACGATACAGACAGAGAGAGAAAGAGAGAGAGAAAGAAAGAGAGGGCGAGTGAGAGGGGGAGAGAGAGACAAAGAGTGGGAGAACGTGAGAGAATGTAAGAGAGCAAGAGAGGAAAAGAGAGAGACAGAAAGTGTGTGAGTGAGAGAGAAAGAGAGAGAGAAAGAGAAAGAGAGAGAGAGTTGTAAAGTCTGCATAGCATGAGTTTTGATTTCTTTTCGGAAACCCACTTCAAAGCCACTTCAGCTCCAGCTAATCCGATCTGCTGTTTAAACTGTTTGAGTAAAAGCCAGGAGCTTAATAAGAAACATTCTCTTAGTGTGTGTGTGTGTGTGTGTGTGTGTGTGTGTGTGTGTGTGTGTGTATTTACCTTGAGAGATTCATATTCCAGTTCTGCACTGCGAGCTTTCTTATGCTCTTCATGGTCCTGAGGATCAGAAGAGATACAGTGTTACAGTAAAAAAAAAAAAAAAAAAATAGTATGGGGAAAAAAAAAAATGCTATGTTAGCATCAGAGTGCTAGCTTCAGAGTAATGCTCTTCATTTGGAATAGCAAAGATGCAAAAAAATAAATATATAAATAAAATTGTGTAAAACATCTGAATTTAAAATGATTTGTTGTTGTTCTGTTACTCTTTCTTAACTTTGAGTGCTCATATAACCAATCTCAATAAAACTATTACAGACCTATTACTTTTTTAATGTCTTTTTGATTGTGTGTATCTTCTAATAATGAGAAGTTTGATTTAATTTATAAGACTAATTCTTCTCTGAGCTCTAAATCAGTTTGATCAGATTCTTAATTAATTTCAATAAACTGATTAAATAAACGCTGCTTAAGTGAGTATGTGTGTGTGTGTGTTTGTGTGTGTACATGCATACCCTGGTTCTAGCCCGCTGAAACTGCTCGTCTTTGCGATCCAGCTCGTTTTGAAGCCCCTGCTTCTCCTGCTCCAGCTCCGTCACTCTCTTCTGCAGCTTCAGGAACAGAGCCATGTCCAGAGACGGCTTCGTCACGTCCTGCAGGGGGCGCCACACACACACACATCACCATTACCATTACCATCACCATTACCATTAACTTCTACAGATCACTGTTTTAAAATCTGCATGTAAAAATAATCACAACGTTTGTGATGACCACACACACACACACACACACACACACACACACACAGACTCACACAGACTCACACACACACACACACAAACAGACAGACAGACACAGAGACAGACACAGACATATAGAAACACAAATAAACATACAGACACAGGGACAGACACAGAGACACAAAGAAAAACAGACACACGTACACAGAAAGGGGCAAACACACAGACACAGGCAGACACACACAGAAAAAGACACAGAGAAAGACAGACACACGCAGACACACACAGACAGACAAACACACAGACAGACCCACATATGATTTGCCACCTTGTTTATTAAGCAAAATTATTCTAATCCAGAAACAATCTCATTCTGAAAAAAATATATCTAATCCTGAATTCTCATTTAAATTACATTTTCTTTTTACTCCTTCTTTTTCTCTTCCATTTATCTCACCTCCATTCCTCTTGACCCCTCCTCTGACTCTGCAAACTCGGAGTTGTAGGTGTATTCTGATTCGTTGCTGCTGTGGGTGGAGTCTGTTCTCCTGTGGCCTGGTTTGGGGACGTTCTAAGAGAGAAAGAGAGAAGGTCATGTTTTCTGTGTAAGTTTGTATGATCACATTATGTTTTTATATAAATCATACACAGCAGACATATATCTAAATAACACGTGTGTGTGTGTGTGTGTGTGTGTGTATTCACCACAGAGAGTGAGATCTCCTCTTTGAGGTCGTCGTATTTCTCCTCCAGTCGGAGGTGCTCTGTGAGAAGGTTCTGGTAGCGCGAGCGTTCCTCGTTCAGGTCGCTCTCCAGCTGAGTCGTCTCCTCCTTCAGAGCTCTCTGCATTTTTTCTACAGAACACACAGACACACACACACATTCACACACATTACATCACCACGTTTTAAACTCCCCACTTCCCCATGCATATCCTACAGTAAATGAGGGGTAAAAGTGGTTAAAAAAAAGTCATATTTATAGGGGTTAAGTTTGGGCTGGTCTGTGTTGGTGCTGGGCCACAACCAGGCCAAGATGGGGCTAAGACTGGTCTAAGATGGGGCTAAAACGGGGCTAAGACTGGGCCAGAACCAGGCCAAGACGGGGATAAGACTGGGCCAGAACCGGGGCTAAGACTGGGCTAAGACTGGGCCAGAACCTGGCTAAGAAGGGGCTAAGACTGGGCTATGACATGGCTAAGACTGGGCCAGAACTAGGCCAACACGGGGCTAAGACTTGGCCAGAACCGGGGTTAAGACTGGGCTAAGATGGGGCTAAGACATGGCTAAGACTGGGCCAGAACCAGGCCAAGACGGGGCTAAGACTGGGCCAGAACCGGGGCTAAGACAGGGCTAAGACTGGGCCAGAACCAGGCTAAGAAGGGGCTAAGACTGGGCTAAGACATGGCTAAGACATGGCTAAGACTGGGCCAGAACTAGGCCAACACAGGGCTAAGACTGGGCCAGAACCGGGGCTAAGACAGGGCTAAGACTGGGCCAGAACCAGGCTAAGAAGGGGCTAAGACTGGGCTAAGACATGGCTAAGACATGGCTAAGACTGGGCCAGAACTAGGCCAACACAGGGCTAAGACTGGGCCAGAACCGGGGTTAAGACTGGGCTAAGATGGGGCTAAGACATGGCAAAGACTGGGCCAGAACCAGGCCAAGTCGGGGCTAAGACTGGGCTAAGACTGGGCCATAACTGGGGCTAAGACAGGGCTAAGACTGGGCCAGAACCAGGCTAAGAAGGGGCTAAGACTGGGGTAAGACATGGCTAAGACTGGGCCAGAACTAGGCCAACACCGGGCTAAGACTGGGCCAGAACTGGGGTTAAGACTGGGCTAAGATGGGGCTAAGACAGGGCTAAGACAGGGCTAAGACGGGGCTAAGACTGTGCCAGAACCGGGGTTAAGACAGGGCTAAGACTGGGCCAGAACCAGGCTAAGAAGGGGCTAAGACTGGGGTAAGACATGGCTAAGACTGGGCCAGAAAATTAGGTCAAAACACAGGGCTAAGACTGGGCCAGAACCGGGGTTAAGACTGGGCTAAGACGGGGCTAAGACTGGGCCAGAACCGGGGCTAAGACTAGGCCAGAACCATGCTAAGAAGGGGCTAAGACTGGGCTAAGACACGCCTAAGACTGGACTGTGCACTCTGTCACAGGTATTTGTGTTTGTTTTGACCTCTGACTCCACCTGCTGCTCGTTCCCCAACCCTGAACCTGTAAAACTGCAGTGTTAAATGTGACGGGGTTGAAAATTTGGGTTCACCTAACTTTAGGCGCACCAGTGTAACCAGTGCAGAAACACGAAGGCCGGTGTTAAGACTAGGCAATGCCTGAAAATTGGGTTGGCCAGAATGGAGACCACAGTTAAAGGCATGGCTTTTCAGTACAGTACAGGGGGCCAAATAGGAAAGATGGGGCAAAGTGTATGTTGGAATGAGAGGAATGAAGATTTGTGTACCCGTCCATTGCTGGCCCTGTTCCTGAATTATTCGGTTTAAATCGTTCTTCTCGTTCTTCAGCAGACTGTTCTGATCCTTCAGCTCTGAGATCATCTAGAAGACAAACACACAAACAAATAAATACACATTTCAACATATAGTACTATTTGGCATTGAGAGTCCTGAGATGTGTTCATGGTTCTAACCAAAACATTTACCTCAGAATTTTTTTTTTTTTTGCTTTCATTGAACGTTTTGAAAAAAAAAATTGAGTTGTTTTTTTTTACTAATTTAGAAAAACTTCTCTGGGCTTGTTTGGGGGAGGAGCTCATTATTACTGGTTTGTTTTCACACACAAGAACTTTTTCCAAACCGTGGATCGTTTGCACAACCCTATACGTCACTTTTTTGTGTATAGTTCCTTAAACACTTTGGTTGGTGGCTGCTTTTTATTATTTTTATTCGGATAAAAATACAGTTCATTTGGGGTGCACAAGGTTCCATTGAGAAGCTCCTCCTCCTTTCCATGCAGGGCGTGACTGGATAATCACCCCACTTGAGGACCTGGGTTCAATTGCTTCCACACCGGATCAGTACTTTGAACCACTCCCAGGCTCAAAAGCAGCGTTCACACCTGACCAAGCGTACGGAACCCATAGGGCAGGGGTCAGCAATTAAGCGTAATGGGATGAAGTGCTACAGTCTAGTAGCTCTCCAGCCCAGAGGGTTGTTGAACCTGACTGCATCTCAAAGCAGGTAAACCCAATAAGAAAGTAGCGAATAAAAACATAAACACACACCGCTCCTCACACGGGATCAAACCCGTGTCGTCAGGGTTGTGCTCCAATACACTACCGCTGCCCTGGCGTGTGAATTGGGACACGGCTGGTAAAAAAAAAAACACCCTTATAAGGAGATAGGGAGCCCAAGAAAACGAGAATGGGCGGAAACTAAAGTCATGCTGAGCGCGACAGAGAGAGACAGGGGAGGAATGTAAACAAAAGCTCCCCAGAGAAGCATTTTATTTGTTCCTTTTAAGCCTGTCACGATAACATTTTTTTGTGAACGGCATGTTATCCCAGAAATTATTGCGATATACGATATTGTTTGCATTTGTAAGACCATTAAATTCCATTTACATAATGACAACATAATATCGTAACAAAGGAATAACACCCTATTAAAGAACATTCACATTGCGAAGTGCAGAGGCAGGGGAACAGTGGGTCTGCCACACACCATGATGTGCAGCCCCGGTCTGTCCCAGCTGGCACACGTTGGACCATCATATAAAGACCCTGCCTCAGCCTTAACTCGAGAGATACGTTCATGATGAGAGGAAGACCCAGGTCACACAAAACTAAGAAACACTACAGATAAGTGACTAGGGCCGTTATTATGTTTCTTTAAGTTAGTTGTGGGTGTTGATGGAGGGCAATTTTTCCTAATAAAAGTTTGTTCTGAGTTACTTTACTCCATGTGTCTGTGTCTCTCTGTGCTTCCTGTCCCCAGGGGACAGAGAAAGCACACCTGAGTTGGTAAAAAAAAAAGAAAAAGTTCTAAGAAAGCTATTCAGGAGGTGTGCTCTTAGAGTAGGAAAAACCCAACATGATATATAGTACGACGTCCCAAGGTCTAGAGCTGGGACCCACAGCTACACTAGCAGTTAGAATTGTTCCTGAAAATCAAAAATGACAGTGACAGGCATATGTAATTAAAAAAACGCGTTCTAACACAAACCTACAGCTAATCTAAAACCTCTATCCACCTCTACCCTACTCTCTCTCTCACCTGTGATCACGTACAGCCCTCTCCGCCTTACATTTCTGAGACTCTGGACAGCTCTCCTGCGGATCTGAATTACAAGACAACTTCAGAGTCTAGACTACATTTATCTAAGTTCCAAGGAAGCGAGGAGGTCTGGGCTTTAAGAGTTTAGAAGCAGTTTAGGATCTGTCTAGACTTCTGACTACATAAAGCTGGGTTAAGACTGGCACTAAGATTCAGTCCAGACTAAAAGAAAGAACAGGGATCGAAGCAGTGCACTAATGAGGAGTATAGGATGGATCAAAGGAAGGATCTAATAGAGTGTAAATAGATAAAAGGAAAGCATTTACCGTATTTTTCACATTATAAGGTGCAAATAAAATCCTTTCATTTTCCCAAATATCTTCAGTATGCCTTATAATCTGGTGCACCTTATGTACGAATTTCACCAGTCAGGTTGTAAGGAGCAGTAAAGCAACATTAGCATTAGCCGCTAATCATGCTAAGCGCTAGCTCTTTTGCAGTTCAGGGTTGTATTGGACGGTAGGCTTAATTGTACTTAAAACATATTGAGAAATGTCTAAGTATGCTAGATTTATGTACTTACTTAAAATATATTAAAAGTACATTAATATTATGCTTTCATCAAATGTTTGAAAGTAAACTTTGATCATACTTTTTGAAAAGTACACTATAGTGTATTATAAAAAATAGACTATTATGAAGTTTTATGAACTTTTAGTTGAATGTAATTCAGTATACTTATAAAAAACTTATTTCCAAATATACTTTTGTACATTTTTAGCAAAGTGTGTTAAAAAAAAACTTTTGCAGTAGTTCACTTACAGTACAATGTGCCATGTAACCTTTTAGAAATTAAATTAATTAAATTACTACTACTTATTAAAAAAAATTAAGTAAATTTATACCCAATGAAGAATACTTGAAGTGTGCTACTTACAAAAGACAGGAACATGAAGCATATTTGTACTCTAATATAAATATTTTTATATACCTGGTGTATAATAAATAGTGATACAGTTGTAATACTCATTAAATGTATTATAATTTTACTGTAAGCATGTTTCAAATATGAGGTTACACACATGAAGTAGTGTAAATGTTTAAATGTTACTTAAGTATACTTAAAATAGCTCTATTTCAGTACAGTTAAGTACACTTAGCACAATTTAGGTAAGACTTTTCTACGATTTTTATACTGTAATTAAAGTATAATTAGTACAGAAAAAGTTGTTCCATTTTAGCTTAACGCTTTAAATATATTGATTAATAATAATGTGGCTACAAGAACACTTTAGTTCACTATAGCATAATAACGATTAGTATACTTTAATCTAAGTTTTTCACTAGGGTTTTAATGTGTTAATACAAGTCATGTGGGATGAACCTCTAGCTAATTTCAACCTGCTTTCCGTAACACTAGAGCTAACGGCTAGCGCTAGTGGTTAGCTGCTAATGCTAATTCTGCTGCACCCAGCCTTAGCGGAAATCTGGAAAGCTACGCTTACTTTAAATAAAAAGACGTGCTTTAATCACCCAAATAAACAGATTTCAGGAGAGACATCTGTATAGATTAAGGGTGTACTCACACTAGGCCCGGTTTGGTTGAATCGTGCCGGAGCACGGTTCGGCCCCCTCCCCACTCCCCCGCAGGCCTGCACTCACACTGCGCTAAACGATCCGTGCCCGAGCACGCTTTCGTCATCAACAGGTGACTTTTGTTTTGAAGAACAGTATGCGCGCGCACAAAACAATGGAGTTCAGGATTGTACTGTTGTTTTTGTTTCTCTGGAGTCGTTTTGGGCGTGCAAATACGCAACTGAACCAGAGATTCATTGATTGTGCAACACAGCGATTTACTGCTAATCGTGCTGCACGTGTAAGAAGGTTTTTACACAAGCAGCAGACGTCCAGGGAGCAATTTGCAGCTTTACTCGCGGACTACAATTCACGTTCATCAGTAAGGTAAGAGACGTACTTGCTATATACATAAATAGTGACCAAAGGAGCGAAACATAAAACTCAAGTAATAATAAAATGTGTTTGTTGTTTAGGACTTGTAGATAGTAGTCCTAATTTATTATGGGTAACACTAACCATTATGGTGCTCTTTAGAACCCTTTTCAAAAATATTATATGCAGAATTGTGTATAAAACGTCCTCCGTTTACAGTAGCGTCGCATCACTGACATCATCTTGATCCGTGCCCAAGTGAACCGTGCTCGGGCCCACCTCTCCCTCCAAGCGGGCCCGGGCACGGTTCGGATTGCCTAGTGTGAGTACACCCTAACATCCAGAGCATGTTTGGTTTTAAATGACAATGCTTTTTTGGTCTTGTCACCCAAATAGAGAGAAAATAGACCAGAAAATAGATGTTCAATGATAGTGCGCCTTCTAATCCAGTGCATTTTATTATTTTAGTGCAAAAAACATGGAAGCTAATATAGAATATATAAATCTAAACAGAGAGAATTAAGAACTAAGAGAGAATATGGTTTCTGTGTGTCTATAGAGTTTATAGAGACTACAGGGATCAAAGCATTGAGCCAATAAAGAGTATACAGCTAAAACAACAAGCTGATAGGGCATAAGGATCTAGTCAGCAGTCAGTTAACAGAGTGTGCACACACCTCTGCATACAATTTGATTTAAAGAAAGAGAGAGAAAGGAAGAGAGAGAGAGAGAGAGAAAGAGAGAGAGAGGGATTTCTGAGATTCTGTATCCTATCCCACACACTCGTACCTTTTCCATCTCATCCTGGTAGGTCTGAGCCCAGTCCTCGATGGCCTTCTTCTCCTTCTGTGTGCTCTGCAGCTCCGCCCGCAGACGCTCCAGCTCCTCCTGCAGCGTGATCACTCTGTTATTACTGTTCTTGGCGTCCTCCTCAGCGCAGCGTAACCGGCTCAGCTCCCTGCGCAGACGCTCGCTCTCCGCAGTGTGGGCCACTTCCAAACCATTCAGACGCTCCGTCAGAGTGCGGTTCTCCTTATTCTACAATGGAGAACCAAAAGAAGACGGCAACAACCATCAAAATCTCCTTAAAACATTTCTCTATAAAACAAGGACGATAACACAGGATAAGCACTTGAATATGTGGCTCTAAACTGCTTTGTTCTGCTAATAAACAGCTCTGGAAAAAAAAAAATTAGAGACCACTTAAAAATGATGATTTCCTTTGATTTTACCAAATGTAAAAAAAACTCTGGAATATAATCAAGAGGAAGATGGATGATCACAAGCCACCAAACCAAACTGAACTGCTTGAATTTTTCCACCAGGAGTAAAGCTGAACTGCTTGAATTTCTGCCCAAGAAGTAAAGGCATAAAGTTATTCAAAAGCAAAATACTGCCCATTACATATTTCCTACAGGCCATTTAAATGGTCATCCCCCTCATTTGTGCATGTGTGCAATACCAAACACTTCCTGAGATTTGTATACTCAGCAAATGTCATGTGCACCTCTAGTATAGGAATATATGTACTGAAAGATATTAAGAATAAGTAGAGCTGGGCGATTAATCAATTTTATCGCTTAATTCGAATTTACAGTTAAGGACGATGTGTTTTTATGAAAATCGATTTTCTCTGAGTTTTACCACCGACGCTCCCCGACGCTGCCGTGAGCCCCGCCCATAACACTCACAGTGCAGTCTCACACACTCAGCACACACACACACACCGCTCCACGAACACACTGTGCGTGCTGACTGACCCCGCCCCGTATTTACAGAGCAGAAATATAAATATAAAAGCGTCTTCAGTGTGACACGAAAAAAAAACTCACACAGTCTCAGTCACTCATCTCATTCACCACGCAGCCTGTCGCTCACCTCCTCCACAGTGTCTCCCTCTTTATAAAAAGCTATTCAACAATTTGTCTATAATAGGTTTGAAAATAAAGAGCTTAAGAAAGCTAAACATTTTCTTAATAAAATAAAAAAACTGCTCTTATAATAATACATGCTTTATGTAATTTACGTAAAAATAAAGTTATTTGAGACGTGATTTGTTGAAGTTCATTAGTATCATTTTTAACATATTTAGAGTGTTTTTTTTTACTCACTTTTTTCTCTCACAATGTTAATCCTTTACAGCTTCAAAAACATGTATTATGCAAATTAGGCGATGATGTCATTTAGCGACTTCTAGCGACCTTTGGGAGATTTTAGTAGGGGAAAAAAAAATGATTTAAATAAAAAAACTTTTGTTTTGTTTTTTAATTGAAGATTTTTTTTTTTTGGCCCATATCGCCCAGCTCTAAGAATAAGACTAATAAAATGAATATAATATAAGATAGTAAAACCTCACTGGTTGTTGTGTTGTGAACTCATGGTTACCTGCTCGTCGACTTTGCGCTGCAGCTGCATGATTTTGTTCTCCATGCCGATGTTGAGCTTCTTGTAGTGTTCGACTGAGCGAGCCTCGATCTTCAGCTTCTTCAGCTCGCGCTTGGCCCTCATGCGCCGCACGCAGCACTGCAGGTACACCAGCGCATCCAGAGAGCGCTTATACCACTGCCGCGCCAACCAGCCCCGAACCATCTTCTGAATAATGACCGCCTTATGCTCCCGCAGCAGCTGCACAGAGACAGAACGGAGAGAAACAGAGAGAAACAGACAGATAGTGATAGACAGAGGAGGAGGAACAGAGAAGAAGAAAAGAGAGGGAGAAAAATAAGATAAATATGAGTAAGATGAGAGAGAAAGAGCATACAAGAAGAGTGTAAAAAAAGAGGAAAGAAATCAGAAAAGAAACAGAAAGAAATCAATGAATAATCAAGTGAGAGGGAAAAGAAAGCAAGAAAATTGAAAAGCAAGAAAAAACAGATGGAGAGGAGAAAGAGAGGAGAGAAGCAAGAGAAAGAACCAGAGAAAATTTAGGAGGCACATGAAGCAAAAGAGAAGAAATGGGAACAGAGGAGAAAGAAAATGATTGATAAAGAGTGAGTGCAAGAGGAGAGAGAGAGAGAGAGAGAGAGAGAGAGAGAGAGAGAGAGAGAGAGAGAAAGAGTAATAGGAGAGATAGAGTGAGAAAGCAAGAGAAGGAACCAGAGAGAAAGAAGAACAAGAGGAGAAAGAGAAGGATTGTGAAAGTGAGAGAAGGAAAGCAAGAGAAAAGAGATTAAAACAAAGAAAAAAAAGAAAGAGAAAGAAAATGATTGAGAAAGAGTGAGTGCAAGAGGAAAGAGACAGAGAGAGAGAGAGTAATAGGACAGATAGAGTGAGAAAGCAAAAGAGGAGAAAGGAAGAGAAAAGAAAAGAAAGAAAATGAACCAGAGAACCAGAGAGAAAGAAGAACAAGAGGAGAAAGAAAAGGATTGTGAAAGAGTGAGTGCAAGAGAAGAAAAGCAAGAAGAAGAGAGATTGAAACAAAAAAATGAGAGGAAAGAGAAAGAGAAAGAAAATGATTGAGAAAGAGTGAGTGCAAGAGGAGAGAGAGAGTAATAGGACAGATATAGTGAGAAAGCAAAAGAGGAGAAAGGAAGAGAACAGAAACAGAAAGAGAAAGAGAGAGAAAGAGAAGAGATGGACACACAAACACACAGAGAGAGAAAGAGAGAGAGGAGAGAATATAAAGGATTAGGGTCTTTCAGGTACAGGTGCAGCATTTCTCACTCTGAGCTCGTCTCACCTTCTGTCTTTTCATTTTGCAAATATTACACATCTCTGCTCTTCTGCTAAAACACCGCTCTCACCAGACTCAGCAGCACACCCACAGACCCACAGTGTGTGTGTGAAAGAGAGGGTGTGTGTGTGTGAAAGAGTGTGTGTGCGTGTGTGTGTATGTTGGTAGTGGTCATTTTGAACAGTAGCAGCTGCTGGTGTCCGTCAGTGGGGGAGTCCCTGCATTAAAACATCCTGTACTGCTGGTCACATGACCATCTCTCCCTAAGGAGCATCACAACAAACATCTATCCTCCATCCCTCAGATACTGCAGAGCACCACCTCCCTCTACCTCACGAACTCCTCCTGGGAAATATAGCATATTACATTAGTCTATTCACATGATTAGAGTTTTTTTTTTGCTCCCCCAAGCACAATGCGAGCAACGACTGAACGACTATTTTTTTAATGATCTCTTCAGGAATCTTCAGGACCTTCTCTTTGCAAGGCAGAAGCATTAGCCACATTGTATATGTGTATATTAGTTAATAAAAAAAACAGACAACTGTTCATCAATGTGCGCTTTCAATCTTTACATTATTTAATACTGTATTATACCAGTATATTTTCCATAACATCAACAGAAATGTCCTATAATCCTTAATCAGGTTTTTCTATTAAAGTACAGTACATGTCTTTCTTATTTTATGCATTTTCATAATATTCTCCTACTTTTTTCAGTATAAAATTAGGTCAAATACTGTAGAAAAAATCTGTTAAAAGGGAAATTTCTGTTGCAATTCATTTTTTTGAACAATCAATTGCTTTAATTTTAATATTTTTGCAATTCACTAATCATATTTCTATTCTCATATATTCCTATTTACACTTATAAATATTATATTCCCAGCGTATGTCTAGATACTTTACACGTAACAGATATGTTCTATCAGTATAATTCTATCAGATTAATTTAACCAAGGTTGGGTATTAAAATGAATTAAAATTAGATAATCTTTATTCATTTACATAAGCAAAATATCACTGTGTTCTTCTGCTATAGGACATATATTTAACTGAAACTGCTTAATACGAACACCAAATGATTTATAAAGGAAAATCATTAAAAAAATGATCAGGGGTTCATACCACTATAGTAAGGTTACCTAACTATGCTGGCTAATGCAGTCATGTTACCAATGCTAAACTAAATTGCAATTAGTCACATTTACTTCGAAAGAATCACCAACGTTGTTTCAATTAATTAATTATTTATATTTTTGGCTCCCTATTATTCTCCCAAAGCTGTGAATTTGCCTAGCCATAACTTTTTCACATTTTCTTCAAACAAACTGGTTCCGTACTACTTCAGACTGTGACTGTTCAGACTGTAATGGGTTTATTTAGCTGAGTAACTAATTACTTTATACTGTAACAATCTTATATTTTGAGAATAAATTTTCTCATTTCTCTGCTTGACGTCTGATTGACAGCAGTGCGTAAGTATTGCTCCGCCCCCTTCAGAGTGTAAACAGTAAACACAAAGCTCTTCCACTTCCCCGTGCTGCCGGTCTGCTCATGTGTCTCATGCCTGAGATGATTCAGGGGTTTCTGTTGCGTTAATTATAACTGAACTGCCACACATTTCTGCAGCCACACTGCTTCACACTGCACTGTCTCTACCTGTCAATCAAACAGAGCTTAAAGACACAGGATTCACCGTCTGTTAACAGGGGTCAGGTAACGGCGTGACGCCATGCAAAACTGTACAGCATGGTAACGAAGCCTCCATTGAGTCTCTGTGCACTAATCGATCTTAGAAGTCAGAGTTTGGATGTCCTTAAAATAAGTCAGCAGCCAATATATAAAATAAAAATATCATAAAAATATAAAATATATATATATATATATATATATATATATATATATATATATATATATATATATATGGTAAACAACTCATTTTGTAAAAGTATTACATGCAACTAGTACATATTAGTTGAAAATTGTGAAACGGAACAAAAGGTTAAAACACCAACAAACAAAGCTCTAAATAAAAATCTTATTTTTTGCATTGGAAGGCACACTTAAACATTTAATTTTACTAAAATCTCATCAGTGTGCCTTATACTCCACTGAAGGACAGCCTTACAAAGGAGTTTCAGTGAAGTTTCTCAAACACCAATGCTGAAGCAATATTAGCATTAGCCGCTAATCGCGCTAGCAGCAGACAACATGTGTTGGTGTTTGAGAAACTTCACTGAAACTCCTTTGTAAGGCTTTACTGCTAACCTCAGCTAGCACTGCTGGAGCAGCATTAGCAATAACAGCATTATGCGCTAGTTCTTACATCGTTCAAAGGTGAGTATATTGGAATGTTGTCTGCTGCTAACCTCAGCTAGCACTGCTGGAGCAGCATTAGCATTACCCACTATTTAAGCTGCAGGCCATTGTGAACTATGGCTCCCACCCACTACATGAAACAGTTGTGAGTCACAGGTGCACTTTTAGTGCAAAACGCAGCCAAAATGCACCACAGAACGTCTGTGGTGATAAAACTCTGTAACTTCTCCCTTAATGTGTGATTCTGTGGCTCTTATTATACATATTATACGGTTCATATGAGCAATTGTAATAATATAATATTACAAGCAATCGCAATTTCTCTCTGGGATCAATAAGGTTTTTCTGTTTCTGAAATCTGAGTTTGTGTGTGTTTGTGTGTTTGTGTGTGTGATGACTGGTCTGCATACCGCTTTGTACAGCTGTCTGGCCATGTAAGCCCGCAGGATGCACTGCATGACCAGAGCGGCTGCCTGCTTGCGTCTGTAGATGGTTCTGGCCACATACATGCGCTGGTACTTCTGGATGATGATGGCAGCTCTCGTACGACGCAGGAACGTGGCCAAGCTGAGCACACAGCACACACGATGAGATTAACACTGGGTCTCATCACATTGTTTTAGTGTTTCAAATTAAAGAGCAGAAAACAGGAAGTTAAAGTGCAGTCTCAAATCTGCTGATACAGAAAATAAGTTCACAAGAAAGACACTGTAACAATATATAATTTATATTATTATTATTTTTTTTTATAATTTTATTTAAAATTTTTCCCATTTTCTCCCCAATTTACACAGCCAATTACCCAACCCACTCATTAGGACTCCCCCTATCACTAGTAATGCCCCAACACACCAGGAGGGTGAAGACTAACACATGCTTCCTCTGATACATGTGAAGCCAGCCAAATCTTTTTTTGACTTGGAGGGACGTTTAATAAATTAGCTATTTGTCCACTGCCACACACCGTAATTACACTTTGCGCGCGCGTTTCCACGTAAACACAACAGCGAGTGGACATGGAGGAGTTACTGAACGTGATGTCACGTGACCAAGATTCAAGTTTTATCGCTGAGCAAAAGTGTAAAATATACCAAAAACAACCAAACATTAGTTTTGGTTACCTGTGCATAATCATTGAGACACATTGAAAAACCTGACTAGAAAAAATTTACTGTTTTTATCTTGAGAGATTTTGTGGCAAGATATCTTGTCACAGTCTTATTCATTATACAATTGATATACAATCGTGTGTGTGTTTGTGTGTGTGTGTGTATGTATCTCACCATCGGGCCTGGTATCCTCGAACGTGTCTCTGGATGGTAATTGCAGCACGTTTCATGCGCAGGAACTTCTTGCGGGCCAGCCAGCAGCGGATGGTCTTCTGGATACGAATGCAGGCGGCCCGCAGTTTGTCTGCCCGGAGCTTCTCCAGGTACGCCACCTGCCCCGCCCGGAAAAATATCTTCGTCTTTCCAAACTGGTACTTATCCGGATCCTGGACCGGGGCCAAAAACAAAAAGATACTGAAATTACTTTGCAAATATTTTATTTTTTAACGTTTAAAAAATTATTTACAGCAACGTACAGGGGTTGGACAATGAAATTGAAACACCTGGTTTTAGAGCACAATAATGTATTGTGTTGACGGACAGTTCTGTTGGAAACAGGAGAGTTGAGGTGCCGTGATTTGATCAGCTGTGGTTTTAAGTTTTTTGGATACAATCCGGGTTAGCACCCGAACATCCCTTTCAGACAGCTTCCTCTTACAGCGTCCACAGTTAATCCTGTTGGATGTGGTTGGTCCTTCTTGGTGGTATGCTGACATTACCCTAGGTACCATGGCCAACTCAGTGTCTAGCAGCCACGCCCTCGTTTGTGGATCTAAGTCAAAGAGCCCAGCTTCTGAGGGTGGGCTGTATAGGGGGCAGCAGGAGATTATGTTCTCGGCTGTCTGTTCAGGTTCGCCACACTCGCATGCCAAACCTAAACATACAGCCGAGCACATAATCTCTGGCTGCCCCGTATACAGCCCACCCTCAGAAGCTCTTGCATCCACAGTTAATCCTGTTGGATGTGGTTGGTCCTTCTTGGTGGTATGCTGACATTACCCTGGAAACCGTGGTTCTTGATACATCACAAAGACTTGCTGTCTTGGTCACAGATGCTCCAGTAATTTGTCCTCTTTTGAACACTAGTGTCTATACTTCTACCTACAGAGTAACAAGTGTCAATACTTTTCACCACCGTGATTATGAGCTATTAAGGGATTATTCTATTTCTATGATTTACTGTTTTTAGTTCAATAATAACCTATACAATCTGACAATATATAAAAAACTATACATCAGCACAAAGTCTTTTTCTACAGATCCTTTACTGTTTTTTTCTTAAAATTAGAATCCAACAGATGTAAAATGAGGAAATATTTTTAATAAATAATAAGTTTTTGTGAAGTTTTACAAAATTACCAGTTATAAAGAGGGTTCTTAATAGTCCTTACATACATTAATATGCAATAACTGAGGTGTTATAACAGGTGTGACAATTCTGTAAGAGTGTAATAACCACTGTTACCATACACACCGAATCATTTCAATATTACAGAGAGCAAAAAACATCCAGGCCTCTCAACATCTAAGCACTTGGCCTTAATAATAATCATCTAGGCTGCTGATTGGCTGTCTGATTAACATCATATTACATTGTTTGCAGGTTCTGTATTGCCCTAGTTGTATAATATTGGTTATATTGAAAGTCAGATAGCTCTTACCTGCACCAGCTTTTCTAAAACGTTCTTACAGGTCATCTTCTTATCGGCCAGGACGTCCTTCTGCTTCATCAGGACCCGATACCGGCTGAAGAACTCCTGGTAGGTCCATCTGTACAAACACACACATATACACAGTGACTATACAACTGTATAACTGTAAAATCTCAAAATAACAAGCACATTGACTGTATGTATATACAGCTCTGGAGAAAATGAAGAGAGCACTTCAGTTTCTGAATCAGTTTCTCTGATTTTGCTATTTATAGGTATATGTTTGAGTAAAATAAACATTGTTGTTTTATTCTATAAACTACAAACAACATTTCTCCCAAATTCCAAATAACAATATTGTCATTTAGAGCATTTGTTTGCAGAAAATGAGAAATGGCTGACATGATAAAACAGATGCAGAGCTTTCAGACCTTAAATAATGCAAAAAAAGAAAACAAGTTCATATTCATAAAGTTTTAAGAGTTCAGAAATCAATATTTGGTAAAATAATTCTGGTTTTATTCACAGTTTTTTATGCATCTTGGCATCATGTTCTCCTCCACCAGTCTTACACACTGATTTTGGATAACTTTATGCTGTTTTACTCCTGGTGCAAAAACTCAAGCAGTTCAGTTTGGTTTGATGGCTTGTGATCATGCATCTTCCTCTTGATTATATTATATTTTCAATTTGGTAAAACTCATCATTTTTAGGTGGTCTCTTATTTTTTTTTTTACAGAGTTGTTTGTATGTTTTAAACGTACCTGGATGGGAAACCTGCAGCGGAGATGCGAATTGTCTCCAGCACACCACACGCCCTGAGCTGCTGCACCGCCCTCTTCGGGTCAAAGCTGGAATTACAGGAATTACAGGCACATTGTGTTTCAGTGCACTTTATCTTAGAATAATACACTTCTTGAGTTTGTTTGACTTAATTGTGAGTAAAAAAAAAAGCCTTTAAATAAAAAGTTACTTGCATGACAACCACACTGAGACTAATAAAGGAATTACTATACTTTATTTACACTGAATTCATGTATAAGGCAGTAATATAATAAAAATAAAGCAAAACAAACACAGTGTACACAATATGTGCAGAACCAACACTACACTGTAAACCCAGAAGTTGTTTGAAAATTAAGTCTGTTTTACATAAAATTGGAGATTTCTAAACAATACTCAACTATTTTGAGTTAGATGAACATTCGTGGGCACATAAACACTTAAACTGAGATCTTTGAGTTGAATCAACTTATAATAACTGAGTTTAGTCTGTTTTCATTAGCAGCTTCTTTTCCATTGGCTTCTGTCACAATCGATTTGCATACTGGGTGTGTCCAACAGTTTCTGACTAACACTCACCATCAGTGTGTAGTGATTCACCCGGGGCTAGGTTAGGTAAACTTGTAGATCATACATTATGATTAAATGCTTGGTCTCTGTGTTGTAGCTGTAGAACAAGCGTTATTTACTGAGCTGCAGTATCTCTGTGTTCTCGCTGTGCTCTCAGTACTTTTAATTCTTTACTGTTTTCTTTTTTATCTACTTTTCTATGACTATTTAAAAAAATAGCTGAATGAAACCAGAAAGAAGACTAAATACAAGTTCAGGAAAATATTAATGTTAAATATATATGTATATGTATTTGTTAAGTTCATTGTACATAAAAATTATATTACATGAACTTAAAATTTATTAGGTAATCCGTTACAACAAAAGTTTTGAGTTTAGTCAACTTATCGGGTTTTACAGTGCAGTAAATCTATCATAAAACCGGCATCAAACATGGATAAAAAATGGACTATTCTCTTACAGCCTAAATCACAATAACATGATAAAACAGATTATATCTGTAAACCACCTGCAGCTCAATTCATATGCTGGCCAACTTACGTGAAGGCATGTTTGTAGTCATTGGGTTTGATACAGCGGACGTAGTGCGGCGTGGTGGCGTTCAGCGTCTCCATCAGGAGCTGCAGAGAGTTCCGGAACTGCAGGGGAGACATGAAGCAATTAGAGCTAAGTAAAAACACCAAAAAGGCACGCTTAATAAATACACAGTACTGTTTAGTAGTTTTAAGACACTGAAGCACATTGTTTAAAACCATTTATCTCAGCAATATGAGTGAATTTTGCATTTCAAAAAACAGTAAAATGCATCATTTTAAAAAGTAGTTGACACCTTGTGAGAAAATTTTAAAGAGCAAAACTTGTGAATGAGTTTAATTCCATTAGCAGCTCTTCTGATTTAACTTTATTAGGCACAAAAGCACTGAAGTGGGTATACATTTGAGTATGGTAATGTTCTAATCCATATTATAGCAATAACTACTCAACTAAGTAAAGAAAAAAATATACTTTAAGTAAAGAATTTTGAAAGTATCCTCAAGTGCAGTCGTGAAGACCACTAAAAACAGTAACACTATCATGATGAAATTGGCTCTCATCAGGACCACCCCAGAAAAGTAAAACCAAAAGTTACCACTGTTTGCACAGGATAAGCTTATCTGATTTACTAAACCAGGTGTTGAATAATAATTATGAAAAAATATTCAACTTTTGCACAGTACTATATATTTAAATAAATATCTTATTTTTGCGATATTTATGATCTGGAATGATTGTCTAATTTTAGCCTTAATATTATGATCAACTAGACAGAAATAAGTAATAATAAGAAGCAGTGGAGTTTGGACTGGACAGTGTAATCACTATAAAGCATACACGAGAAACTACAATTTCAGATACTAGTGCATCTTAAAAAATTGATTATCATTAAAAAGTTACTTTATTGCAGTAGTTCAGTTATTCTTACATATATATATGTATTAAACACACAGAGTGATCTATTTTAAGCGTTTATTTATTTTATTATTGATGATTATTATGGCTCACAGACAATAAAAACCCAAAAATCATGTATCTCAGAAAATTTCATTATTATATAAGACTTATTGGTACTTTTAGCAGTGTAAGCATTGTGCCAAATCCTGCTGGAAAATGAAATCCACATTGGACTTAATATAACACAGTGGATCAACACCAGCAGATGACATGTCTTTCCAAACCATCACTGATCATCAGTAAATTTTACATTGGAGTCTGGAGGAAGAGTTGAGGGACACACAGTCCAAGCTGCTTGAGTTCTAGTGTGAAGTTTCCACCAATCAGTGATGGTTTGGAGAGACATGTCATCTGCTGGTGTTGATCCACTGTGTTTTATTATCAAGTCCAAACTCAGTTTAGATGTAAGATGTTTTCCCTTCAGGAAAATCTTACAGCACTTCATGCTTCCCTCTGCTGACGACGTTTATGGAGATATGGATTTCATTTTCCAGCAGGATTTGGCACACTGCCCACACTGCCAAAAGTACCAAACTGGTCTTATATAATATTCTTATTTTCTGAGACAATGATTTTTGGGTTTTCAATGGCTGTAAGCCATAAATCATCAACAGTAAAATAAATAAACACCTAAAATAGATCACTTTTTATTTAAAATACATAATATAAAAAAAAATCTAACATAATAATACTGTATGTACTAGATTATGGTTTCTTTCCAATATGAACTGTGTGGGAAAAGAAACAGTGAGAACACACCTGCAGACCCACAGTCTTCTTGTGCTCCTTGCTGGACTTGCCCGGCTTGCCCTTGTCCGGTTTGACGCTGAGGCGAGTGCGCCCCCCTGTGGTAGGAGGGGCCCCGGTCGGGCTGGTGGCCTTCTCCTCATCCTGGAAGAGCTCCACCAGCAGGTCAAACTGTGAATTACACCCAGTGTTGGTTAAACAGCTACATAATACTACTGTATATTTATCCAGGCTGAGGAGAGTGCCTGCAGAAGGTCAGTGTGAGTAAGTAAATAAGCCTTGGGTACCAGTGCTTTAGTGTTTTTTGATGGTTTCTTCAATTAATGACTTAAGATTTAGTGAAAAGATTAATAATAAAGTCATGAATAACTCAAAAAGAAAAACATATGGAGTCATTTAGTAAACAAACAAAACGTGTTAAACAAACCAGAATATGTTTTATAGATATAAGATTCTTCAAAGTAGCACCTCTTGCTTAGATAAAGACAGCTTTTCACATTTTGGCTAGATTTTTTCAGTCAATTTTATGAATTAAGTCACCTAGAATTTTAGGCTTTCAGTTAACAGCTGTGCTGAACTCATCAAGAGTTAATTATTTGAATTTGAGAGCATCAGTGAAGAGGTAGAGTTACAGGTATACAGTGAATAGCTCTATTGAGTAATGTTTTAATCCATATTATGGCAAGAACTACTCAACTAGGTAAAAAATAATAATAATTGCAGTCGCAAATACCATCAAACGTTTTTATGATGAAACTGGCTCTCATCAGAACTGCCCAAGGAAAGGCAGAGCAAGAGTTCCCTCTGTTGTACAGGATAAGTTCATTAGAGTTTTCAGCCTCAGAAACCACAAGTTAACAGCTTAACCCCAGATAGGAGCATCTAAATGCTGAGTACTTTGTTTTTTTAAACATTTTTAAGTTACTACATGATTCCTTATGTGTTCCTTCACAGTCTGGCTGACTCCAGTATTCATTTACAGTGTAGGAAAAACAATAAAAACATTGATTTAGGAGGTGTGTTCAACATAATTGGTGGAAATAGGATAAATTTCGCTGTAATAAACAATGGCCCTGATTTTAACGATCAGTGTGCAGTTTTGCAGAAAGTCTGGACAGACTGGACCTTAACATACAGATAGACTGAAAACAGACCAACCTTAATCTGACTGGAACCTGGATGGAAAACTGTCCATGTCTTTTATACTATACATATATTATACATTCACTATAAAAGCTTCCCTGTTTATATTATACTCTACACATACTGTAGGTATTTACTAACACTATGTAGATAGTAAAGGTGTATTATAACCCAGCAGCTCTATTTATTGATTTAGAGGTAGAGTGAGTAAAGAAGCATCAGCAGGAAAAGCAGAAACCTCCTCCCCCTAGACTCATTCATCATTAGAGCTGAGGAGCTGGAGTCAGAGGGGACCAGGCACCATGCAGGAGCTGGAGAAACGAAACCCTTATGGGACTAACGTGACCAAAACAGCACTAACACACTGCTGCAACACTCTGGTTGACTTTAACCTTTAGATGTCCCAGTTTTGCTTTGCATTATGTTTTTGTCTATATAGTGACCAGGAAACATCTTATTTTGTATACGTTGTGAGGTGTTATCTTGTGAGTGAGGTTAAACACTGGACAGTGTGACTTGAAATAGTTCGAAGTTCGAATGAGGTCTGATAGTGGGTGCCCAAAAAAGTTGTTCCACAGTGCCACATGTGTACTAGGAATACTGTACATCATATAAGGCATTACTACCCACAGTGGACAGTGTAGTGCAGTGGTTGGTAATAATAGTGACGGGCGGCATCTGCCTAGAATTGTCCATGTTACAGATAATTGACTCTGGCAGAAATTACAGCCACGTTCAGTCCATATGTCAGGGGTCGGCAATATGCGGCCTCGTGGGCCAGATGCGGCCCGCAAGCATAAAACATCTGGCCCGTGAGGTTGTTTGAACTATAATGAACGATAAAAAAATGAATAAAATGCTGCTCTGGTGAGCTTTTGTTTACATTCCTCTCCTGTCTCCTGTCTCTGTTGCACTTGACGTGACTTTAGTTTCCACCCATTCTAGTTTTTCTGCCCGTTCTTAGGCTCCCTATCTCCTTATAAGGACGTTTTTTCCCCCCAGATGTGTCCCAATTCACTTGGCGGGGCAGTGGTATTGGACCACGACCCTGGCGACAAGTTATTTTTTCCTTTCTTCTTGGGTTTACCTAATTTGAGATCAACTGTTCTGCCATTGGGTTCAACAACCCTCTGGGCTGGAGAGCTACTAGTCTGTGGCGCTCCATCCCATTACACTTCATGTTAGTTAAGACAAACTTAATTGCCGACTCCTGCCATTCGTTCATATTCTTAGGGTCAGTGCAGTGCTTCTTTGCTTCCATGAGACATGGCTAAAGTGATGGAACATCAACATACTTTCCTGAGCACATCGTAGATAATGTTGGTATATAAATGTTAGGGACAATATCAAGATATTTGAAAGGATGCTCGAGTGCAGTCACAAAAAAAAGACCTTTGAAAACATTATGATGATGAAACTGGCACTCATCAGGAACGCCACAGGAAAGGTAGTGCAAGAGTTACTTCTTGCACAGGATAATTTTAAAATAAATAATATTAGGGCCAGTATCGTCCGATTCTTAATTTTTCTTGGATTGTGATCATAAAACCTGTAGTGCACCTAAAAACTCGAACCCGTCGATATATAGAATATTAACTGTATGTAAAAGTGATTGATTAGACGGTGTGTGAGAAAGTGTGTGTGAAGCAGTGCGTGTGTGAGGCAGTGTGTGTTAGCTGTGGTCAGAACAGGTCCCTCAGGGCTGCAGTGCTACAGGCCTGCAGTACAGATCAATAAAACTCAGAGAAATCTGTCTCTCAGCAGCAGCTGGAAGCAGGAGGGCAAAGATGCTGAAGAAGCAGCAGCAGTGCACACACACACACACACACACACACACACACACACACACACCCTAAATCTCCCCACTCCAAGTGCAAGCATGCATCTGTTTTTAGCAGCTCTAGTGAAAACTGCAGCAGAGAGGAAAAGAGAGGGAGGGCAAGAGCTGGAAAGAAGAAGAGAGAAACAGAAAGAGAAAGAAAAAGAGAGAGAGCGAGAGAGAGAGAGAGAGAGAGACAGATAGAGGGCTTGCTTTTACCTTCTGCAGCGGGGCGGGTTGTCATGGTAACAACACAACACATAGACAACACGTGATGGAGAAAACAAACCAATGAGAGGAGAGCAAAAACAGAAAAGATGATCAGAACATCAACAAAACGTCATACAGATGAATGACAGCCATTCTGACTGCTCTCTGAGCAACAGCAGCTACAGCCGCCACCATTACCATCACCACCACCACCACCACCATCACCGCTGAGCCACCAGCAGAGAGGCTGTAAGCACGCTCCAGCTTTATGAGAAATATTCAAAAGCCAGATTATGAAGCTTTTCAGGCAGAGGGAATCAGCTCACTCTAATCATATGTAAAGCTTGAATTCACCTATGGTCCTTTTACTATCAAATGAAATCACACTAATATAAAGAAACAATAATTAAACACACAAAAATGTGTTAATGTATAATAGATAAACAGAGAAATATAATAATTGTATAACAAATACAAACAATGATCAAAAAACAATGATAAGCATATATTACTGTAATATATTTTAAACAGAGGAAAACTACTACTAACAACAATAAGATGAAGAAGAAAAAAACATTTGCATTACTACAGGTATACTAGATGCAGTTACTTAAAGTACCACTCAAAAGTTTAGACACTCCTTCTCATTGAATGTTTTTGTTTATTTATTTTTTTATTTGATTGATTTTTTGACATTGTAGACTACTATTAATGACATGAAAACTATTAAAGGACACACATGAAATTACGTACTAAACTGTAAAAAAGAGACCTAACCCAACTGAGATTGGGATTTTGTGATTTGGGATGAGTTGGAGTTTCACAGCATGAAGGAAAAGCAGTAACTATTATTGTTCAGCACCTCCAGGAACTCCTTCCTTCAAGACACTGAGAAAACCAGCCAGATTCCAGGTGACTCTCCCTCATAAAGACACTGAGATTATACTCTCACCAATAAGTGTGCAGATCTGTCCTCAAAGATAAATGTGATACTTCTTTATATAATAATGCTGCATGTGTTCCTGTATAGCTTTAATATAGTCTTTAATATTAAATTTACAGTGTAAAAAATTATTTAAAAAAGAAAGAAAACACATTGAATGAGAAGCAGTGTGTCCAAACATTTGACTGGTACTGATACTGTAATAATGAATAACATTTATTTATTATTAGTAGTATTTTTGTTGCTGTCATTATTATTAAACTCCTATAATTATTAAGCTGCTGGATAAAGAGAAAGGCTTGTGGGATGCAGATGATGTGAAAAGTATTTCTGAATCATCACTTCAGCACTGGGACTGGTGGTGGGCTGACAGGATGTAAAACAGGCACAAGGATTCAGTGTTTTCCTTGCTAAACTCCCACAGATCAGATCCTGCACAGCTGAAGATCAGAGTACTGCAGTGAGCTCAGTCACAGAAAACACTGATCCTCTGATGAAGATGTGATGATGAGTAGAACTGAACACCCTACACATACATACAGTCGGTACACAGGCTGATGAAATGAACACAGTTAGCATGGAACAAAGCTGCACAGAGGCTGCTGAACTTGGATCAGTTTTGCTTGAATTCTTACAAGATTAGAATTAACTGCTAAAAAGGCTAAATGGAGATTAGCACCCAGAATCAAGATAAGCATTAGAAATCTGAATTACTGCTCTACTATTTTATTATTATTATTAGCTTCTTAACACTGCAGCACTCTAATATAGTTTATGCTTTAATAGTTATTAATATGAAGCGGTTTAGGTTTAGAATTAGCATGATCCTGCATTGATTCATGCTTACCCTTACACACACTTCAGCACTGTGAGAAAGAAAATCACACAAACAAGTGAAGAAAATGCATTTTCCTGACATTATAGCTTCCTGTAGCTAATAGGGGTGGGGTCACTACAGACTTGTCATTATAACTAGTGACAAAATACTTTTGGAACAATGTTTGCATGAGTAAAAATAAGGAGATTTTTTATAAAAAATACATGTATAAATGCTACTGTGCTGTTTTATTTCTCAATAACTACTTATTTATTCAGAAAAACTACAGTAAAAGTATCTAAGTTTGTCTAAGCAGGCAGTAAAAAATAAAATACAATCCAATACGTTTTGTTACTTTTTCTTTCATTTGGCTGCATTTAACATAAAAAACATCTTTCTTTTCACTACACTACATTAATGGAAATCTGTCTGGCTGGTTGGAGGATTTATTGTCCCTCCCGGTCCATAAGAGTACAAGCCGGGAGACCCAAAACTTGTGCAGTTTCAGCATAGCTGTGCTATGTTTAAACAGCCCTACCTGATGGTTCAGTCCCAATTTCACACACTACAAGTTGCTCGTAAGTGTTTCCTTCATCTTTCCCTGTTTTTAGCTGGTAAAAATGTTAAGTAGTTGTTTCTAGCTCAGGACACGGCTTAGTACAGAACAATGCCTTAGTCTTTATTGTGATTTAGGACAAGACCAAGGTCTTAGATGTGATTTAAGACAAGGCCCTCGTCTTGACTGTGATTTAAGACAAGGCCTTCTTCGTCTCAATAGTAGTTAAATGACTCACATTGACTGTAGTACAGGATGAAGCTATGGCCTTGTCTGGTCTTTACTGTGATTCAGGACAAAGCCCAGGTCCTTGCTGTGATTTAGGACAAGGCCTTGGTCATGACTGTGATTTAGGACAAAGCCCTGGTCTTGATTATGATTTAGGACAAAGCTCAGCTTATGACTATGATTCAGGACAAGGCCCTGGCCGTGACTGTGATTCAGGACAAGGCCCTGGCCGTGACTGTGATATAGGACAAAGCCCTGGCCTTGACTGTGATTCAGGACAAGTCCCAGGTCTTGACTATGATTTAGGACAAGGCCCTGGCCATGACTGTGAATGAGGACAAAGCCCAGGTTTGGACTATGATTCAGAACCAAGCCCAGCTTATGACTGTGATTCAGGACAAGGCCCTGGTCATGACTGTGATTCAGGACAAAGCCCAGGTCTTGACTGTGATTCAGGACAAGGCCCTGGCCGTGACTGGGATTCAGGACAAAGCCCAGCTTATGACTGTGATTCAGAACAAAGCCTAGGTCTCCATTGTGACTCAGGACAAGGCCCTGGTCTTTACTGTGATTCAGAACAAAGCCCAGATCTTGACTGTAATACAGGACAAAGCTCAGGTGAATAGGTGTATCTAGCTTAGCAACAGTGAGAGAAGCAGTGATGGAAACTGCTGAATCATGGCTGTATTTAATGCTGATGATTCAGAACAGAAGCTCAGTACAGTCATTGCTATTAAATATGAATGACTGGTTGATGTCAATAAGCAGAATTTATGATTTTATTGAGAGTTTCAGTTCTGTAAACACAGTCAAATGTCATGTTTTCCTAGCACTAAGAAAAAAAAACATCAAGACTTTGTAGATTGTAGACTGCAGTGATGTAATTCAGCCAGCAGATGATGCTGTTGCCCTCGACCTTACTAGATTTCTCAGCTGAGGTCAAAACAGCGGAAACTCTCCCTAGGTCTCTCTCTGGGAGGTTTTCTTATTACTCACTCACTCTCACACACACAGACACACACACACACACACACACAAATGTTTCCTATAGACCGCTATATAGACTATTGAGCATGTGTGACTGTGTGTGAGCAATTCCATAGGTGTGTTTGTGTGTTGGAAAGCACACAAAGGAGAAATTCAGTCGGCAGCAAAATACTATGTCTGTCTCATTACTCTGGTATTTTAAGTGTAGAAGCCAATTAGAATGTATGCTGCACTCTAAATTTGGAACAAGGCCCTGATAGTGAGTGTGATTCAGGACAAGGCCCTAGTATTCAGTGTGCCTGGAGACTCTAGCATTGTGTTTAGTTTAGAACAAGATCCTAGAATTCTGACACAGATTGTGATTTAGGTCCTAGATTAAGTCTGACTAGAGGCAAAGCCTTAGCATTGACTGACATTGGCCTCATCTGGACAATGATTTAGGACAAGGCCCTGGTTTTGACAGGTACACAAAGCAAATGCTTGGATTTGTTTGAAAAGCAGTTGTAAAAAGTTGTAAAAAGCGCTATATAAATAAAAATAAAATTGAATTGATTTGATTGATTTGAGACAAAACCATAGTATTAGGAAATTAGGACACGGCCCAGGTTTTGACTTTAATACAGGACAAAATCCGTGTCTTGACTGTAATTTAGGACAAGCCCTTGGTCTAAACTGTCATTTATGACTGGTCTTGACTTAGGACAAGGCCCAGGTCTTGACTGTAATTTAGGACAAGGCCCAGGTCTTGACTGTAATTTAGGACAAGGCCCAGGTCTTGACTGTGATTTAGGACAACGCCCAGGTCTTGACTGTGATTTAGGACAAGGCCCAGGTCTTGACTGTGATTTAGGACAAAGCCCAGGTCTTGACTGTGGTTTAGGACAAAGCCCAGATCTTGACTGTAATTCAGGACAATGCCTTATTCTATTCTGTGATTTAGGACAAGGGCCTGGTGTTAACTGTAATACAGGACAAATCCCAGGTCTTGACTGTGATTTAGGACAAGGCCCTGGCCTTGACTGTAATTTAGGACAAGTCTCTGGCCTTGACTGTAATTTAGGACAAGTCTCTGGCCTTGACTGTGATTTAGGACAAGTCTCTGGCCTTGACTGTAATTTAGGACAAGTCTCTGGCCTTGACTGTAATTTAGGACAAGTCTCTGGCCTTGACTGTAATTTAGGACAAGTCTCTGGCCTTGACTGTGATTTAGGACAAGTCTCTGGCCTAGACTGTGATTTAGGACAAGTCTCTGGCCTTGACTGTGATTTAGGACAAGTCTCTGGCCTAGACTGTGATTTAGGACAAGTCTCTGGCCTTGACTGTGATTTAGGACAAGTCTCTGGCCTAGACTGTGATTTAGGATAAGGCCTTAGCCTTGACTGTAATTTATGATCAGGCCTTAGCCTTGACTGTAATACAGGACAATCTCTAAATTTTGACTGTGATTTTGAACAAAGCCCAGGTCTTGACTGAGGTTTAGAACAAAGCCCAGGTCTTGACTGAGGTTTAGAACAAAGCCCAGGTCTTGACTGTGGTTTAGGACAAAGCCCAGGTCTTGACTGTGGTTTAGGACAAAGCCCAGGTCTTGATTGTAATACAGGACAAACTCTGATCTAGACTGTGATTTAGGACAATGTCTTAGTATTTACTGTGGTTTAGGAAAAGGTCATGGTCTTGGCTGTAATACAGGACAATGCCTTGGCCTATTCTGTGATATAAGACAAGGGCCTGGTCTTAATTTGTAATACAGGAGAACACCTTGGTCTTGAATGTGATTTAGGACAAGGCCCTGATCGTGACTGTAATTCAGGACAAAGCCCAGATCTTGACTGTAATACAGGACAAAGCTCTGGGCTTGACTGTTATTTAGGAAAAAGCCCAGATCTTGACTGTAATACAGGACTTAGTACAAGGCTTTGGTCTCAACTGGGACACAGGACTGGGCTTAAATGTGATATAATACAGTAGACTAGTTTGTTGTATTTTTAGTGTAGTGTAGTGCAGTGTGGTTTAGTGTAATTCAGTAAACAGGCCTGGTCTTCAGTATATGAATAATAATGATTACTTATAATAGAGTAATACAGCAGTAAATGATATTACTGACCTTACTGGCCTTCAGCACGTGAATCTGCTCTTCATTTACAGTGTCTTTGTTTTTCTCCAAAAAGCCATCACACTGATATTCCACCTGAGAGAGAAATGGAAAAAAGAAATAGAGAGGGAGAGAGAGAGCAAAGAAATCCAGATTAATACACTGACAGCAGTTCTTACATTCATCTAATTACAAACCTATTTATGTTTATTTATGTTTACAGTTTATATTTAGCTCGGATGAGTAACCACTAACCCCAGTTTAGCTTTAGGGACATTAGGACACAGTAGAGGCTGTGGTTATTATATATTGATCATATGAAAAATGAAATACAGTCTTGGTAGATTAAAACAAATGCACTCAGAGATGACGACTCAACTGAAAGACGGGTGTGTTTGAGTACAAGTGTTTAAGTGGTCCTGAGGTCCGTCTAGCCCTGAGTAACCCTTAGAAACTGAAACTCGACACTACAGCTAAAAGTGGACTGACTGAACACAAGTCCTGCAGCCTGGATTTCATCTGTGAAGACGATCATACATCTAATAAACATCACCAGTGATTAGACTAGCAGATGGACATGTACTGGTCATGGTTGGTCATTTTCACACCTGAACTTTGTTTGCTCTGGTACAAGTTTGTTAATGAGTTTGTAAATGTGAAGTGTTTTCCTATTGGTTAAATTTTTTTTCACAAATTAAAAAAATCCAAGAGCAACATAAAGCATCAGAGCAAACCATGTGAGAATGTTCTCTCTGCTCATTGGTCAAGAAAGTAAATACAGGAAGAAAGCTCCTGTGCTCTGGATTACTGTATATTTCTGTACAGTTTACAATGCAGCAATGGCATAAACAGACATTGTTTTCTGGAAAATATACCAGGTTTAATTGGGAGGTTAAACAGGAGCAGTTTTGTACACCAAATACTTTGGTCAGATCGGGATTAGATGAATTTCTCACCACAAATGAACCGCCCCAAAATTCTTTCTGAACAGGACCAGACCAACTCCTCTTAAGGATGTCAATACGTCTGTGTGGTCCATATCCAAATGCCATTACATACTGGCCAAAATGAAAAAAACTTCAGTTCAGTTAAATTTAACTGGTGTAGGTGTAAAAAAACACCCTTAATTTTAGCTATATCCTGCCTCAGTCTACATGCTTTATTCAGTAGCAAGTCTTTTCAGTTCAATGTGTAGTTGATAAAGACGCTGGTGTGTGTGTGTGTGTGTGTTTAGCAGTGTACAAGTACACAAATATACAAGTACCTTGTCTGCAAAGTGCTGAATGATGAAGGCCTTGTTGGACATGCGCGGCTTCTCAAACAGCGTGCACGTCTTCAGGTGAGTGTTATACAGCTTCTGAGCCCAGGAATCATCAGAGCCTTTAGGCATCTACAGAGAAAAAGAAAGAGAGTTACTACCAATGCATCACTTTTTAACAGGGATGTCCCCGATCTGATCATGTGATTCGAAATCGTGGCAGATCGCATATATTTCAAAGGGTCGGAATAGGGAGGTAAAGATCACTATAGACTCCCTCATATGACTCAAGTTTGTCTGTTGTGAGTATTCGTGACAGCTCGCGGACAGTTTTCATTTTCCATGGTGGAATTAGCAAAAAAATATATAATAATAATAATAATAATAAATATAGCCGCAAGCGGCGATTTACGGGGTTCGAGCGTCACAGGCAAAGAGGCCCCTGGAGGCCAGTTAGGCTTAAAACCTGTTGCTGGTTGACCGTCATCACCAAACTGGATAACCAAGCTGGGTGACCAGCGTGACCATAAAGACCATAATGGCAATGCTAGATGAGTGGTGTGAGTAAACTAGTTGAAAAGCATTGATAAATTGAGCTGTAGTGTTCATCAGGTTTTATGTGGTGTCTTACTGCACTCTAGTGCGCATTTGGTGAAACAAATTCAGTTCTTAAATTGAAAAAACACAAGGCATAAAAAGGGCATATAAATAACCCGTATATAGTATATAAGTTTTGACCTGATTAACATTCCGCCTGTTAAAAGCTTGCTGGAATGTGATTGGCTAATAGTGACCACAAAAGTGTCCATATCAAATTTTCATTTGGTGTACCATTAGTGTATGGGCCATAGATGATAATTGGCTAGGATGACCTTGATAGCTTGTATGGTTCTAGAGAAACAGCTATCGAGCATTGGCCCCGCCCCCTGGGGGGTGTATGTCTACTTATACTGACAGGGTATCTGAGAATCATGTAATGATCAAAGGACTGAAGTGGTATTAGTGTCAGGTTAAGCATTCAAAAGTTATAAGTGTTAAAGACATTTTACTGCACCATGGTAGAACTCATTTGCATATGGCGGCCATATTGTTTATAAATGTAAAGATTTTTTTAATAATTATTGAGGAGTAAGCTCTGCTGAACTGTTTGACACCAAACATGTCATGATTGGTCAAGGATCCAAGGACAAGATCTCAAAAGTATTTTTTGCATATTATGCAAATTTAAAAAAAAATTAAGTGGGTGGAGCATAAACAAGAATGACCCAGGCGGCTGACCATCATGAACAAGAAGGATAAATATGTTCAATTAAGCAAGACAAAAATGATTAAATAAGTTCAGCAGAGCTTTAATTTAGAATAATTCAAATGTAGCTGTTTCACCAAATGACCACCAGAGCGCAGCAAGAGACCACATATAACCTGCTGGAAATCTATCACTCTATAAGTAAGACAGAACATTCCCTATCAGTGTGTTTCTATTTATTAAAAAGAGAAGAAAAGTCCGATTGGGCTCCAAATTGGTACTCATGATCAAGTGGTCTGCATATATATGTGTGTAAATTTGTGTGTTGATAGGGTCAAAGGTTCCTGACTTCTGTCCATTTAGGTTTGAAAAATGCGATAATACAGGCTTATGGCCTACAAAATGGCTGTTGCTCTTTGGCCATATTAGAGGCAAAAAATATCTGATTTGGCTCAAAATTTGCAATCAAGATCACAATATCAGTCTATATATGTATGTCAATTTCTGTGTCGATAGGGTCAAAGGTTCCTGACTTATGTCCATTTAGGTTTGAAAAAAGCGATAATACAGGCTTGAGGCCTACAAAATCGCTGTAGTTTTCCAGCCGTTGTAGAGGGAAAACATGTCCGATTTGGCTGAAAATTTGCAATCAAGATCAGATTATCAGTCTATATATGTGTATAAATTTGTGTGTTGATAGGGTGAAAGGTTCCTGTCTTCTGTCCATTTAGGTTGGAAAATAGCGATAAATAGAATAAATTGAAAATAGTTATTTTTTCACTGTAGAGCCTACTGAAGACTTATTTGGCTCATACTTGGCAAATGTGCTTCAAATGTCATTGTTAATTAGTAGCTTCAACAGTTTTGGCATGTTTTAAACTTTGACAGAGTTTTGGCCAAATAACTCTGAAAAGGCTTTCACGTACATGTTTGATCAAGGTTTATGGGCCTCAAATAGTTAAAATGTCAAGATTTTTTTGATAATTATTTACCTACAGGGTCTCAAGATTGCATCAAGACCAAAGTTATTTTGATTGATTAAGGACTTAAAGACAAGTTCGAAAAGAGCAATTTTTACTCTTTTGGCCACTGATGAAAATCTTTCCATTTTTGGTAAATACATGTAATTAGAAAGTTGTAAAGGCTACAGCAAAGTATACAACTAAAAAAGAATAACAAGCCTAGGCCACTTGTACCTTTAGATATAACTGATTTTCTGCTATAGCGCCCCCTTGAGGCCAATCAACGCCATATTTTAATGGATGATAGAAGGCCCTGAGATACATGTAGGGTATAAGTATCGTCCTGATTGGTCATTGTTTAGCATGTCAAAAGCTTGCTGGAAACTGATTGGCTAATAACGATCGCAAAAATTTGCATATCAAATTTTCCTTCTGTAAAACATTAGGATATAGGCCATAGATGATACATGCCAAAGGAGAGCTTCATAGCTTGTACGGTTCCTGAGAAACAGATTTTTAGCTTTGGCTCCGCCCCCTGGGGGCGTATGTCTACACAGATTGACGGGCTACCTCAGAATCATGTTGGCATCAACGGTCTAAAGTGGCATTAGTGTAGGTTTAAGCATTCAAAAGTTACAGCTGTTAGAGTAAATTTGGGTGTGCCACGGTAAGATTAATTTGCATATGGCGGCCATATTGTTTACAAATTTCACAATTTTTTTGATAATTATTGAGGATTGGACTCTGCTGAGTTGTTTGACACCAAATATGACAGGATTGGTCAATGACCCTAGGACAAGTTCTCAAAAGTAGGTTTTGCATATTATGCTAAATAGCAAAAAATCTAAGTGGGCGGAGCTTAGTGGTTCTATTGACCTTTTTGATTTGCCATTAACCAAGGAATCATATAATGCAAGAAGTTTTGCTCTAGCTATCAGGGCGTGGCAGTTACGAGGCCTAACGCGTTGACCTTCGCCATAGCGCCCCCTTGAGGCCGATCGGGCTCATCTTTTGAATCTGAGTAGCGGTGAGAAGTACTACCATATGACCAAGTCTCAGCCCTGTAGGCCTTACGGTTTCTTCTGCCCGATCACTTCTATGGCAGAAAAAGAATAAGAATAATAAATATAGCCGCAAGCGGCGATTTACGGGGTTCGAGCGTTACAGGCAAAGAGACCCCTGGAGGCCAGTTAGGCTTAAAACATGTTGCCGGTTGACCGGCATCGCCAAACTGGATGAGGATGACCAGCATGACCGTGAAGACCAAGCTAGATTACCAGCATGACTAATCTGGATGACAAACTTGTTGACCATATTGACCAAGCTGGAAGACCATAATGACCAAACTGGATGACCAGCATGGCAAAGGTGGTTGGCCAGTATGACCAAGCTGGAAGACCACCATTACTATGAGGACAAAGCTGAATGACCAGCAGGACCATAATGACCAATGTGAATGGCCAGCATGACCAAGCTGGATGGCCAGCATAACCAAGCTGGGTGACCAGCGTGACCATAAAGACCATAATGGCAATGCTAGATGAGTGGTGTGAGTAAACTAGTTGAAAAGCATTGATAAATTGAGCTGTAGTGTTCATCAGGTTTTATGTGGTGTCTTACTGCACTCTAGTGGGCATTTGGTGAAACAAATTCAGTTCTTAAATTGAAAAAACACAAGGCATAAAAAGGGCATATAAATAACCCGTATATAGTATATAAGTTTTGACCTGATTAACATTCCGCCTGTTAAAAGCTTGCTGGAATGTGATTGGCTAATAGTGACCACAAAAGTGTCCATATCAAATTTTCATTTGGTGTACCATTAGTGCATGGGCCATAGATGATAATTGGCTAGGATGACCTTGATAGCTTGTATGGTTCTAGAGAAACAGCTATCGAGCATTGGCCCCGCCCCCTGGGGGTGTATGTCTACTTAAACTGACAGGGTATCTGAGAATCATGTAATGATCAAAGGACTGAAGTGGTATTAGTGTCAGGTTAAGCATTCAAAAGTTATAAGTGTTAAAGACATTTTACTGCACCATGGTAGAACTCATTTGCATATGGCGGCCATATTGTTTATAAATGTAAAGATTTTTTTAATAATTATTGAGGAGTAAGCTCTGCTGAACTGTTTGACACCAAACATGTCATGATTGGTCAAGGATCCAAGGACAAGATCTCAAAAGTAGGTTTTGCACATTATGCAAATTTAAAAAAAAATGAAGTGGGTGGAGCATAAACAAGAATGACCCAGGCGGCTGACCATCATGAACAAGAAGGATAAATATGTTCAATTAAGCAAGACAAGCAAGATTGAATAAGTTCAGCAGAGCTTTAATTTAGAATAATTCACCTGTAGCTGTTTCACCAAATGACCACCAGAGCGCAGCAAGAGACCACATATAACCTGCTGGAAATCTATCACTCTATCAGAAAGACAGAACATTCCCTATCAGTGTGTTTCTATTTATTAAAAAGAGAAGAAAAGTCCGATTGGGCTCCAAATTGGTAGTCATGATCAAGTGGTCTGTATATATATGTTTGTAAATTTGTGTGTTCATAGGGTCAAAGGTTCCTGACTTCTGACCATTTAGGTTTGAAAAAAGCGATAATACAGGCTTATGGCCTACAAAATGGCTGTTGCTCTTTGGCCATATTAGAGGCAAGAAATATCTGATTTGGCTCAAAATTTGCAATCAGGATCACAATATCAGTCTATATATGTATGTCAATTTCTGTGTCAATAGGGTCAAAGGTTCCTGACTTCTGTCCATTTAGATTTGAAAAAAGCGATAATACAGGCTTGAGGCCTACAAAATCGCTGTAGTTTTCCAGCCGTTGTAGAGGCAAAACATGTCCGATTTGGCTGAAAATTTGGAATCAAGATCAGATTATCAGTCTATATATGTGTATAAATTTGTGTGTTGATAGGGTGAAAGGTTCCTGTCTTCTGTCCATTTAGGTTGGAAAATAGCGATAAATAGAATAAATTGAAAATAGTTATTTTTTCACTGTAGAGCCTACTGAAGACTTATTTGGCTCATCCTTGGCACATGTACTTCAAATGTCATTGTTAATTAGTAGCTTCAACAGTTTTGGCATGTTTTAAACTTTGACAGAGTTTTGGCCAAATAACTCTGAAAAGGCTTTCACGTACATGTTTGATCAAGGTTTATGGGCCTCAAATAGTTAAAATGTCAAGATTTTTTTGATAATTATTTACCTACAGGGTCTCAAGATTGCATCAAGACCAAATTTGTTTTGATTGATTAAGGACTTAAAGACAAGTTCGAAAAGAGCAATTTTTACTCTTTTGGCCACTGATGAAAATCTTTGCATTTTTGGTAAACATATGTAATTACAAAGTTGTAAAGGCTACAGCAAAGTATACAACTAAAAAAGAATAACAAGCCTAGGCCACTTGTACCTTTAGATATAACTGATTTTCTGCTATAGCGCCCCCTTGAGGCCAATCAACGCCATATTTTAATGGATGATAGAAGGCCCTGAGATACATGTAGGGTATAAGTATCGTCCTGATTGGTCATTGTTTAGCCTGTCAAAAGCTTGCTGGAATCTGATTGGCTAATAACGATCGCAAAAATTTGCATATCAAATTTTCCTTCTGTAAAACATTAGGACATAGGCCATAGATGATACATGCCAAAGGAGAGCTTCATAGCTTGTACGGTTCCTGAGAAACAGATTTTTAGCTTTGGCTCCGCCCCCTGGGGGCGTATGTCTACACAGATTGACGGGCTACCTCAGAATCATGTTGGCATCAAAGTTGTAAAGTGGCATTAGTGTAGGTTTAAGCATTCAAAAGTTACAGCTGTTAGAGTAAATTTGGGTGTGCCACGGTAAGATTAATTTGCATATGGTGGCCATATTGTTTAAAAATTTCTAAATTTTTTCGATAATTATTGAGGTTGGGACTCTGCTGAGTTGTTTGACACCAAATATGACAGGATTGGTCAATAACCCTAGGACAAGTTCTCAAAAGTAGGTTTTGCATATTATGCTAAATAGCAAAAAATCTAAGTGGGCGGAGCTTAGTGGTTCTATTGACCTTTTTGATTTGCCATTAACCTAGGAATCATATAATGCAAGAATTTTTGCTCTAGCTATCAGGGCGTAGGAGTTACGAGGCCAAACGCGTTGACCTTCGCCATAGCGCCCCCTTGAGGCCGATCGGGCTCATCTTTTGAATCTGAGTAGCGGTGAGAAGTACTACCATATGACCAAGTCTCAGCCCTGTAGGCCTTACGGTTTCTTCTGCCCAATCACTTCTATGGCAGAAAAAGAATAAGAACTATAATAATAATAATAAATATAGCCGCAAGCGGCGATTTACGGGGTTCGAGCGTTACAGGCAAAGAGACCCCTGGAGGCCAGTTAGGCTTAAAACATGTTGCCGGTTGACCGGCATCGCCAAACTGGATGAGGATGACCAGCATGACCGTGAAGACCAAGCTAGATTACCAGCATGACTAATCTGGATGACAAACTTGTTGACCATATTGACCAAGCTGGAAGACCATAATGACCAAACTGGATGACCAGCATGGCAAAGGTGGTTGGCCAGTATGACCAAGCTGGAAGACCACCATTACTATGAGGACAAAGCTGAATGACCAGCAGGACCATAATGACCAATGTGAATGGCCAGCATGACCAAGCTGGATGGCCAGCATAACCAAGCTGGGTGACCAGCGTGACCATAAAGACCATAATGGCAATGCTAGATGAGTGGTGTGAGTAAACTAGTTGAAAAGCATTGATAAATTGAGCTGTAGTGTTCATCAGGTTTTATGTGGTGTCTTACTGCACTCTAGTGGGCATTTGGTGAAACAAATTCAGTTCTTAAATTGAAAAAAACACAAGGCATAAAAAGGGCATATAAATAACCCGTATAGAGTATATAAGTTTTGACCTGATTAACATTCCGCCTGTTAAAAGCTTGCTGGAATGTGATTGGCTAATAGTGACCACAAAAGTTTCCATATCAAATTTTCATTTGGTGTACCATTAGTGCATGGGCCATAGATGATAATTGGCTAGGACGACCTTGATAGCTTGTATGGTTCTAGAGAAACAGCTATCGAGCATTGGCCCCGCCCCCTGGGGGTGTATGTCTACTTAAACTGACAGGGTATCTGAGAATCATGTAATGATCAAAGGACTGAAGTGGTATTAGTGTCAGGTTAAGCATTCAAAAGTTATAAGTGTTAAAGACATTTTACTGCACCATGGTAGAACTCATTTGCATATGGCGGCCATATTGTTTATAAATGTAAAGATTTTTTTAATAATTATTGAGGAGTAAGCTCTGCTGAACTGTTTGACACCAAACATGTCATGATTGGTCAAGGATCCAAGGACAAGATCTCAAAAGTAGGTTTTGCATATTATGCAAATTTAAAAAAAATTAAGTGGGTGGAGCATAAACAAGAATGACCCAGGCGGCTGACCAGCATGACCAAGAAGGATAAATATGTTCAATTAAGCAAGACAAACGAGATTGAATAAGTTCAGCAGAGCTTTAATTTAGAATAATTCACCTGTAGCTGTTTCACCAAATGACCACCAGAGCGCAGCAAGAGACCACATATAACCTGCTGGAAATCTATCACTCTATAAGTAAGACAGAACATTCCCTATCAGTGTGTTTCTATTTATTACAA